>NW_022436969.1:18626512-18991866 GCF_009761245.1 Sapajus apella | reverse complement strand
CAAATAATTTGGTCTTTAATGCTATTTATTTGTGTTTGTATGTATGTGTTGGAGGGGATACTGGGGGTTAGGTGGGAATAATGGGGAACAGAAGGGACTGTTTTTTCGAAAATTAAAATGAAGTCTCAAAAGTATCACCAAGTTGTGTTATGTTAACACAGCTGATGCATTTTCCCACACATTTGGCATTTGCTATCTGTTACAGAAACGTTCATCAACCTGATAGGTGAAAAGATGGCATCTTGTAATTTGTTGATTTGCATATCCTTGATTATAAATGAGGTTACAAAGGTTTTCAAATGTTATTCAGCCTACATACCTATTCTGTAGTTGTCTATATATTATATCCCTTTTCTATTGGGTTATTTTTTGTTGATGTCTACATATTAATTATATTCAGGCTACTGATGCTTTGACATATAAACACTAGAAATGTTTTCTCCTAATCTATAGCTTGTTTGAAATTTTGTTTATAGTATCTTTGGTATACAGAAATTTATAATTCTGATATACTCAAATGTATTAATTATGTCTATTATGATTTTAGGACTTTCCCTGCTGAGTTCATAAAGATATTCTCTTATATTTCACTATGTACCAATGGCCTTTCTCTTCCTAGTAGACACAGACAAAGGGGATGAGTTAGCTGTTGGCATGTCGGGTAAGCAGACAGCAGGGCTTCAATGAACACAACTTGGGGTCAGATTATGGTCTCTAAATGCCATTTTCCAGTAAAAGAAACCAGGGTTTATTAGAGAAATGGCTGATTCCAGTCATGGGGCAGACAATACAGAAGATGAGCTGAGAACATCCTGTTGTACCAGAAGCTCTCCAAAGTTTTGGGGTTATGTAAAAAAAAAAAAAAAAAAAAAGCGAGACAACTTGAATGAACTCCTATTGGCCAAAGGTGAGATATTTTGAACATCCACATAGTAATTACTCTAAAATATTCAAACATATCACATATGTCAAAATCACTGAATTGATAATGACCCTACTGGTCATCTTACAAAGTCCTATGGCACCAACTAAACTCTGAAATTGGTAAATAAGAGGAATGAACTTCAGACATTTATCTTGAGTTTCCCATATGAACTGCATTTCACAGTAACCTGGCAGGTGAGTAGAGAATGGCCCTTAATAAACACAGAAGGAATGACAGAACTAAGATGTCATCATTTTGAAATCCCTAATAAAATAATGGATCAGGCAATCATCATCAGTAGCTTAAAAAACCATTAAGTGAAGGGCTGATGTGGTACTTTATAATGGATGGATGAGGTTGGCAAAACTGCAACTCACTAATCAATTTCAACCTTATATGCTTCCTAATGTAATGCAATAGGTAGTACAGAACACTGCTTAGGAAAGATTCTTACCAAAGTAAGAAAGCTGAATTGATTAATCCTCTAGTGCTAGCCTCAGTTCACAGGAAATGCAGATAACCAAGGGACATATTAAATGACACCATAAGAAAGAATCGGTGAGTTTAGAATGCAGGGAAATTCTACAGGATGGAGAGTTCATTCAACACATAAGTAAGGTAGGAATGAACCATATTATTCCATATAACAAGGAATCATGTATAAAAGGTTATGTAACTTGCCCTGGGTCACAAATGAATCAGGTGTGGGATAGGAACAAAAATCCAGGTTTCCGTTACTTTTATTCATTTTTTTTCCTTGTACATTCTGACCAAGATGGCTGATTTGATAGGCTTAGAGTCAGAATCAACTTTCAAATGGGTAATCTGGTTTTTCCAGGTTTCAGTGGAGATTTGTAGAGAAATGAATTGAGATGCATATGCCATATGAAGCCACTGAAGAGACTATTCCAAATGTATAGTTCAAAACATAACAATAAGGCTGATTTTTGAAAACAGAAAAATAGCTTCACTTGTAATTGAGTATTTCATCCTGAAAGAGGGTTCTCCTTTTCCTCATTAGCTGTCTTGCCCCTTTTGAAGAGTCACATGATTTAAATAAAGAGTAAACTGTAGCCTACTCAGGTGATTGCTGCATGATTCTTAGAAGCAAATAACACAGACACAAAAGACATTTCCTGAAATGTACAGCAGACTTTTAAATCATCTTTCTCTAACTAATTAGCACAGTAGAAAAATTGGGTTTCATCATTAAAGAAGCCATCTGCTGTCTGGCCAACAGTGCTGACAACTTTCGGGAAATACCTACCCAGCAGGTATTGTACATTCTTTTGATTTCTGAAGTGAAAAGAAAGACTCTACCATACTTCTCCCCAACCCAAGGAATTGAAACACAATGACCTAGTCTGCCTCACACAATGGATGAAGCTTTTCACTCACATCAAAGACTTAAGAAAGAACAAACACTAGGTAGAAGGTACTTGAAAGCTAGCCTTGTATATACTATATATACCAAGAGAAAATTTATGGTTTTGCTTAATTTCTAAAACACCTATCACTCCCCCCACCATATTAAACATCATGAAAGCTGACATATATTGGCATTCGACATAAACCACAATTCCTAAATTGTGTGAAGTGTTACCTTGAGCAGTCTGAACAGATCAGACTTCTGTGGGGGAGGGGACAGCAAAACTGAGCCCAAAGCATCTTCAATCAGATGCAAATTTCTCTTTCAATCATGTAACTTTGGATTGCACTGGTGGCTGGAGACAGGCTTGTTGCGCTGCAGAAGGATCTGTCCATTCACTTTGTCACGAGAAGAGCATTTCATTCTGCTCATGATGCTTGAAGACATAATTCTTTGGAAGTAATTCTTAAACTTTTAAAAATAAATAGTTCTTTAAAAAAATCTATAATATTTGAGGTTGACTTAGATGAACAGAAAATAGAAAAACCTTTTGTTAGTCCATCTAACTCTAGGCCACTGACTTCACACCTCCTTATCGACATTTCATTTTGATAAGACACAAGAATTAACTCTTCACTCTTAGGATTACTACCACACAGCTATGCATTTCAGTTTATTTATAATTAGTCAACCAGTTTTTATTTATTATTTATTTATTTTTGAGATGGAGTCTCGCTCTCTTGCCCAGGCTGGAGTGCAGTGGCACAATCTCAGCTCACCGTAACCTCCACCTCCCAGGTTCAAGTGATTCACCTGCCTCAGCCTCCCAACTAGCTGGGACTACCAGCATGCGCTACCACACCCAGCTAATTTTTGTATTTTTAGTAAAGACATGGTTTCGCCATGTTGACCAGGCTGGTCTCGAACTCCTGACCTCAGGGTGATCTGCCTGCCTCGGCCTCTCAAAGTGTTGGGATTACAGCCGTAAGCCACTGCTCCGGTCTATTACTTAACTTATTTTTAAGATATGATCTCACTATGTTGCCCAAGCTGGTCTCAAACTCCTGGGATTGCAATCCTTCCGCCTCAGTCTTCTGATTAGCTGTGATTAAAGGTACAAATCACCATGCTTGGCTCAACAAATGCTTAGAAAACCAGATAAAGTATAAGTTGCCTATAGTGAAACACTGGTGTCATTCTGTGGAAGGCCTTGGAGGTGAAGCTGAGAAGTGGGTACATAATTCTTAGACAAGGAAAGTCCTGCTGAGCAGGAGAACAATATGATGGGCATTACATTATAGGAAAACTGATTTTCCCTTTTCTCTTTTCTCCTACCTCCATTAACCACTCTTCCCCATTCTGATGAAAACTTATTTCAATTACTAAATAGCAGCAATCTGAAGACATCCTGTCCCCAGCCCCCATTATCTGTCAGTTCCAGGTTTCCTTATGAAAGACACAGAAACTTTCGAAAATCTTGGTTTGATGGAGAAAGCGTGTCATCTACTTTGTAGGGGGTTGATGAAGATGAAATAAGAATACATGTAAAGCACACTCCCTATACCTGGTAAGGACTCAACAAATAGGAGGGAAAAATGAGACAGAAATTTTCCCTAACAGCTTAATTTTGTTTTAAATAGCACTGTGATTTCTTTTTGGATATTAGGATACCCATGAAATGTGTCTTTTCCACTATTCATTCTGTTAAATCAAACTAAAATCTGGCCTGAGAAAGCCTCCATATTGCATACTTGAGTTCTTATGGATGAAACACAACCTGTCTTAGTAGGTCAGTGTTAAAAGCAAATCTTTAACCACATTAAACTTAACAGAGTTTAATTAAGCAAAGAATGATTATTGAATCGGGCAGCCTCCCAGGCCAAAGTAGGCTAAGAGACTCCAGTGTAGCCACATGGTGGAAGACAATTTATGGACAGAAAAAGAGAAGTGATGTACATACAGAAAACTGAAGTGAGGTACAGAAACAATGAACTGGTTACAGTGTGGTGTCTGCCGTACTTGAATCCAGTTTGAGCAATTGGCCACCTTTGGCCAAAACTTGGTGACTGGCATAATAGGAGGTTACGGCCTGTTTACCCTTCCATTTAGGTTACAGTTCATGATGCATACAGAAACCTGTATGTCAAACTTAAAATATGTAAGGAGGAAGTTTTAGGCTAAACTTGATTTAATATCAGCAGACTGAACACCTAAGCTAGTAGTGTGCTTCTGTAACAATAGCTGAGCCCCAGCCAAACCAAGCACTGGACTTCATCCACTCACAGATGAACAACTGTTCAAACTGTATTCAAATAAGGTAAATGCCACACTGTAATCAGTCGGGCTGTTGTACCTCACTTCCATTTTCTGTGTGTCACTTTCCTTTTTCTGTTTTTTTTTTATTATACTTAAGTCTTGAGGTACATGGGCAGAACATGCAGGTTTGTTTTGGTATACATAGGTACACACGTGCCATGGTGGTTTGCTCCATCCATCACTCCCTCATCTACATTAGGTATTTCTCCTAATGTTATCCCTCCCCAATCCTCCCAATCCCTGCTATCACTCCTCTAGCCCCCCAACCCCTGACAGGGCCCGGCATGTGTCCCCTCCCTGTGTCCATGTGTTCTCATTGTTCAACACCCACTTATGAGTGAGAACATGCAGTGTCTGGTTTTCTAGTCTTGTGTCAGTTTGCTGAGAATGATGGTTTCCAGCTTTATCCATGTTCCTGCAAAGGACATGAACTCATACTTTTTTATGGCTGCATGGTATTCCATGGTGTATATGTGCCACATTTTCTTTGTCCAGTCTATCATCAATGGGCATTTGGGTTGGTTCCAAGTCCTTGCTATTGTGAACAGAGCCACAATAAACATACATGTGCATGTGCCCTTATAATTGAATGATTTATAATCCTTTGGGTATATACCCAGTAATGGGATTGCTGGGTCAAATGGTATTTCTGTTTCTAGATCCTGGAGGAATCACCACACTGTGTTCCACAATGGTTGAACTAATTTACACTCCCACCAACAGCGTAAAAGCGTTCCTATTTCTCCACATCCTCTCCAGCATCTGTTGTCTCCTGATTTCTAATGATTGCCTTTTTAACTGGCGTGAGATGGTATCTCACAGTGGTTTTGATTTGCATTTCTCTAGTGACCAGTGATGAGGAGCATTTTTTCATATGTTTGTTGGGTGAACACTGATGCAAAAATCCTCAATAAAATACTGGCAAACCGAATTCAACAGCACATCAAAAAGCTTATCCATCACGATCAAGTAGGCTTCATCCCTGGGATGCAAGGCTGGTTCAACATATGCCAATCTATAAATGTAATTCATCATATAAACAGAACCAATGACGAAAACCACATGATTATCTCAATAGATGCAGAGAAGGCCTTCAACAAAATTCAATAGCCCTTTATGTTAAAAAACTCTCAATAAACTAGGTATTGATTGAACATATCTCAAAATAATAGCTATTTATGACAAACCCACAGCCAATATCATACTGAATGGGCAAAAGATGGAAGCATTGCCTTTAAAACCAGCACAAGACAAGGATGTCCTCTCTCACCATTCCTATTCAACATAGTATTGGAAGTTCTGGTCAGGGCAATCAGGCAAGAAAAAGAAATAAAGCGTATTCAATTAGGAAAAGAGGAAGTCAAATTGTCTCTATTTGCAGACAACATGATTGTATATTTAGAAGACACCATCATCTCAGCCCCAAATCTCCTTAAGCTGATAAGCAACTTCAGCAAAGTCTCAGGATACAAAATTGATGTGCAAAAATTACAATTATTCTCATACACCAGTATGAGAATCAAATCATGAGTGAACTCCCATTCACTATTGCTACAAAAAGAATAAAATACCTAGGAATACAACAAATAAGGGATGTGAAGGACCCCTTCAAAGAGAACTACAAACCAAACCACTGCTCAAAGAAATAAGAGAGGATACAAACAGATAGAAAAACATTTCATACTCATGGTTAGGGAGAATCACAATGGCCATACTGCCCAAAGTAATTTATAGATTCAATGCTATCTCCATCAAGCTACCATTGATTTTCTTCATAGAATTGGAAAAAACCACCTTAAACTTCATTTGGAACCAAAAAAAGGGCCCACATAGCCAAGATAACCCTAAGCCAAAAAAAAAAAAAAAAAAAAAAAAATCCTGGAGGCCTCATGCTTACCTGACTTCTGACTATACTATAAGGTTATAGTAATCAAAACAGCATGGTACTGGCACCAAAACAGAGATATAGACCAATGCAACAGAAAAGAGGCCTCAGAAATAATGCCACACATCTACAACCATCTAATCTTTGACAAATCTGACAAAAACAAGCAATGGGGAACACCTATTTAATAAATGGTGTTGGGAAAACTGGCTAGCCATATGCAGAAAGCTAAAACTGGATCCCTTCCTTACACCTTATACAAAACTAAACTCTAGATGGATTGAATATTTAAACATAAAACCTAACACCATGAAAACCCTAGAATAAAAACTAGACAATACCATTTACGACACAGGCATGGGCAAGGACTTCATGACTAAAATATCAAAAGCAATGGCAACAGAAGTCAGTCAAAATAGACAAACAGGATCTAATTAAACTAAAGAGCTTCTGCACAGCAAAAGAAACTATCCTCAGAGTGAACCAGCAACCAACAGAATGGGGAAAAAATTTTGCAATCTACCCATCTGACAAAGGGCTAGAAATATTCAGAATTTACAAAGAACTTAAACAAATTTACAAGAAAATCACTATCATTTTTCTATTTATAAATTTTCTCCGGCCTCATGGCAGCATTGGGTCTCTCTGAATCTGTGCTCATTCTGAGGGCTGCCTGATTCACTAATCATTTTTCCTTGCTCAATTAAACTCTTAAATTTAATTTGTCTAACGTTTTTCTTTTAACAATCCATTCAACATTGCATAAGCACCCCTTGTGAGCTTAGCATTGGGCTAGGTGCTTGGGATGCAGGGTGATGATGACAGTCCTGGCCTCTGAGAAACTCACAGGTACTGGGATAGACGGCATGTGAAACCACCCACCACAGTGACATCAATACAGGCTCTATAAATTGCCAGGGAACGCAGGGAAATGAATAAGTAAACTCTGAGCTATAATTTGGATAATGTGTTTCTTCATGACCATTGCTATCCTAGTCTTCCTTGACAAATCCCTCCAATTGTAGTTTGCAAAATAAACACTCTGTCAAATCTGCAATAGTTCAGTGGGAGAAAAAAGAAAAAAAAAAAAACAAAAAAAACAGTTCAAGTTTAAGTTGTGTCAAGTGCCTCTATTTTTCAAAAGCAATCACTTGACTATTATTTCATCTGATTATTCTCATTTTGTTCACTGAGATCTTATTTCATAAGGGTTGTACAGTCTGCTGATGAAGAAACTGCCCTCACGCTGATGGTTCTCATGAATGATTATAAAGGAGATGTAGGGTTTAATAATATCCATTAGCACATAAATGCTTAAATTTAGTCCAAAGAAAACCTAGGTATTAAGAGCATCAATTCAATGCAATTCAATGGTAACTGAATTAAAGGTAATTCAATGGATGACCAAAGAAAACACCCTTATTACAAAGCAAACCAGCAACTGCAGTCGCAAGTGTCAAAACAGATATCCAAGAGTTAGATTAAGTCTTGGCCCTTTTGCTCAAAGGAGTCTTATTCAGGAGGAACTACAGCTCTCCTAACTCCTTCCTAATAAGCTTTCCTCATTTAGTGGACCCACGCACTACACATTGTGTTTTACCTTTATTCTTTCCTTGACAACTGGTTTTAAGTGGGACAGGTAGACATAAAGAATGCCCCAATCCTGCTGGTGGAAGCATAAAGTATAAATTTCTTAGCCTTTTCAAAACAGCAAAAGAAAAATGAATCTTTTGGTGGGATATATGTATGTATATGTGTATTGAAAAGTAAGAGTATCTTATGACTGTTCTGTGCTATATAAAAGAACTCTGATAAATGGCTTGCATTATGTAATGTCTGCATGCTCAAAAAAGCAACTTGGTACACAGTTTGAAGGACATAAATTCAGAAGCACTAAAATATTTTAAAGTTCGGAAGTCATCATTCATAGTTTCCAGATTTTTTTTGGTCTTGTTTTTTCCCTTCCTCTCCCATCTTTTATCTCCTTCTCTTTTAATTCTCACCATGTTTCTTCAGTCATTTCATATTAAAATGTGCAATTCTTTTTAATTATCTAGTGATTGTACCATGCTGTAAAAGAAAATCCTAAGCCCCTCACTGACTTGTAGCCAAGAGGAACTCAGAAAAATCTTAAAAACTGAGTTCCTGGCTGTGATGGGAAGGTGGGTCAGACACACCTCATTATAGCACCCCCCGCGCCCCGCTTTTGTAGTTTAGGCGCAATAACTCACTAGCATTAATGTTAAAATAGAGATCATTAGATTGACAAAACACACTCTTTGTAGTAATAATATACTAAATTATAAAAAATACGAAGGCAAGGGCTAAGTCATGCCTGCAAACCACTGATTTTGCTAAACAGGTCATATCGTGGCTGACTCTGACATAGCATGCTTACCTTAACTTAAAGCATTCGTTTCTGCTAACTCCAAGTTTTTAGACAAAACTTTGTTCCTTTAACCAACTGCAAACTAAAGAATCTCTGAATTCATCTATGACTTGCAAGCTTCCACTTCAAGATATCCCACCTTTATGGACTAATCAGTACCTTCCATGTACTGATTCATGTCTTTGCCTGTAACTCTTGCCTCCCTGCCTGTCTAGACTTTGTCTGGACCTCTTGAGACTGTGTCTCCTTGGGACACGGTCACTCATATTGGCTCAGAATAAGCCTCTTCCAAGTACTTTAGAATTTAGTTTTTCCATTAACAGTGCACTTATTCCTCAGTACACTCCAAGGTACCATCAGAAGATTAGACCTTGCAGAAATACTGAAGCTAGAAACAATGCCTTCACTGGAAGCAAGGGGACGTCCTATGTCCTGCAAGTCTCCACGACGTACTGCATGAGGCAGGGAGCTCCATCAGTTTCCCTCCACGCTCTTAGAACTCCCAGAAAGAAATCTTGGCTATGATCATTCATGGAGAGTTTTTATCTTCCTGAGTTCTAAGAACCAAGAGTCGCTACTCCTTTCCCAAGAACACGTTCGGAAAAAGTAGCCAAAGAACCTAAATTCAACTTATTCTTTACGGGGCAGCACACCAGTGTTCCATGCAAGAACTGCCAAGAGAAATCTCAAGGCAGGCACTGCTCCTTTGTGTGTGTGTGTTTTAAACATTTAGAAGGTTCTGACAACCATTACCCATGCTTCATGCACAAAACTAGGAAAGAAGAAGACAGAGGACAATCGAAAATCAAAAAATCTCTTTCCTTTGAGCTCTACACTGTCCCTCTCCCATGACTCCTCCTGTCCCCACAAGAGTGCAACAGCTAATGTGCTGTTTATTCAGAACCACCTACAGAAGTTAATAGACAGTTATAAACTAATTGAGTGCCTCTGCAGTGCTGTCTCCCCATTCATCTTGCTTATTCAATTTAACTCCCTTAGTCTTCCATAAGGCACAGTGTCCCTGCTGCTCCAAACAGTCGCTTGCTGCAAGAAAGGCCCTAGAACAACAGGAAGCTAATAGTTTAACCGTTCCTCTAAATTTGTTTGACAAAACTGACATTTAGTGCATTATGTCACGTTGTTGGTAATCTGCAATTTACCCCGGGCGTGCAGTGGATGCTCATTTTATTTACCTCTCATAGTTAAAAGCGTAATTAATATTCCACTCTGTAACAAAGATTAGAGACTTGACAAACATTGTAATTTAAATTCTCCATTATAGCAAACATTAAAATCAAACATCTTACACACGCCCCATTGCATAAAGGACATGTGTAGCTGTAATTTAACTTTTTAGTTTTTAATACCACAAACTAATTTCTGCTGTCAGTTTAATGAGCTAGAAAACACAAATCTTGTTGCTCTCTGTGTGGGCACGGGCTGGGAGAGCTGAACCGATGGAAAACAGTGCACTAATTTCTTTTAAAACGTATTTCTGAAAGTGCCAACCAAATTGCATTTCTGTAATCTGGTAAATACAATATGATACTATGGATCTCTGATAGCATGTTAATGGTTTAAAAAAAAGTGCAAAAATAAAACATTTCAAGAAAGAAACAAAGAAATTAATATGGCATTTTCTGAAGTAAAGGTGGTACGTGTAGTGATGTACGGAAATATATGAATACTGACCACAAAAAAAAAACAAAAAAAACCCCACAAAGCCTCGACGGTGCATACTGAGACTCGGCTCTGAGCAAGGTGAACTTCATGATGTACATTGGCGACCAGGAGCCATCTCCAGGGCACTAAACGTGGAACAGAGTAGCCAGCCTGCGGAAGGAGTTATCAAAGAAACAATACAACCGTTCTAATTCATGCTAATTTTCACTGGAATCTCAGCTTCATCAATTTTATATGACTGATTAAAACTGCTATGTAGAATACCTTCAGGCAACTAAAATGGTTCGTTAAACAAGGAAGCAAGCTGGGAATTACCAGTAACGTAACAAATTTGTATACTAGGAATTTGATGTCTTTAGAAAGAATGTAGGTGGAATATTTGTGTTTAAACACCCCCACTCCCATCGGAGCTGGGCGCAGGGGGAAGGAAGAAATGACTAGATCTCAGGAGCTCCTGTTCCTCTGCTCTTCCTCCTTGATACGCAGAAACTTACTGACTTGCCGACTTCTGTACAAGACTTCATTAGTCACTGCCAACTTCAATCTGTTTCAGTTATTTTACATTCAGATCCCAGGAGGAAGTGTACTCTCTGCTGCAATTTCAGGCTAAACCAAAGATAAACTGATTCACTTTAGAAAACGACAAGCCGGCATGTTCCAACTTACACTAACATCTCACAACACAGAAGAAAGTATGTGTAAACATTATTAACCTTACCATAGTATTAAATGAAAGAGATAGAAATTTCTAAGGAAGAGGGTTTCAAAATGGAGTAAGAGTCACTCTAGACAAAGTATTTCCATAAGCAATATGGTTCTAAAGTCCAGTACCTCCACTTCCTTTAAACCAGCATATATGCAAGAGCCCTCCCTCGATAGAGTCTCCAGAGAGGAAAACCTTGTACTCTCTCAAGAATCCCATCAGCTTCACTGGACAAGTTACTTGATTACTGTTGCTGAATATTAATAGTATATTAGTTAATAGCATTTAAAATAAAAATCTGGCCAAAAAGAGCATCCACTTCTATGAAATACATGCAATTTCCCATAAAATGCCTAGGCATGCTAGTATGTTATCATATGACTCAGAGACAGTGTGCCAGCTAGTTGGGAAAAAAACAAAAATATTTTTTGAAAGGGGTAACCAAATGAAAGATTTGGTCTTTCAGAAAAACAAAACAAAATAAGAAAAATGATCAAAAAAAAATTAAAACAGGTATATTACCACCCTCATCACAATGAATGAGAGAAAAAGTATCAAAAAGAAAGATATCAGCAGAATGTGTTTTCTTTATATATCTGAACTGCTATTACTGTTATATGTAGATATGACAGACTATGGTTCTAGAATTGAACAATTTATTTATTATTGAGATTAATTAAAATAGGATGCCATGATCCTTTCAAATAAAAA
This sequence comes from Sapajus apella, assembly GCF_009761245.1. Classification (NCBI taxonomy): domain Eukaryota; kingdom Metazoa; phylum Chordata; class Mammalia; order Primates; family Cebidae; genus Sapajus; species Sapajus apella. Next base: position 18,979,885 of record NW_022436969.1, on the reverse strand, counting down.
TTCTTGTTATTGAAAATTTTAGTGCACAAAAATTCATATCTCCATATATTTGAAGTCACTGGGACAATTCCAGATACAGAGGATATGCATAAACAGACAATCCTATTGGAAAGAAGTAAAAAGAGAGAGAGAGAGAGAGAGAGAGAGAGAGAGAGATCTGGGGTTAGAAACAGAATGACCGGGTTTTTATGATATCTGTGAAAAAAAGGAAAAACTTTTTTTTTAATTAAAGAAATACAGGTTTTTGCAACAAAATCAATTAATATAAAGGGAAAGAAAGGAGACAGAGAGAACTACACTCTTCTGTGAGAAGCCCTTTGGCATGTGCTTCAGTGGAAAGGAATCACAGCTAGACCTCAGGCTAGGGAAACCTTGTTATTAACAGAGACAAGGCTGGGTTAAGCGAAATAGGTTAAATAATGGTTACTCCAAGCCTTGTTTCACTCAAAGCAGCCAAGTTACTCTGCTTCTCAAGGAACCAGATAAGAAGTACCAGTTGCCTGGTGCTGTGATCCTGAATCCCAGCATTTCGGGAGGCCGAGGCAGGAGGATCCCTTGAGCCCAGGAGTTCTAGCCTGGGAAAAAATAGTAAGACCTGGCCTCTACAAAAAATGAACAAAAAAATTTAGCTGAGCATGGTGGCATGCGCCTTTAGCTTCAGCTACTCAGGGGACTAAAATGAGAGGATCGCTTGAGTACGGAAGGTCCAGGCTGCAGTGAGCTGAGATCATACCACTGCACTCCTACCTGGGCAACAGATCTTGTCTCAAAAAACAAAACAAAACAAAAAACAAAAGACAAAAGCACTAGGTAGGGCTTAAGGAAAGAATTAAAGCAAGGAATGAAAGAATAACTGAGTCTTAAAACCAGAATGGCTCTGAACAATTGTCTATCGTACCAGGCACATGGGAAAACGGCTCTATTTTAATAGGCATATTTCCAGAAATAAGGAAGATGTTTTTATAAGTTTCTTCATGAAATTTTGGAAATGGCAGCTCTTGAAAAGTTTCTGCCAAGAAGGAGATGGTAAATAAGAATTACTGCATAAAATTTGTTGCTACTATTTTAACATATGTTTATATAATCGATGGACTATTCACAGGGTACTTCACCTTTATTGTATTATGTGGAATGAAGAGAAACTATTTTAGGGTTCTCACCGGTCACTTATTGCTATTCTTCCCAAAGTTGTTCCTCGACCATGAATTTTCCTATTCATTATTTTTCAGAAGCCCAGTTCTGGATATCGAGAAGGTATTTGTTAAAAGTATAACTGTTATATTTTATCCTGTTTGCTGGGGTTAATAATATGGTCAAAATGGTGTTAGTCAAAGATAGTTAAGCTTGGTCCTATGGAAAAGTGGATTTAAATCATTATCAAGGATGGCTGGGTGCAGTGGCTCACACCTGTAATTTGGGAGGTCAAGACAGGCAGATCACTTGAGGTAGGGAATTTGAGACTAGCCTGGCCAACATAGTGAAACTCCATCTATACTGAAAATACAAAGATTAGCCAAGCATGGTGGTGGGCGCCTGTAATCCCAGCTACTCTGGAGACTGAGGCAGAAGAGTCACTTGAACCCGGAGGTGAAGGCTGCAGTGAGCCAAGATTGTGCTACTACACTCCAGCCTGGGTAACAAAGAGAGAGACTCTGTCATAAATAAATAAATAAATAAATAAATTCATGAGCAAGGATGCTCTGAATTTCATATTAGAAATACAAACCAACTACTGAAAAGTCTGGATTTAAAACTTCAAAGCGACAGGGTTACTGTAGATAAGAAGAAAAACCCATTAATTGATAAAACACAGAATACTATAAAATATAAAACTATTACTTAATGAAGCCTAAATGTTCTTTGCCATCATGGGTAATAACTAAAACTCTTTAAAAGAACTTAACAAATGAAACTGGAAACACCATTACTCAAACTTTCAAAGCTGTGGTTCAGAAAATGCTACCTAATACTGTCACTGTGTTGCTGTAGATCCCCCACCAAACAGAAGCAGACACTTACAGGAATCCAGAGTCGTAACTTTTAAAAAATTTTCTAAAATTCAAGATTAGATTTCTTACCAAAAAAAAGTTTTTATCATAGCTTTAGGGCTACAAGTGGTTTTTGGTTATATGAATAAAAATGAAGTCTGGGATTTTAGGGCACCTGTCACCAAAGTAGTGTACACTGTACACTAACAGGTAGTTTTTCATGCCTCACTCCCCTACCTGTCCCCCTCCGAGTCTCCAATGTCCATTATACCATTCTGTCTGCTTTTGTATATCCATAGCTTAGCTCCCACCTATAAGTGAGAGCATGTGGTATTCGGATTTCCATTCCTGAGTTACTTCATTTAGAATAATGGCTTCCAGCTCTATCCAAGCTGCAGCAAAAGACATTATTTTGTTCTTTTTTTATGACTGAGTAGTATTCCATGGTATATAAATATTTATATAAATATGATTTATCCATTCATCAACTGTTGGGCTTTTGGGTTGATTCCATATCTTTGCAATTGTAAACAGTGCAGCAATAAATGTATGCATGCAGGCGTCTTTTTGATATAATGATTTGTTTTCCTTTGGTTACATACCCACTAGTGGGACTGCTGGATTGAATGGTAGATTCACTTTTAGTTCCTTGAGAAACTGGAGGTCATAATTTCATCCAGTGACCACAGTGAGACTTTCTGCACTCTTCAGAGCTTTCATGTGTCCTTCATGAAGGGCTGCTGCTGTAGGATTCTGGCTCTGATTCCACCAACTGTCACCACCAGAAGCCCTCTGTGGGTGTGAACTGGCATCTCAATTGTGGGAGGATTCTAGTAGCTTTGGGAATTCTTTCTCCATCATTTTCTGGGCCTAGATTTATAGCATGATATAACTAATCCCCACCCTAAATTTAACCCATTCAAAAGTAGTACAAACATGGGTGACAGTTAAATATCTAAACCCTAGGAATCTCCTATTGATGACTTTTGTCATTTGTGAAATATCAAAAGAATGCTGACAAGGAGTCCAGTATATAAGATCACACATACTTCCGTTACCTTCTGCAGCCTGTTCACCCCTGCAATGCCGAGGGCTTACCATATCAAGGTCATGCTGTTACTCTTCGTGTGCAAGAATAATCCTCCCAGAATATACTTAGCATAAGTAACTCTGTTATTTTTGTGATTAAACATCTATAACAAAAAACTTTAAACGCTGTGATGAAATATTCATGACTCACAGGCAAGTGGACAGGGCACCCAGTCATGCTGTGTGTTAAGCTCTGTCCGTTATGTCATTTTTGACTGTTGCATGCTATTTGGCAGGAACCCAGACTAAGCATACAAGAGCTTGAGTTCTGTATTTTCAGGTTGGTCTTCTGGAATACTGCATGAAGCCCAGCAGATGAGGAATTGGCCTAAAGGTGGCTAGGAAGAATGTTCCTGAGATCTGAATAAGGTAATTGGAATTAAGATGGTTGGTAGGCAGGGAGATGAGACAGACAATGTGCTTTTGCTTTATATTTATACGGTGTACACATTAGTTAAAGTTTTAGAAACCAGGTCTCGCTCTGTCAACCAGGCTAGAGTGCAGATGTCCAGTCATAGTTCACTGAAGCCTTGAACTCCTAGGCTCAAGTGATCCTTCTGCCTCAGGCTCCTGAGTAGCTGGGACTACAGGCATGTACCATCACGCTCAGCTAATTAAAATTTTTTTTGCAGAGATGGGGTCTTGCTATGGCACCCAGTCTGGTCTCTGACTTTTGGCTTCAATCTATCCTCCTGTCTTGGCCCTCACCACCACCACCAAAGCACTGGTATTACAGGCATGAGCAACTGTGTCCGGCCATATTTTTATAATTTCTCACATAAATAAGTGTATGTCATTGTTGCATACATAATTCATATGTGTGTGTATACACATACACTGGGGAGTGACAAAGAAACATTAACTTTATAATTAAGAAATATAACAATCACTACTACTAATCCCCGGTAGTGAAGAAGGCAGTTTCCAGGCCTGTTGTTAAGTGTGTTACCTGCACACCACACCTGTATTGCCATCTCTGGGGTTGCACTGGCACATGACATTCTCTCCTTGGACCTGCCCACTCCTTACCTGCTCATCTGTCTGTCCAATTTCCGTTCATTCTTTAAGACTTTTCCTCTCAGAAGCCATCCCGGTCCTCCTTCCTACCAGGCATAGGCACCTGGTCTTCTTTTGCAGTCCTGACTCACTGAGATGACAGTTTCTTTTTTCTTTTTAATCCTGGCCCATTCATTCAGCAAAGGTCTTGACATCTTCTGTCCTGGTCTCCCCTCTCACCCAGCTTACCCCCTAGTCAGTCATGCCCCCTCATTCCTTCACAAAACCCTCGACTCCCCAGCTTACCCCTGACACCTGGTCATAGCCCCACACTGAGTCCACTCCCCTCTGGCTGGCACAGCCATGCCAACGAGTGCATAGCCACGGCCTCCAGTGAGCCCCTCATGCTGCCCAGGAGTTGTGCTGCCGTTCCCAGTGCATTCACCCTCGTCTCCACCACAGAACGATTTCATGCCTCCTCGTCTCTCCTCAGATCTCCCACTCCCACATCTTCACTCTCAGCTGATGACCTTGCTTCATTTCATTAAGAAAAATGAGTCAATCAGAGGAGACCTACACAAGCTTCCCCGAGGTTCTCCACCCTCCACCCTGTTCTGATGCTGAGAAGACTGTGCCACTGACACTGGCCCACACTTCATCCCTTCCTCTTGTGCAGGAGGCCGCTCTAGCAATTCTGTTTCCACCTGTGCAACTCTCCTCTGGTTACTCTTCCAGTTGGTATCTCATTGCTCTGCTGCTTTCGATAGCCAAAGTCTTCTGAAGAGTGATTTATTCTCCATCTCTAATTCCTCTCCAATTTTCTCTGGTACTCGTTCCAGTGAGGATTTTGATCCTATCTGAAACCATGAGTCTTGTGACCTCCATGTTGCTAAATCCAATGGTCACTTTTTAGTCCTCACCTTACATAACCTGCCAGTGGCATTTGGTCAAGATGAATGTTCCTTTCTTCTTAAAACACTTTACTTGGGAACTAACCTTCCTGGTTTGCCTCTACAGCATTAGCAACGCCTTTAGTTTGCTTTGTTAGTTCCTCCTCAACTCTCAAACATTTTAAAGCAACAGTTCCCCCAGGGGTCATCATCTATACACCTTCAGAACATCACCTGGTCTTGTTTTAAATATCATCTTGTGGTAAGTCCAAATTTTATTTCTCTAGTTCAGATCTCTCCTTTGAACTCCATAGTTTCATATCCACCCATGACCTCTGCTTTTCTACTTGGATTCTATGCTAGTTTCCTAGGGCTGCTGTAAAAAGTACCCTAAATTGGGTGGATCAGAACAAGAGAAATTTATTATCTCACAATTCTAGAGGGCAGAAATCCAAAATCCAGATGCTGATATGGCCATGCTCCCTCTGAAACCTGTAGGGGAGGACCCTTTCTTGTTCCTCTAGCTTCTGGTGGCCCAGATGTTTCTTGGGTTGTGGCAGGAGCCCTCCAATCTCTGCCTCTGTCCTCCCACAGCCTTCTCCCTGTGTCCCTTCACATTCTCTCCCCAATCTACATGAATGTGTCCAAATTCCACCCCCCCTTTTTTTTTGAGGCAGAGTCTCACTCTGTCACTCACACTGGAGTGCAGTGGCACAATCTCTGCTCACTGCAACCTCCACCTCCTGGGTTCAATAGATTCTTGCATCTCAGCCTCCTGCGTAGCTGGGATTACAGGTACCTGCCATCACACCTAGCTTATTTTTGTATTTTTAGTAGAGACAGGATTTTACCATGTTGGCCAGGCTGGTCATGAACCCCTGGTCTCAAGTGATTTGCTCATCTCAGCCTCCCAAAGTGCTGGGATTATAGGCGTGAGCCACCACACCAAAGTGCCCTTTTTTTTTTTTTTTTTTTTTTTAAACTTTTAAGTTCCAGGATACATGTGCAGAATGTTTAGGTTTGTTACACAGATATACATGTGACATGGTGGTTTGCTGCACCTTTTAACCTGTCATCTAGGTTTTAAGCCCTGCATAAATTAGGGCTCTCTAATGCTCTCCCTCCCCTTGCCCCCCATCCCCTTTCAGGCCTCAGTGTGCGTTGTTCCCCTCCCTGTGTCCATGTGTTCTCATTGTTCAACTCCCACTTATGAGTGAGAACATGTGGTGTTTGGTTTTCTGTTCCTGTCCTTATAAAATATTGAATTAGGGTCTACCCTAATTGTTTCATTTTAATTTGATTATCTCCCTAAAGACTCTATTTCCAAATAAGGTCACTTTCGGAGGTCCTGGGGGTTAGGATTTCAACATTTTTTTCGCGGGGGGGGGACACAATTAAATCCATCACAGATGTCAAAGAGACATTTCAAATTTCTCAGTCCCCAAACAAATCCTGAATTCCTAATTTATCCTTGTCTCCCACCTGGACTTCATTTTCCTACAGTTTCCTTCTCAGAAAATGACAAATCCATCTTTCTAGTTGCTCAGGCTGAAAACCTCAGAGACATCCTTGATTTTTTTCTTGACACTTTAATCTGTCAGCAAACCCTGTTGGGTCCTACCTTGAAAATACATCTGAAATCCGCCCACCTCTCCCCTGCTAACACTCGAGATCAGCCACCTGAGCTGTTGGCACAGCCTCCTGTTTTGTGTCCTTGCCTCCTCCATTGCCATCTCTTGGTCTGTTCTTAACACAGTAACCACACTTAGTAGTCCTCCAAAAGGAACTGGAGACAAGTACAGAAAACGCTTCTGTTCTGCAGTATAAAGCAGACTACGTAACTCGTTTTTTCAAAACCTTCCAGCAGGACTCCACTGACTCAGAATAAAAGCTAAAGCCTTTTACAACAGCCCCTATGCCCTATCTGACTTCACTGGCTTCCCCACCAGCCTGGACCTTAACTGCCAACACTGCGTCCCCCGCTTATCCTGCTCCAGCCACACGGACTCCTTGCTGTCCCTTCCCACAGCACGCATGCTCATGATCTCATCTCACGCTCTCCTGTATAGACTGCCGTCTGCTCCCTCTGCCTCAAATTTCTTTCCTCCCCTGATATTCTTCAGGGCTTCCTTCCTCTTTATGAATCATGTGCTCAAGGTGCAGTGATTCACACCCGTAATCCCAGCATACTGGGAGGCCAAGGTGGGAGGACAGCCTGTGGCTGGGAGCTCTAGACCTGCCTGGGAAACATAGTGCGATTCTGCCACTACAAAACTTTTTAAAAAATTAGCTGAGGGTGGTAACTCGCACCTGTGGTCCCAACCCGGGCGGCTGAGGTGGGAGGATCACCTGAGTCCAAGAGTTTAAGTCTGCAGTGAGCTATGATGGCGCCACTGCACTTAAGCCTAGGTGAAAGAGTGAGACCCTGTCTCAAAACAACAACAACAAAAAAAAAAGGCCTTGCCTGTCCACTCTACAGCACTTACAAGTCTCACTTACCCCACTCCTTATCTACCTTCCCAGCTAAATTTTTCTCCACAGTACAAATAAGCTACTTATTTTCATTACATTCCCTCTCTGCCCATCAGAAAGCAAGCTCTACAAGAGAGAGATTTTGTGAATTTTATTCTCCGAACTTTGGAACCTTGCCTGGCTTATCATAGCTGCTCATTTGGAATTTGTTAAATGAATGAAGAGATATATATTCAGCATGTACCTGTGCAGCAGCCATAGTGAGGGTGTTTATTGTGGGATTTAGATAGCTCACTTGCACTGAAATGAACTGTGCACAAGTGACGTGGCTGCACAGGAGGGCATGCGCCAGGTCAAGGCCTGCAGGGTGTGAAAGAGCTCAGCTTACGGTTACAGTGCTGACCAGGCTCATCGTTTGTTGCTCCCCGAGGTTCTAGACTCAGCTCATTTCCTCTGACCTCAGCACTTCCTGTTTCTCTTACTATAAAGAATGTTTAAAGTTTTATTTTTTTAAAAAATATAACACCTAATTTCTGAATATTTTTTGGCAAATACATTTCTCTCAAACTGCCAGACATTTTTCCTAGCTTTACAACACACCAACGCACACAAACATACACTTTTTTTTTTCTTTTGATACAGGGTTTCGCTCTTGTTGCCCAGGCTGGAGTGCAATGGTATGATCTCGGCTCACCACAACCTCCGCCTCCCAGGTTCAAGCCATTCACCTGCTTCAGCCACCCAAGTAGCTGGGATTACAGGCATGTGCCACCATGCCCAGCTAATTTTTTGTATTTTTAGTAGACAGGGTTTCTCCATGTTGGTCAGGCTAGTCTTAAACTCCCGACCTCAGGTGGTCTGCCCACCTCGGCCTCCCAAAGTGCTGAGATTACAGGTGTGAGCCACCCTGTCTGGCCAAATGTACTTTTTTATTCAGCAACTTCATTGCTGGTCCAGGAATAACACTGGCATTTATTGATTCATAAAATCTTCTCTTTGCGAGTTCACTCTACCTATTTTATATTTTCTGTCTCAATAAATTGTTAAAATACAAGAACATTTAATATAATTTTTCTAAAAATAATTCATTTTCATTGCATAAAATCTAAAAAATATAGAGATGATCAAAGAAAATACAAACCATTACTTTACTATTCAGAATTGCTAACACTTCAGAATATTCTTATCCAGTCTTTTTTATACATTTTTATTTTAAATGACATTTGGATTTTACTCTACCACTTATTTCATGATTTCTCCGTGTCACAAATTCTTTTTCTGAAAACATAGGTTTTAGTGACTAAAAACACTTAATGAAATGTGTACCATCATTTATTCATGTCACCATCATTGGAAATTTAAGTAGTGCCCAAATGTTTCACTGTCATATACAATCCCATGACCATCAGTCCTATCTATAAATCACTGTACCTGAAAATTCCCTTAGAAGAAATTCTAAGTGTATTAGAGTACCTGAGACTCATGTTTAAAAGAGTAGTAATATAAGCTATAAATTGCTCCCCCTGCACAAATTGTACCAATTTCTATTCTCAACAGAACATACACAAGGATGTCCTTTTCACTGCACCCTAACTGAATTTCAAAAGTTGTCAATGTGATGTGATAAATAGCATTTTAAAATTTGCATTTCGTTGCTTATTAATGAAGTTGTGCAGCTTTTAATACATATATTGATATCTGCATCTCTTTTGTAAACTGATGGTTCATGTCCTTTGCCCATTTTTCTGTTAAAGTATCTGAATTTGAACCAATTACTTTGGGAACATCAGTCATTTGTTGTTTACTAAAACATTCAGCCTTGATAAAGTCTTTTTGTGCCTCTGCTCATCTCACTCTGCATTTCTCTCTGCTTCCACTACTACAATAGCCACTTCTTGGTGCATCTTCATTTTTTGTTCATCTTCCTGCATCTCTTCTTTTGGTCAATTTTTGGTCTCTTTACTCTAAACTCCAAAGCAATCATTATCCTCAACTCATCCTTTATTTTAAATTATTCTCCTTTCAATATGTATATGTTCTTATGAGATCCATTAGGTTAGGTTACAAACCATTTCCCACATTTCACAGGCCTCACACACTGCCACCAAAGAACAGTGGTCCTAATCACTGGGCACTCCAAATATGCCGTAATGCCAAAATATCAGCGCTGGCTTTAAAAATGTTAGCAATTTTCCTCTTACTAAAATACATTTTCTCTAAGAGGGAAAATGCCATCAAATATAAACAACTCTCAGATAATAGAAATTCATTATGAAACTAGATAAGATTATTTTATATTACATAGTACAAGCTGACACCATGTCCTGAGATGAACCAGTAAATAATTATGTATGAAAGCTAGCAGTGTGTAAATGGAAATATTCATGGCAGATATGATATCCACTGAACATGTTTTATTGGTAGTGGATGTGTCAAATTATTTTTCTAACTCAAGCATAACGTTTCATTCCAAATATAACTGTATGTGTATTACAGCAATACAGCATATTGTTGTACTCTAAAATGTCAAAATATTGAAAGTTATAAAGTACATGATCAATTAAACATATAATAATGGAACAAAAAAGCAAAGCCAAAGGACTCAGTATAGTTTATTTTTAGTGATGAAAACCATATGCATGTTTGATATACACCTCCAAAAATGAAATCATATAAATATAACCTAAGGCCATACCTGTGTGTGGAAATAATAGGGATGTTTGTTTGGAAAACTTACATAGCAGGATTTTTTGTACTGAATTGTTAAACTTCATATATTTTCCTTTTATGTGTAGAAATATAATTTACAGCAGTGAGAAATGACTGTTTCTTTGCAAATTAAGTGAACAGTTTTTAAAGCTTTCTGTTAACTAAATGTTTTAATATTTCAGTTTTGAACTTTAGATCACATTCTTAATTTTTTTTATGATGAACATATTTTGTTCCTAAGGCTAGAATGACTGTCTAATTGTCAAGCAAATTAGATAAACTGAAATCATTTAGCCACACGATATTTTGTTTAACAGTGTAAGAGAAACCCTATAAAGAAAATCTAAGCACTTAGCAGAAACTTAACCAGTAAAATATCATTTTATGTCTCCAAATGCATATGAAACAAACAGAATATGGCATGTACTGATAGCCCAAACTCTTTCCACACTGTGACCAGAACAATCACAAATCCTGACACACTAGAGAGAAGACAAGAGCCTGTTAATCCTCAAAAAAATTTGTTTTTTGATGGGAAGTGTTAGGGTTTTTTTAAGTTACCCATATATGGCTTACTTAAGAAGAAGGGCTCTCAATGCAGTCATTTTCTGTATCAAGTCCAAATGTGATTTCTGAATGCTCCTAAGTGATGCGAAGAATGGAGAAAATGGCCCTCCTAGCACATGGCTCCCCTTCTTACACTAATGGGGCTCCTGTGGAGGCAGCTGTCATCTCCCTTTAAGTCAGAATCTGTTTTCTTCCCCAAAGCTCTGACATCAAGCTACAGTCTTCATTTTTCTTTCCTTTCTTTTGGTGTTTTCTAAGATGGCATTGTGCTTTCAAAACGAATCTTTTTCTATTTATATTTCAATAATAAAACCTTACCAGAGTATTTCACTAAATGACTAGAGGGATTTAAAAAGAAAACAAGCCTATTTTACTTCGAAATGTTAAGTCTCAATTCACTTCCCCACACAATTGAATACACACACATAAAGAAGAGGATAAAATACCTCCCAAAGTATGGTAAGTGATGACAAGTAAGAAGTGTCACATTTGAGGGGAAGCTAGGCTGCTGGTGATGAAACTGCAAGCAGAAGAGGTGTTCAGTAATGAGTGCAATTTCTTCCCCCCCACCCCAACCTCATTCTGCTCATGAGCCAGAGAGCTACATAGCTGAAGTCTGCAATCTCTGTTTAGATCATTTGATATCAAGTGATTTGAATTTCTTGGGTTTATGTTTCCAAGAAATCTCAGAGAAAACAATCCTGCATGTGGTTTAATTGAATCCTGCACATGCCGAACCAGCGACTCTGGAAGTCGCTGGGTATACTGTTAGGATGTATTTTCCACCCCCTCTTCGACAGGGAAGGACTTAGGTGGGCTTGCCTCTCCCATTTAGTTTTCCTGACAAAGCATAAGAAAAATATTTTATTTATTAGTAGGAAAGCTAATTTAGAAACCTATCTTTTACTCGCTTAGAAGAAATAAGGAATAACAAAATGATTCTTTGTGACTTTTATTTTTCACTAAGCGTGTGTGTGTGTGTGTGTGTGTGTTTACTCTCTCTCACACACTACATGCATATATACATACACATATACACTTATTTTGCCAAACCATTTGAAAGTTGAAGACATTATGACAATTTCCCCCTAATACTTTACCATCCATATATCACCTAGGAACAAGGAATTCTTCCATATAACTGCAGTATTATTATTCCCAAGAAATAAAACATTGATACAAAAATATTATCTAACATATATGCATATCTGCCTCTTCCAAACTGTTCCAATAACATCCTTTAAAGTTTTTATTTTGCTCAAGAATCAAGGATCAAGCACCGCATTAAGTCATCATGTTTCTCTAGTTTCTTTAACCGAAAATGGTCCCTGGCATTTCTTCCTTTAATGACACTGACCTTTTTAAAGAATGAAACCCAGTTGTTCTAAAAAAACTTCCGAAATCTGTGTTGTTGTTTTCCTTTCTTTCTTTTTTTTTTTAAAGACGGATTCTTGCTCTGTTGTACAGGCTGGAGTGCAGTGGCATGATCTTGGCTCACTGAAACCTCTGCCTCCCAGGTTCAAGGGATTCTCCTGCCTCAGCCTCCAAGCAGCTGGGACTACAGATGCACACCACCACGGTCAGCTAATTTTTGTATTTTTAGTACAGATGGGGTTTCACCATATTGGCCAGGCTGGTCTCAAACTTCTGACTTCATGAGCCACCCACCTCAGCCTCCCAAAGTGCTGGGATTACAGGCATGAGCCACTGTGCCTGGCCATTGTTTTCTTTTAATACAGCAAATACCCAGAAATTCACTCCATAGTGGTTTGTATCATGCTTCTCTGATTTCTAGCTATTTTAACAGCCAAGGAACTCTATGAATGTCAGTTACATCGTGTTAACCTTCAAAGCCTAGATTGGTGCAACCCTAGAGCTGTTCCATATAATTAAATCAGATGGGAGTCCCTCCTTGCATTTTCCAAGAATAATCTCAACTACCCATATATATTCAGTTATATAATTCAGTAATTACACAGATGTAAATCAGTTTAATTCACTGGAAACAAGTAAATATATATTTATAAATTAAACTGCAAACTCATTTTTAGGAGTGATGAATGGGAAAGCCATCATAGCCCTATGTTGCCTGAGCTGAGGTTAGCAGGTCCTTCACCAAAGAAGGGAAGCCCTGTGGGGACCTGTGCACTGGCTGGCGGGGAGATCAGTCCACAAGCTAGGCTGGGAGGCTTTTCAAATAGAAGAAAGAAAGGTCTATGGGCTCTGTATGAAGCATCAATTAGACTGTATTAAGGTAATTGCCTAGGAGGTGAGAAAGCACAGGACAATCGAGACAGAGTCAAGGAGAAAAATATTTGAAAGGATGATGGTCTTGATCTGTGAAGATGTAGAAAGTTGTGATGAGACAAGGAACTGAGATGGCGAACAATTTACAAGAATTTTCAGCAGTATGGTAAACACAGGTGGTTCAGTGAGAAACCTGCCAATTTCTTACCATTCAAAAAAAAAAAAAAAGAGGACAAATAAAAGTAGGGAAGAAGAATTAAAAATGTAACTGAACTGAAATCAGACAGAAACATCTTAATCTTTCTCCCCTCTCTCCATTTCTTTTGCATATGGAGAAAATTCTGGATGCCATAGGCAAAAGTAGATGTGCTTACTGACTGTTTTTCAGTCCTCTGGGCCCACGTTTAGCACAGAATAAACAGAAATATGATAACTAGAATACGGCAGAGATGCCCCTCTTCTCTCTAGCACCATTTCAAAATATGCCTATTTACTATAAAATAGGTTGGTATAATATTTTAAAATGTGACCACTAGGTGTTGCCAAGGGAGGGCTGAGAAAATGGGATTTGATTTCTGGCTAATCTCTATGTTCCACTCCCTTCTCTCAAAATAACTGTGGTATGAGATCTTATAATAATCTAGGCTGAGAAGACAGAAGCTCTGCAAGTCTGGAGACATGAAGGTCAAGCCCATGGTATGCCTTACCTTGAAATTCAAGCACCAGCATAAAATTTGAACAACGCATTTAATAATCAGAGTACTTTTTCCAAAGTGTTGTTTTATGTTGTATAAGGAGGAAGAAAACTTGAAAAGCAAAAGGAAGTTGACAAACATGTGGAGAAGAATCCATGATAATATGTCTGTCACGGGTTCACTGCTCCTTTAAACAACAGCAAAACACATCAAAAGAGATATGATGTGCTTGAAGGTGTACCCCAATTAGGTTGAAATGAAATGACAGACTATGTGCACTATTGACTGAATTGTGCCCTTCCAAAATTCGTATGTCGAATCCCTATCCTCGGTGTGATTATAGTTAGAGATGGGGTCTCTAGGAGGTAAAGTTAAATGAAGTCTTTCGGGTGGGCCCTAATCTGATAGGATTTGTGACCTTATTAAAAGAAGAAAAGAACTCTCTTCTATGAGAGGGCACAGCAAAAAGGTGGCCATCCACACACCAGGAAGAGAGCCTTCACCAGAAAACAAATTGGTCAGCACTGGGATCTTAGACTTTTGGCCTCGAGAACAGTGAAAAACACATGTGCATTGTTTAAGCCACCCAGTCTATGGTATTTTGTTATGACAGCCTGAGCAGACTAATAAATAGAGAGGTACAGTAATAGCACCATAATCTAATTTTGGTGCAGTATTCATAAATGTTTTTAAATGGACATGAGTAATAATGAGGCATTCACAGATTTTAAAAAAATCGTCACCTGGAAAAGAAACAATCATCAACATATATGTAAGGCTAAAGATTATATTTTAGTTTTAAAATCTTGATTTATTTATTTATTTTTTTGAGATGGAGTCTTGCTTTGTCGCCCAGGCTGGGGTGGATTGGCATGATCTTGGCTCACTGCAGCCTCTGCCTCCCAGGTTCGAGCAATTCTCCTGCCTCAGCCTCCAGAGTAGCTGGGATTACAGGCACCTGCCACCATGCCCAGCTAGTTTTTGTATTTTTAGTAGGGATGGGGTTTTGCTATGTTGGCCAGACTGGTCTCAAACTCCTGACCTCAAGTGATCTGCCTTCCTCAGCTTCCCACAGTGCTGGGATTACAGGCAGGAGCCACCGTGCCTGGCTTTAAATCATGATTTTTCTAATCTCCATGTCATAGTATTATTAATCATATTAACAGAAGAAAAACCTTATTTTACCATTTAGAGTAATACAAATATACTTTATTAAATTATTTAAAATTATAATCTATGTATTCCAGTTATGCAAAGGAATGCATGTTTTATTTTTTAGGAATTACTCTCAGGTATTTAGGAGTAAAAAGACATTGTGTTTTTTACTTTCTCACACATATGTGAAATTTTAATAAACACAAATATGTGAAATTTAAAAAAACACACAAATGTGAAATTTTAATAACTGGGGAATCTGGGCAAAAGGTATATGGCAATTTTTTTGTACTATTCTTATAACTTTTTGTGAATTTGAAATTACTTGAAAATAAAAAGTTAAAGTTAAAAGACTACAACTTGCATGATGTTACTACAACTTGTAAATGTTAATGTTGTAGTCACTGGAATTAGCGATTACTGTTCACCAGTGTTTGTGCTTCATGGGTCACCGCACAGGCCAGAGGGGCTGCGGTGTGTTCAGTTCCCCGGCACAGAGACTCCAACTTCCTCCCTCTAACACTCAAGAAAGAACAACTAGATGGAGTGGAAAGGCCTCACAGGGCCAGCCCTGAACCTGACAGGTGGAATCAAGTCAAACGTGTCAAATGCCTTTTGATTAGGTGCCAGTCACTTGTCCCACCTTTGGGTTAATCCAGCAGGGTCGTACCCCCACCCTGGTTTTGCCCCACAAGGCTGCTGAGTCACATCCCAGCTCCCTCCTACCTCCAAATTGTCCACTTGGGTTTCAGTGGGGGCACAGCAATGGGATCATAGAGAGGCCCCTGCACTAGGGCAATGGTGTCTACCATCCCAGACACTGCTTTTAAGTCCCCAAACTTGCTCTACTTTGTAACTTCTTAAGATCTTGTGACCGTAGAAGTTTATATTCAGCCCAAAGACACTGCTAGAAGGCGAGTTTCAGGGCCTCCCCCAAGTTCTGTGAACAGTCTGTAGCCCGTAGACCAGTCATTCATCTAGTACAGGGAGAGTCGTAAAGTCTCTTTTTGGGCATGAGTATCATTATTTATCATATAATATCCATATATTATTTAATAACAATATTTTTTTTCTGTTTGGAATTGGGGTTTTGACTCAGAAAACTGGGATACAGTATTAATTTCTTTTCATTGTAATCTTTAAAAACACAGCATCAATATAGTCTGAATGAAACAAAAGTAAGAGAATCTTGTTAAGGGAGAGAACAAAATGCACTCTTTGGACTATGTAGGCATTGGCAGATGCAAAAATAAATCAATCACTGCTCCCTCTCCAGGGAGAATTTGTAGGATTTATTTGGGCTCATTGTTTCCCTGTAGGACAGCTGGAAATGAAATACCTTCACTTCAATGAATCTTGTCCCTGTGATGTATTACTTAAATAAATAATAAATGAATCTTTCTGGGTAACTAAGCTGTAGGCGAAAACAGAAATCCGTGGTGTAGATCTTTCTTAAGGAGACCTAGAGCATTCCCTATCTTTTGTTATAGAGCTGTGCTGACCTCAACTTTACTTTGCTTAGCCATCTGCTACTTATATCATCAAAGAGCTCCGCTGACCGGCAGATACAGTGCACTGCCCTTTGGCAATGTTATTCACGGTGTAAACTTTCTCTTTTTCTTCCCAAGAGCTGTGAAGCCTGAAGCAGGATATGAGTGAGGAGTGCAGGCTCTGTGTCACACTGCCTGGCTGTGGGTGCCCAATCCTCTGATCACCATATCTGTTACCTTGGGCCAATTACTTAAACTCCATGCTTCGGTTTCCTCAGCTATAACATAAGGATAATACTAGTGTCTCCTTCACTGCGTTGTGGTAAGGCTAAAATGTGTTCAGGCATATAACAGCATAAATAGCTGACACTTACAGTAATGTTAGCACTCAAGGGATTTTAGTGTTATTATTATACAGAAAATCAAGAGGATCATGCAGATGGGGGAGGGAGAACTCGAGCTTGCTGGGATGGAGCAGGCATGATCTGATCTCTCTTCATCCAGAAGCTATCCTCTGTACATCTGAGGAGAGTGGGGCCGGCCAGCCTCCCCCTCCAGGCTCAGGCCCCAGATAGGCTTTTGGTGCCATCACTACATGACTTTATATGCCCAATAATAGGTAATATGGACAAATTAGCCCAGCCAGCCCAGTTAAATATATCGCCTTAATGATTGAGTGGTTTAATTTATTCTGGAATCCAGCATTTTGGGGGGCTGTCGGTATCTTAGCCCATCTAACTGGTCAATGTTATGTCCACCATATCTAGATAAACAGAGCCAATAAGGCAGCAGTCAATCCACTGGTTGTAGCCAAAAGGGTAAGGTAGAAAGCACTTGGTTTGTCATTAAGAATGACAGATGTGGCCTTCTGGGTTGCTTTCTATTTAGATCCTCTCCTCACTGTAGAAGCAGCACTGAGCAGAGAGTGAAGCACAAGCAGGAGCTCTGTGAATACCTGCTGGGATGATGATCCCATCTGATTTCTTATAAATATAGAGGTATGGCTTTAATTTTTAAAAGATACAACTTCAGTTTGAAATCATGATCCAATTTCTAAAAAGGGCAAAATTTTGGCCTGATGTAGTGGCTCATGTCTACAATCACAGCACTCTGGGGGGGCTGAAGCAGGCAGATTGTCTGAGCCTAGGAGTTCAAAACCAGCCTGGGCAAGATAGGAAAACCCTGTCTCTATCAAAAATAAAACACAACAGTTAGCTGGGTGTAGTAGTACACATCTGTAGGTCCCAGCTACTTGGGAGGCTGAGGTGGGAGGATTACCTGGGCCTGGGAAGTGGAGGCTGCAGTGAGCCATGTTTGTGCCACAGTACTCCAGCCAGGATGGTGGGAGTAAGACCCTGTCCCGACAACAAAAAAAGGCAAAATTTTACTTTAGTGAAATGAATGCACACCATCTCTCTAGTTCATAGCCTAGCAAAAGGAACTAATCTTCCAACAGATACCCAGTTACTAAAACTTCCAGAGGGAGAGTGTCCACACAGGAGAAGGTGGGAGAGAGCGAGGGTGGCCTGTTTCCACCCATCAGATTCAGGTCACTCATCCCGCCACCTCCATGATCCCTTCGAGGCTGGGATTCCTGGAATGAGCTTTTAATGACTGGTGAAGTCCTACATGGAGTTTCAATAAGAGTGTGTTGGCTCTATTTTCCTATTATAGAGTTAGAGAACATTATCTTGCTCAGCAACAAAGACAGAAAAACTAAACTTCTCTTTCACTATGTCTGAACATTTGCCTGTTAGGACTGCTTACCCACTGCTCTGTAAGGCTTTTCGTGTGTGATGTGAAAGAGAAAGTGCTGATGTGACTGAGAAGTATATTAGTGAAGCCACAGGACAGCATGTGGCCTGATTAATTCTATGAACTCTGCATTAACATATCACTGGAACATAATGCAGATTATAAATTTATAAATGGCCAATACTGACTCCCAATAAACAGAAAAGCCTACTCCTAAGCAACTTCTTAATTCTGTTTCTCTTAACCTTGTCCTATGAACAGAAATGAAAGTTCTAAACTAGTGACTCATGAAATTCTAACTGATAAAAAGTAACATTTTTTTTAGTTTTCCTATCATTTAACTATAAAAAATTGAAGTTTTGATGACCACACTGAAATTTGTATGTAACAGTCAATTAAGTGATTACAAATAATGCTTCATAGGTGTTTAGCTTAGTAACATGGAATCTGTAGAGCACACTATTTTCCAGGAAAAAGCACTAGTAAATAGCAACATTCTTACCTAAAATAATACATTATAAGAACCTTAAATAATTCACCTCATTACATAGAACACTGGCCTAATACTCATAAAGACCATGACTACAATGTTATTTAACACCTTGCTGTTCACTCACATACTCAACAAATATTTCTGAATACTTCTTATGGGCATAAACTAATCTTCTCAAACAAACCAGAATTAAATATTGTCCTTTACCTTGAAGTGCTTGAAATGAGCATTTATTTGGCTTTCTATACAGTACACTCCCAACTGACAACCCAGAAACAGTCAAAACTTAGCATCCTTCCTGGTTCTTCAGTTTGCCTATTTGATACCTTCAAGTCAGACATTTGCCCACGGTATGATACAGATAGACATCCCACCATGCACTTCGTGCAATTTTGAATTTCTAAGTGCTAGCAGACTGCTCTGAGGTGACATTGAGGTTCAAAAGAACAGTGACTTCTAACCCAAGCTCATAACAGGGGAAGTAAGGACCATACAGTGACATATGGGAACATGTCAACATTGCACACCATTTAGAAACATCAGCGCTGGGGTCTCTGCAAATGATAAACGTTTTTCCAAACTGCTTTTTGACATAATCTAATGGTCTTTCTTAACAGAGTTTGTGTTGAATTTGAAAAATAATTTGAAAGCCAGATAAAATGAGTGTTTTTCTGCCAATCCCTCTACTGGGCACTAGTCCTAGACAGCTGAATATTTTAGGCAAACGCTATGTGCAAACAGGATAGCTTCTGAGTTGTGCAAAACCAGTATGCTGGTGTTCTGCTGACCTGCCCAGCAACTCCATGTTGGCATGGCACTTGTCTTCAAGGAGGTAAACGCTGCTCATTTCACTCTCTCCTGCTCCTGTCTCTCTAACAGTAGTAATAACACTAAGCAACAGAGGTATAGGACTTTACCTGAAAACAAAAGAAACCATGTGACAGCTCTTGTTATATCTGTAGTGACGACCTTCTCTTGACCTAAGGCAGCCTAAGGCAGGCTTACCTTGGAACTTCTGAAAGGGATTAGGGTGACAGACCCCAATCCCAGAGTTCTTAAGAAATGCTGATGCAAGAAAATCCCACAAAACTTCCTCACCGCCAGCTATCTCCAAGCCAAATTGTGGCTCACGCACTAGGGGATGGCTCATTTGATAGAAGCAGATGCTCAGTAATTTTAGTTCTTTAAGGCCTTTCTGAATGACTGTCACCACCAGCCAACTGCTCAGAGTGCTTGAGTGGAAAGGAATACCAAATAGTAGCATGAATTTTACCTAAGTTTAGGTAAGGAGTCAACTGTATTCTTTTCATTTTTTTCTCATAATATATGAGGATTGGTTTTTTTCTCTTTATTTTTAATTCATGTAACATTTAAGGGTACAGCTGCGTTTTTGTTGCATGGGTATACTGCATAGTGGGGAAGTCTGGGCTTTCAGTGTAACCATCACCCGAACACTGTCTATTGTACCCATTAAGGAATTTCTCCTTCACCCTACTCCCACTCTTCCACTAACTTGAGTCTCCAATGTCTATTATCCCACCCTCTATGCCCATATGTACACATTATTTAGCTCCCACTTATAAGTGAGAACACCCATTTGACTTTTTGTGTCTAAGTTGTTTCACTAAAGATAATGGCCTCAGTTCCTTCATGCTGCTGCAAAGATGTGACTTCTTTCATTCTTTCATGGCTAAATAGTATGGTGTACAGATACCACATTTTCTTTATACAATCGTCCACTAAATGCATAGGTTGACTCCATGTCTTTGACTACTCCGTAAAGGAATAGTGCTTTCTTTTGTAGATACCTTGCAGTAGGATTTTATATTTCTTTTTTACTGTTCCCTAACAACTCTTTCAAAATGGTGGTGTGGGCTGAGTCTCTCCACACATCCATCCTAACAGTTGCGAAGCCTTGTTAAAGGCAGCCATCTCTGTGTTCACCTTATACTAATTTCATGTGAGATGGAACCACCAAGCAAATATATACTTAGGCCAGAGATTAGAGGTAGCCACTGAAAGCCTTGTGAAAGGCCTTTGTAACTGGCTTTCCCAGAACATTTTTTTTTTAAAAGAACTCTCTAAGAGCTGAGAATTTTGACAATTTTGACTTAATTCCACCATGGCTACTTTCCCAGTACTCCTGGCCAAAGCGTGGATGACAATACCACAGTCTTGAGAGGTTTCTGTGCAGAATGTTGTCCTCAAGGTTAATGTTGTTTGCATTTAGAGTTCTGCCTTGGGACGGTGGGGCACTCAGGTGCTGGGGAGGGAGTTTCTCAGGAGAGCCTTCTTTAATGCCTGAGAAGAAAGATTTGTATGCCCAATCCTTACAATAGTAAAAAAGGCAATTGCAGCTCAAATCTGACAAAACAGAGATAACCACCAAGTCTTGGGCTAACACTATATCACTCTAAGTGTATGATATTCTCAAACAGGAGTACTGAACAATCCAGTATTTCATAAGCAAGAAAAATAAAAAAGCAGCACAAAAATGTCATTAAGAAATAGATTTCTACATTCCTTTTGAACAGACAGGATATGTTGGTTATGTTGGATGAATATAGCCACGGCTGTGCTATTTGCTGTTGCTGTTATTTCCAGACTGCTTATGCTATAAATCACTCTGATGCTGCACTCACATCAGTAAGGCCTAATGAATGAGCACCCACAGCTACCATGGATGGAGCAGGAGCTCCTATTCATAAAGGAGCCTGCCTGTTTCCAGTGTGGATTTCAGGGCGCCGCTTCAGTCCTCACATGGAGTTCTGAATACAGCGTTACTCTGTGGACAACTTTCCACAGACTGGTCTTACTAGTGACAGATCTATCACTTTCTAGTGACGGTATTATAATGCTTGTTTTCCGCATGTCAGCTCTTGTTTTGAACACCTCGCTCATAATTTCTTTCCCACCAATCGCAAAACTCATTTGGCTAAAATAACCAGTGTTCTCAGCTATCATAAGTTAACACATTTACTATAAAACCATTATAAATACAACTAGCTTTTCAAACAGTCAAGTTGCCAAGGGAGATGATTGGGATGAAGACAGAAATGCTAAGAAGAGGAGATGGCATTAAAGTTTTAGTACCCAATTAAAGATTCTAAACATATTTTGAACTGTGGTGTTTAGATACATAAAATAAGGGGGAAACAATTAAAGGACAGATGACTGGAAAGAAAATTTGGTTTGACAATGGCCTCTCAAGGTCCCCGTGTGACAAGGTGGATCTTTGTAGGAGTGTGACATTACAGAGCGTAACTAAGATAAAACAGTCAACGTCAACACAAACCAGCCATGTCAGATTAATATGGCCTGGTGCTTTTCTTAATACGGCATCCATGAGAACTGGAAATTGAAGAGCCAGTGCGTCTGAAACAATTTGGAAAATCCACAGTACTTTAATAAGACAGGCCAAGGTTCAGCAACACATAGCAGAGTGGCCTGGGGGCTGTCCCTACAGCCACTGTGCTTGGAGTGGAGACAGAGGTAGCTCTTTCTCTTTAAGCCTTGGCCTGTGGCCCACACTCACTCTAAGCCAGGAAGCCCTGGGTCCCTCAACACTTTCTGCATCTTAATCAAAGCAGAAGGCTGCCAGCTGTGCTCTCACTACTGTGCTCTGCTCTCTGCTCCACACATGTTGGGCCCAGGTGACGCGAGCTCCCTGAGTCTGCACAAGAGGCCCCTGTGGGGAGGGCATCTGGCCACAGGATGCAGGACAGTTGATGCTCATTATAGCTGACCATAGCTCGCTGGGGGAAGAAAACCCTTATGGTGTCATTTAATCATATATTTTAAAGGGCTCTGGGAGTTACAGACATTTTGTTGACTTTTATACTAGAAAGTAGACAATTGGAAAGAAGAGTAAAAATTACAAATAATCAATGTGTAAGCACCGGGAAGAGAAAAGCAGCTGTATTACTGCTCCTTGATAGCTTTCTTCAACACAGCTTCTCATGTGGAATAGTACAATACGCACCTGAGTACCCTTCGCCTGGTTCCAGCAGTCGTTAACATTGGCTTTCTCTGGCTCTTTCTTGATATTTCTCTATCTATATCTTATATAGAATTTCCCCTAACCATTTGCAACTTAGTTGTAGATATTATTTCTATCCCTAAATATGACTTCAGCATGGATCTTCTATATAACCACAATAATGTTATCAACAACTAAGAAAAATGATGATTTTACCACATCATTTAAAGGGAAGCCTACATTCAATATACCCAACTGCCTCCTGATGCCTTCTGTAGCTGCTTTATCTTTTCCTACATCCACATTCAAGGACAAAATGTGACGCTGCACCACTACTGGCTTTGCTAAATAGCAAGGTATTGACTACCAGATTCTTCTATTTGTTGTTAAGGCTCAGTTTTCCATCATAAATAAGATAATTAAGTAATCTATAGGTGACACTTGAAGGTCATGTGAATATTCTGACTCCCAGAATTTCTCTTAACTGGTCATTTTGGCAAACACTGACAATTCTTACATTAGATCTTATATTGGGCTTTGCAAAATAGTCATTTTCTAATCTTATCATTTCTACATTTATTTCCTGGCATTACAGTATGTTGTAAGGAAAAACATCCCCCATTCCTTCTATTTATTTTTAGCATTTTTGATTTTTTAAAGTGTACCATAGATACATAAATTTATTTAAAAAATTCAGTGTGTTATAATCAATTCCTGCCATTATTCTCTGGGTGATCAAATTGTCCCAGATTTGGCCCGTGGGAGCCCTTTCACGCAGGCTCTTGTGTCCTTTTGACATAATCTCATTAGTCCTTGAGTACAACCTTGATCTTTGGCATAAAATGCTGTAGGTTCAACTGAGTACAACCTTGATTTTTGGCATAAAATGCTGTAGGTTCAACTGAGTACAACCTTGATTTTTGGCATAAAATGCTGTAGGTTCAACTGGTTTATCCCTGACCTAGATCTAAAATTTATTAGCGATTTCTTCAGAAGTCCTGGTTTCTTTTATTGGAAAGTGGCATTTAGAAAGCAGGGTCTAGGTGCAACATATGCTCACTGATACTGAAGTTTCATAGCTTCTAGCTCATTCCCATGAATAAAACTGAGAATATGTATGTGGAGATATATATATATATATATATTTAAATAATGACTTAATGTTGATATGATTTTATACTATTTCCAATTCAAATTTAATATTACAGAGATTTTCCTTACTTTTAAACAAAGTATTTGCATCTCTTTTCTTACAGTGATAATTTAGGTTCTTAATTACATTAATATATTGGCTTATTTAATTAGTCCTACTATATGTAAAATAATTTTAGAACAATAACATCAATATTATTGATAACAAAATAAATCTAAATAAAGTTTAAGATTATATTTTAGTTTTTTGTTCTTAGACTACATCCTATAAAAATATATAGAAAATGAGATTTCTTCAGAAGTTACTTGAAATCTTTTTTTCCCTCTAGGTTGGTAATACTGTCAATTTGCTACATAGTCAGATTCATCTGTTTCCATCTATATACAATCTGAGAGTGAGCTTGTTTCATATTTTTTATTTAATTTATTTCTGGGATATGAAAAATATTTGGTTTTAAAGTCAAAACTGTATTAAAAATATAGTCAGAGAAGTCTCCTGTGCACCTCTCGCCTTTATTCCCTCCTCCCCATTCCCCTGCCCACCCATCCCCATAGACAACCACTTTCCATTGTTTTGGGTTTATCCTTTTGGGGTGTGTGTTTGGGGGGATGTGTGTGCACACGCATTTGTGTGACATAGGTGACAGACATATACAAACATTTACTCATATCCCCTTTTTCGTTACACAAAAGGCATGGCTCCATGTACAGTCATTTGCACCTTGTCTCTTCCACATTTCTTAGCTGGCCTCTTTCTATGAGGAAAAGATGCTTTTCCTGCATGTCACCCTCTCTGGAAATCAGCCCACTCCTGTTCAGAGAAGTCCTTCCCCAACTCTTCTGTAGCCTTGCTAGTGTGTGTTCCCGAGGCCCCTCAGACCCATCTGTGTTCTGCCATCCTTTGCCTTAAACTAAGTATCAAATGATATGGCCCACATTAAGAGTTTGCAGGGCACGTTACCAAGGCTGAGGCCACAGGCAGCTCAGGGTGGGTATCCCGGGCTGGCTGGGCAAGGTCATAATACAGGCTCTGTGTGACTGCAGCTTCTCTCACCAACCCTGCTAACTTACAGCTTCCCTTTCCTACTCCATGTCCCTCCCCATTTCCCCAACCTCTTCTTCCTGGTGACTCCTTCTTGGGCAGACTTCTCCAGAGGCTCACCCCATTTCCCAACTGTGTCCTTAGTACACAGCAGGCTTCCAACTGGTAAGATATTAATTAATCTTTTCTATGCAAGTCTGTAACTGCTAAGGTATGACCTATCCCACCTGACATTCACTCCTCCCCAACACACAATTTTTTTCATTAAGAGGAAATTCAGACTCATTATAATGCCAGGAAAAAAACTAGCCATGACAAAGCCATTTTTTATTTATTTCCCCACATACAGTCTCTGAATTGCAACTATCTTCACTCAATAAAACCATCATCTTGTATGTTACTTTTAACATTTATGCTATGAAACCTAATTTATCTACGTATTTGAAACCTAACTTACCTATTCAATTAACTGTATTTTATACGAAATTACTACAGATAAGCAGAACATGGACTTATATTTCCAAACAGGGTGAGGTAAAACATAAAATATTCAAATAAAATTAATTTAGTCACTGATTCTTGAACACATTGTATTATCTCTGTCTTTCTGAAAGGGAAGGAAGGCTAGAACAATCACTCCAATCACTCCAAAAGTGATGTTAGCAGTGTAACTGTGCTATCATTTAGAAAAATGTGATAAACGAAATGAAATCCTGTCACTTGTGGCAATATGGCTGAACTTAGAGGACATCATGCTAAGTGAAGACAGGCACAGAAAGACAAATGCCTCATGACCTCACGTATATGTGGAATCTGAAAAACCCAAGCTCACAGAAGCAGGGAGAAGAGAGGTGGTTACCAGAGGCTGTGTGGGGAGGGAGGCTGGAATGATGTTGGTCAAAGGGCACAAAATTTGTTAGGAGGAATAATTTCAAGAGATTTATGATACATCATGGTGACTTTAGCTAATAACACTATACCGTATATTTGAAAACTGATGAGAGTAGATTTTAAGTGTTCTCAAAAAATAAGCATAATTAGCTTGATTAAGCCATTGCACAATGCATACATATATCAAAACATCATATTGTAAATCATAAATATATATAGTTGTTATATGTTAGTTAAACAATTTTAAAGGAGCAAGTAAAAAAGATAACTCAGTCTTACAGAGTTGGCATTGAAAATGCTGTTTTCTGTTTTGTTTGTTTGTTTGAGACAGAATCTCATTCTGTAGCCCAGGCTGGAGTGCAGTAGCATGATCTCAGCTCACTGCAACCTCTGTCTACTGGGTCTCAGTTCAAGCAATTCTCCTGCCTCAGCCTCCTGAGTAGTTGGGATTACAGGCACATGCATTCAGGCCCAGCTAATTTTTGTATTTTTAGTAGAGACAGGGTTTCACCATGTTGGCCAGGCTGGTCTTGAACTCCTGACCTTGTGATCCTCCCTCCTTGGCCTCCCAAAGTGCTGGGATTACAGGCATGAGCCATTGCTCCTGGCCTGAATATACATTTACAATACAGCATTGTTTATTTTAATTTATAATCAAATAAAGTAAAAAAGTGACTGCAGAGAAAGATTGATATATTCCTAAGAATTTTAAATGCAAACAAATTATATGTCAATAAAATAAATTTACAAACACTATCTTGTTGGATCTTAAAAGAGGGTTCCTTAACATCTCTGGTGATGGGTAACCCAGCAGTCACTCAGGTATCCCAGATGGAAGTCCTCCCTGGATATACCAGGCCAGCTGAGGAGGGAGACCTACGGGCAGTGCCAACCCCAGGCTCCTCAACAGGTAAGCCATCTTCCCCTGCACTCCACCCCAAGGGAATAATTTAATAAAAACCTCACATATCAGCTCTGAAGGATGACAGTTCAGGCATTGATAAATCATCCCCCAAACTGTCTAAGGCATTTTTTCACTTTGGGCTGAGGCTAAAATAAAATAGGCTTAATTAGCAGTGGGAACATATTTGCTTTGATAAGGTAGAACAGGCTGACAAAACAGCTGTCCATGGAGATGCTGAGTGAACAGAGAAGGACATCAGTATGCCCTTCCCCTGACCACTCAGAAGAAGCAGAACCCCCTGTGAGCTGATCTCTCCAAAACAGGGAATGTTTTCTTCATTTATCTTTCAAACCTGAGACTTTTTTTTTGGAGACAGAATCTTGCTCTCACCCAGACTGGCGTATAGTGGTATCAGCATGGCTCACTGAAGCTTCAGCCTTAGGCTTAAGTGATCCTGCCTCAGCCTTCTGAGTAGCTGGGACCACAGGTGCACATCACCATGCCTGGCTAATTCATTTTTTGTAGAGATGGGGTTTTGTCATGTTGCCCAGGCTGTGAACTCCTGGGCTCAGGTGATCTCCCTGCCACAGCTTCCCAAAGTGCTGGGATTAGAGGGGTGAGCCACATGCCCAGCTTCAACGCTGAGATCCATGAATGAAAAACATACAAAAATAATTTACACCCAGCCATCTTTGGAAAGGCATTTTCTGAGAAACTGGTTGAATGTGCCCACTCTTATCTTAATGATCCAGTGGCTTATAACTTTTATTAATACCATAAAATTTCAAATACACATGCTTTTACATCATGCCTGGTGATGCCAGGTAGGTCTTAGGTCTGCGGTGGATTCTGGATCGCTGTATTAAACATAACTCCATTGTCCCCAACATACACACACACAAACCTCTCTAGGTTCTTCTGAAGCATAGCCTCTCATTTTAAGAGAATTATATTTTTCTCATTAATCAAGTTACAGTGAAACTAACAAAAATTTTACAATAAAACCATCAAATTGATGGCCTTCGCCAGTAAGTCATTTGCTGCTTAGCAAATTTAAATGATCAGGGCATTATTTGGTCATCGTCTTTCCAGGGCTGGGCGTAGGCAGCAGGCCTGAGCCTGAGCTCTATGTGCGTCCTGTCACGACATGGGACTAGTGGTTCAGATGGACATTTTCTCGGACATCATGGTAATGCACCACCTGTTACATACAGGAAGCATTCGGTCTGTGCTTCATCATAGAGCAGCATTATTCACTAAGATATTTCCCAGAGAATTTGACTCAAAATTATGGGTTGGTTCAGTATTGTAGAATGCAGCAAAATGTTGGCTGCTGCCACAGGGAAGGACTAAAGGTTTCACCTGTGTACATCCTTTGTCCACAGTACAGGGGAGCCTTTCCTCTGACACCTGATATTCAAATTTTACATGCAAGCATGGTTAGCTTTATGCTGAACTACATGCTTCTGGGTTTTTGTGTTGTTTTACCTTTCAAAAATGAGATGCTACTGAACATTTCCTTTCTGCCTCTCCATTAGTATGTGAGTTTAATTAATGTGAGTTTAATTCATTTGTGAGATTTAGGAATCTACAATTTCTGACATAGTTTCTTCTGTTTATGGAATGAAATATATTTTTAGCTCATGGAATGAAAATCTTGCATGTTTTTAAGAATGACTGGAAAGAAACAGAAAAAAATATGGTGTTTAATATAAACTTTGCAGTTGCCATCTGCATACCAATCTCCAAAACGCGAATGGAATGAGCAAGATGGATTATGATGTGCCCAGTGGAGCTGCCCTTCAAGGTTAAAGCAGCTCCTAAAAGACATGTGGGAATCTCATGAAGCCAACCCAAAGCCTGCACACTCTGCAGTGGGCCAAGTTTCCGGACCCCATGGCTGCTGTCACTGCCATTCCTTCTGTACAGCTGGCTCTACCCAAGTCCCATTAATTTCACCTCTTAAATCTCCATCTTTTCTGTTGTCAACTGGTCTAGTCTCTCACCTACTCTTGCTATTGTTTCCCTGCGGGTCTCTCTGAAGCTGTACTGGTCTCATGCTGTCCACACTGTTACCCCACAAAGCACTTTGAACACAAATCTGATCACATCTTGTCCTGACTTAAAACACAATGGGGGTTTCTACTCCACTCGAGATGGCATGGAAAGCCTTCAACCTGCAGTCCAGGCCCAGCCCACGTCTGCCACCCCTTTGCCCACCAGGCTCTGCCCCTCTACCAGTGGCTGTTCTCTTGTTGGCCTTTCTCCAGCCCCTATCTGCACCATATTCCCTCCCACCACAGAACCAACACAGGTGTTGCTTCCATAACTCAGAATGCTCCACCTCCCAGTTCATCTCATTAACTCCTTTCCACCTGTGACTATCATGCAAATCCCTTGGTTGGGCACGGTACCTCACACCTGTAATCCCAGGACTTTGGGAGGCCTGGGAGGGTGGATCACTTGAGGCCAGGAGTTCAAGACCAGTCTGGCAAACACAGTGAGACCCCTTTTCTGCTAAAAGTACAAAAATTTGCTCAGCATGGTAGCAGGTGCCTGTAATCCCAACTATTCAGTAGGCTGAGAAACAAGAATTGGTTGTATCTGGGAGGTGGAGGTTGTAATGAGCCAAGATCACACCACTGCACTTCAGCCTGGGCAACAGAGCAGGACTCTATCTAAAAAAAAAAAAAAAAAAAAAAAAAAAAAAAAAAAATCTTCCCAAGGGAGGCCGTCCTTGCCCACTCTAAGTCAATCTCTCTCTTAGAAGGCTGCCAGTAGAACTACACACTCCACTTCTCTAGAGCACTGTTCTCCTTCCAATAGGGAGACACACTGACAGTCGCATACCTGTGCATGTCCACAGTGCTATACAAAAAGAGGGTCATCAGAGCAGTCACAGAACCTGGGGGCAGGGGAAGATGGTAGATTATTTTACTTTTTTCTTGGCACTTTTCTTCTATGATTCAAGATTTTATAATAAACACGTATTAGCTTTCCAAAGACAAGAAAGCAATCAAAGTCATGATTTAATCATGGTAATTTGATAGCTGTAGTGTGTATTTTTGAGTAGAGTACAACACTGGTCTCCAAGTAGGAACCATGGTGCTTTTCTAAAAATAAAGACTCCTGGTTATTCTCCATTTGGCAGTTCAGAGTGTGGCCTAGACATCTGTATATCTGAAAAGTCTTTCAGGTAATTCTGATTTGGAAGTCAGCTTAGCAACAAATACGTGCATGAGAAAAGGGTACTATCAGTAGTATGACATTCATAACAGGTCACTTTAGCTTAAAAGTATTTAAAGTCAACTCAAGTTTAGCTTGAGTAATGTCTCGATTGTTTTAAAATAAATGGGATATACGAGATTCCTGAGGAGGGAGGGCGGGAAGCAAGGGTTGAAAACCTACCTATTGGATACTATGCTCACCACTTGGATGATGGGATTACTAGAAGCCCAAACTTCATGCAATATACCCAAGTAACAAACCTGCACATGTACCCTCTGAAGCTAAAGTAAAAAATAAAACAAGTAAAAATAACAATTCAGGGCTGTTATCATATAAAAAAGAAATTGTTGAATATATTCAGCCACAACAAATATATTCACACCCCTCTACTCTACAGTGAACAATATGATGGGTTTATGAGGAAGTTTCCTTTCATGGTACAAAAGTGGCACAGGAAAAAAAATAGTTAAATTAGAATAAGAACTAAAAACATCAAAGGCAGCTAGCTCTTAAGGTGAGCCACAGACCAGTGTAATTACAGACCCCCAACAAATGCTACTCATCTTCACCTTAAAATTGAACCATGATATTTTAAAGAAGCGGTTTTGAGTTCCACTTTTTCTTTTTTAAGGTATTTTCTTTTTTTACATATTAAAAAGCTAAATATTTTAACGGGCCAAGAACTAAGAATTATTTTGCAACTTTTTCAGCACTGATGAAGGAAAAGTAGGTTCTGAACTTTTAACCTGGGGAAAGCCTGATACAGATTTATCTTCCCTCAGAGACCCTCGGCTTGTCTGACTTAGCTGAGTGTCATGAGAAATCACGGGTGGAAATATTTCACAAAATGATTTTCTTCTAAGATGCACAAGCAGCAGAAAATGCTATTAACTCCTGCAGAAGAACAGCTGCCCAAGACAGGCAGCTCTCTGGCACTTGGTCATTTGCTCCATGGAGTCTGGTTCAGCCTCATATCCTTTTTTGCCCCTCAGTCTCGGGATGGACAGCTCCTCTACTTTTAGAGGAATACAGGCTTCCAGTGAGGCTGTAAGATTCGCAGAAGTCACTGCTTTCTGTGATAGGCTCAGCAGAAGCCACTCTGCCCACTGAAGCGGGCTCCTCAGAAGTTGCCTCCAGTAATTGCCATGCTTTTTATGGACTGGTTTTAGGAGACAGTGTTAATTTAACCAACACTACCCAAAATAAAAAAAGACAGGAGTACACTTGGAGAAAGATGAAATTACTCTCAACTCTCACTTTTTCCTCTTTGATGGATTGCTCAGAGTAAAACGTCTGACATAGATTTCAAATCTCCAGAAGGGCAAAGATTTCTGTTTGTTTTGTTCATGGTTATATTTGCAACGCCTAGAACAGTATCTGGCATGTAGTAGTTAAACTAAACTAAATTTGGCCTGAGTATGCCTCAATATTTGAGCCCTTTCCTAACCAACTACAACAGAACTTAGCAGTAAACTAACAGAAAGTCTAACTCAGGAGTGTCACATCGAGTAGCTAGTCAGACATAAGCAGGGCAAGAGAGGGCCACCCCCCCATCCAAGCCAAGAACATCAGGCAGCCATCAGGTGATGGTCAGGAAGCAGTTAAATGACTCACTAAAATAGTAATTGGTCATAGCTGGCACAAGGGAATGGAGTCTCCCAGTAGACAGCAAAAACCTAAAACTGGTGATCAGCAACTTCCTAATAAGATCTCAGGAACTGGGCAAGTGGGCTCAAGAATGTGCACTAAGAGGCAAAATGGCAAAGTTTAACTGGTATATGATCTTCCTCTAGGAACAATGAACTGGTAAGGGAAGAAAGCCTCAAGTGAACATGCAAACAGCCCCAGTAAATACACTGTAGATGCAGCCCCTCCCAAGTGCGAGCAGGCCACTGTGCATGTGAACAGCCTACCCCAAGGGAAGAATCAGGAGAGAAGTAACGCAAGACCTGGAAGCATGCCAGTGTATAAAACACCAAATCAAAGGTCAAACCATGCACTTGACTCTCTCAAGTTGTCTGCTTGGCCCTTTTCCAAGTGTACTCTATTTCCTTTTGTTCCTGCTCCAATGCTTTTTAATAAACTTTCACTAGTGCTCTAAAACTTGCCTCAGTCACTCCCTCTGTCTTCTGCCCCATGGTCAAATTCTTTCATCTGAGGAGGCAAGAATTGAGGCTGTTGCAGATCCTTACAGATTTGCCACTGCAAACAAACTGGTGCCACAGGACTTGGATACATTCTCTAGTGGTAACATGCTTTGATGCTGCATGACTCAGATACATTCCCCAGTGGTAAGGCACCTCTACACCTTGTCTTATTTAGCTGCAGGTGTTCAACCTCCACACGTTGTTTTTTTTTTTTCTCCCTTTCACTATTCTGCTTACTAACCAACCCCCAGAACGATTGCTCTTGGCCACAGTGGTTCTGCTCCCCCATGCTAACTTTTGAGGTCACCCCAACAGGTGGCTCATGTTAGCAGTCACAGTAAGTAGATAATGTCCACATTTGCTTTCCCTACACAGGACTCACATCAGCAACATGCAGAACAAACCATTACTTCCTAACAGAAGGAAAATGGCTTTTGTCTAATTCAGAGGTTATAAAGGTAAAGCAGTTTTGGTAAGGAAGGTTATAAAGAAATTTTACATGAGAAAGATATTGTATGGTAAATTCTTGTCCTAAAGTAAAATGACTGGTTGTTTAAAAAGAGTGATATTTAGAACAAGTCAGAAAGTCCAACAATGAATATCAAGCAGAACAGGAGTTAACTGTACAGACTAAACTAATAGAAGATTGAGATAATCCTTCCATTTAGAGCTTTTAATACAGCTAGTGCTCGACTTACAACCACGACTGGGACCGGCAGACCGGTCGTAACACAATTTGGTCGTAAGTTGAGTAGGCTATATGTACAGTTGAAATGGTAGTGCTGCTGGAAGCTGGTCCGCACTGTCGTACGCCCAGCTGGGCAACGTTTGCACTGCCAGACGCAGAGCAGTCATGGCTAGCGATTGTGGTCGTAAAGTCGAATGGTCGTTAAGTTGCATAGGTCGTAAGTCGATCAATACCTGTAATTGAGTAAAGTATATGCCTATAAACAAAATTTGAAGCTTATTTGTTTCTCTGTACCTGATTTATCCAGAATTTGGAAACTATTTGTGAGTATTTTTAACTTGTGGCAAGAAAAAGTTAACTTAGATTATTTGCATAAGTGCAGTAAGAATCTGTTTTCTTTTGCAGCAGGACACAATTGGAGAAACTGGTTATTTTACCAAGGCTTTGACTAGAATGGCATGCTTTCCTTTAAGGAATCAAATTTGACTTGTAGAGACAATAAAGTCCTTCATACCTTCTGTACACAGTCCTTTTACAGTGTTTCTGACCTCTGGTAACTAAAGAATATCACTTTCTGACAGGCGTAGGTGCACAGTAAGCTATCTTGGGACGTTAAGAGGAAAGGAATTTAACCAACTCATACAGGTGTTGGATGGTACAAACTCATAGCCGGGCTTAGGGCTTTAAAACGTTTTATCTGAGATCCTAAAGGAAAAAAGGTCCATCAAAGCCAATTTTATTTTTTATTTTATTCATTTATTTTTTTAAGAAGGAGTCTCTCTCTCTGTTGCCTAGGCTAGAGTGCAGTGGCACAATCTCGGCTCACTGTAACCTCCACCTCCTAGGTTCAAGAGATTCTCCTTTCTCAGCCTCCCGAGTAGCTGGGATTACAGGCATATATCACCACACCTAGCTACTTTTTTTTTTTTGTATTTTTAGTAGAGATAGGTTTCACCATGTTGGCCAGGCTGGTCTTGAACTCCTGACCTCAGGTGATCCACCACCTCGGCCTCCTAAAGTGCTGGGATTATAGGTGTGAGCCACCATGCCCAGCCCAACAAAGCCAATTAAAAAAGGCGCCAAGAGGGCAAATAATTATTCTTGCTGTGCTTTATGCAAATAGTCAGGCCAAGTATAACAAGACTAAAGCTTATTTTACAAACAAATCAGTCCTGTAATGATTTGGTTTTAATAAAAATGGAGGCTGGAGGGAGAAAAATTAGGTTTCAAGAAGAATGCACTCCTAGTATTCAATTCTAGTCTCATCAGTTCTTTTTGAGTTTTTGTTTAGACTAACCCTGCTTATTTTTGTGAACAAACCAATGATCTCTGGCTATAGGTCAGAAAAAACAACAGGATGAGTAAGGTAAAAACTTGGATTAATATTCTAATTCTAGGCACATGCTAAAATCAGCTAGCAACCCCATGCACCCAACACCTGAAACTGGTGATCAGCAGCTACCCAATAAGATCTCAGGAGCTGGGCGAGTGGGCTCAAGCATGCATACTAAGAGGCAAAGTGGCTGAGTTTAACTAGTATGTGACCTTCTAGAAACATTCAACTGGTAAGGGAAAAATACCTCAAGAGAGCATGTGCCCAACTCCGGTAAACACACGGGGAATGTGGCCCCTCTCCAGTTCTGGTAGGCCACTTGTGCATACAAACAGCCCATCCCATGGGAAGAATCAGGGGAGAAGAGACACAAGACCCCGGAAGCATGCCAACATATACAACCCCAGGTCTAAGGTTAAACCGTGCACTTGACCTTCTCAAGTTGCCTACGTGGCCCTTTTCCAAATGTACTCTACTTACTTGCCTTCCTGCTCTAAAGCTTCTCAATAAACTTACTATTGCTCTAAAATTTGCCTCATTCCCTCACTCAGCTGTCCCTGGGTTGAATTCCTTCTGAGGAGAAGGCAAGAACTGAGGTTGCTGCCGACCCTTACTGATTTGCCGCTGCTAACAGTATACTTTTGTAACAAGTATAACAAGTCTTAGCTAATCACAGAAGTTGAGCTTCAGTCAATCACAGGGACCAACTAATGAGATCACTTTCAAACAAGGGAAACACTGCTGTAGCCGGCCCAGCTTTTCTGTACCTGCCTTCTGTCCCACATTGTGAAGCCAAGCTCTGTGAACCTCTTCTGGTTCTGAGGGCTGCCAGATTTGTGAATCATTCTTTGCTCAGTTAAACTCTGCTAAATTTAATTTGTCTAAAGTTTTTATTTTAACAGCAAGTTCTCAAAAATGTGCTGAATGAATAAACAAAGAGGTATGGAAACTGTAAAGAATTACTAAAGAAGCTACTTACTTTACTAGTTGAATGATGAGTTGAGAAAGTGTACACTGTGACTCTAAGAATATGCTTCTCATACTTTTATAAAGATTAAAAAATACTTAAGTCATTGAGCTTGTTCCAAAAGGTATCAGTATCTGAACAAGTAATAAGAAAACACATCCCCTCAGAAAGGCAGGAGAAAACTGTGTTGATAGAAAAAATATTAAAAAAAGTAAAGACATATTTAAGAAATCAGTGCACATTTTTTAAAAGGGCAGAGAAAAAGGAGGGTCAAAAGAAAGAAAGGAAGCAGATGTATTTCTGCTCCATCTGATCCAAAAATAATTAGAACTAAAACTGTCAACAGGGCTTTCAAGCCACAGTGAAGGATATTAGTTATCAACTCTGCATGAGACTGGAGTCCTCAGAGAGTGGCAGTCTTTATTATTACCGAGGTTAACTTCTCTTTCGGAAGGTCACTGACCTTGATCTTTTTCCCTGACTGGCCTTCAGTGCTTTGCTAATCAGAGCAAAATCCTGCTTTAGTACCAACTGGGTGCACCTGAAGTTAATCTTCCTGTGACCTTTCTTCCAACCTCTCCTGCAAGTCATGTGAACCTTCAAAATACAACACAAATTGCCATTTTGTTGGGTTTAATGTGCACTTTGGTTCCTTTATTAACAGAGAAAGCTCTTTGGGTTAAGCTTAATAATTGATAGCAATGTTTTATAATGGGAGTACTGAATCCTACATATGTATCTATATTTTTTTTCACACAGGGACATTGTGAATAAAGAAATCACATTGTCTGTGTTTGTAGTTGATGAATAATTAAGGGAATGAGAGATGTGGAAGGGACTTAAGAAGTCACCAGATCCAACTCCCTGCCTCCAGGCACATCCCTCTGAAATGACTGAGGATAGATGGCTATTCGGCCTATTTTTTGAAATTGCAGTAGATGGAGATTACACAGCCTTCCTTGTTAGCTTGTTTCCAAAAATAACTTCTATATTATGTCTAACTGTAGTCTCTCTCTCTATTATACTGCCATACAACAAGCAATTCATTAATCGCTCCAAATACTGGATGAATTTTCCCTCAGGAAACTATTAACAATATAAGCTCATAAATTTTTAAATTTCCCACTTTGACCTTAGATGGACTAAATCTTTAATTTTTAATACTTCGTGAATATTGCTTCTCTCAATTAGCATGCAAAACCTTTAACTCTTTAAATGCTGCTTTCTAAACCACTTTTTTAGTCCTAAGAAGAGCACATGCTTGTTCTTTAGGCTTCGGCATCTAAGGAATGAGAAACAAGTCAGAAAACACAGCAGCATGGGGCAGAGAGTTCATAAATAAATCTACATTTTCAGCTAGAAAACCTAATTCTCCACCTGTGAGACAATTCTCATGCTAAAACATGTAATGTTTCAAGGCAGTATCCTTGTTAAAATTCTAAACTATGTGCAACCAACAAAATTACCTTCAAGATGCCTATTGGACTCAGCACGCTGAGCCAGGCCACCCTGCTTCAGGCTATTTCCCTCATATAAGCAGAACATAACCAGCTACACTTCATTAGCTTTACACATTTGGCCTAAGGGATTCATAGGTGAAGACTTTAAAACAAGAAAATTATATACTGCTGAATTAAACTCCCATTTAAATGCTGAAAGTTGAGAAGTGAGTATTTATAGATTGCCGGTGTGATTATATTATAGCATTGACATATTAGAAAGCAGTACCTTCTGGAAATACAACAAAAATAAAAACAAAATAATTATACACTGAAGCTTCTACATGAATTTTGGAGTCTTTTTTGTCTAAAACTTCAAATATACAGCTTTTACCTCTAATTTCCTCATGGGGTGAATATTTATTCACTCCAGTGACAAAAGTCTTCCTTAAGCACAAACATCACTTCCTTATTTTAGACTATTGTAGGTCACTGAAAAGCTGAGTAATAATATTAAGAATTAATTTTTCTTGGCTATGGCACAAGAACCATAATTAGTGGCAAATCCTTTTGCTCTATTTGCATGTGCTGAGTTTTCCTTAATTAGTCTGCAGTCTAATTACGAAGCTCAATCTAGAGAAGAACTCACAGAAGCCAGTGATGCAGAAGCAGAAGACAGCATATTCCACCTCCTGAATTTAGTGCTCCGGAATCCTATAGTAAACCAGTTGGAACAGACTCTATTTGTGAGGGCATTAGCATGTAAACAGTGTCAGCCAGAAGACACATGGCAGCAACCGGCCATGCTAATGGAAAGTAATACTGAGTTTACTAATTCTTACCTTATCTGAATAAGGGTGCACAGATTGCCTTTTCTCCAAAGCACAGGGACTGTCAGAGAGACAAATGCATGGACCATGTTGCAATTAATTTGATTCTTGTTCTTTTTAGGCTCTACTTGTAGATTTAATTAAAGCTTTC
The DNA here is from genome assembly GCF_009761245.1 of Sapajus apella. Taxonomy (NCBI): domain Eukaryota; kingdom Metazoa; phylum Chordata; class Mammalia; order Primates; family Cebidae; genus Sapajus; species Sapajus apella. The sequence goes on along the minus strand of NW_022436969.1, from coordinate 18,942,588 downwards.
ACACACTGGGCACATTGAGGAAGTATGTGAGTTTAATGGCTTCTCTTGAATGAAAGCAGCAATGGAAGTTATGATTCAAACAGTAATAGGCAATCATATGACAAAGATACTTTTAATAAGAAAGTATGTGTATTCTTACTCAGGTAGCAAGGCATATTTTTATTGTAATAAGAGATAGCAAATTGCACTTTCTCCATAGATTTTCCTCTCCTCTTACTGCAATATTATTTCTTTGCTCAATACTCCTCCACACTTGGTCAGTATTGTGCTTATACTACTTGGTTGATAATTCTTTCATCAAATCAACTATATTACCAATTCTTATGTTGTAAAACCCCAAGCCCATATGTCTTTGCTCTGATCTTTCAGTTTTAAACTGCCTTTTCAAAAATTGTAACAGTGAGGAAATTATGACACTGAAAGAGATCTGATCTAACCAACTCCCATCTTGCCTTTAACCTGTAAACTGCCCTTAATTATTCCTAGACTTAGGCCAAGCTAACTTTGGGAGACATTTCCTTTATAGTTTAAATGATAATAACCCTTCCCCAAAACTAAACCAGCTTTTTGTAAAGCTAATGAAAGACCACCAGGTTAGGAGGATGAAGAGCCAGAATTCTGCTAAAGTGTAGAGGAAAATGGTTACCAGCTATTATCCGGAGGTGACAAGATTTGCAACTTCCCCAATTACTCCTGTGGATAACACCACTACTGTAAAATCTAAGATTGGCCTCTTTTTTTTTGAGACGGACTCTCGCTCTGTCACCCAGGTTGGAGTGCAGTGGTATGATCTTGGCTCACTGCAACTTCTACTTCCTGGGTTCAAGAGTTTTTCCTGCCTCAGCCCCCAAAGTAGCTGGGATTACAGGTGCCTGCCACCACACCACATTAATTTTTGTAATTTTAATAGAGATGAGGTTTTGCCATGTTGGCCAGGCTAATCTTGAACTCCTGTCCTCAAGTGATCCACTCACCTTGGCCTCCCAGAGTGCTGGGATTACAGGGGTGAGCTACTGCACCCAGCCTAAGATTGGCCTTTTGAGATGTCTCTTGAAGTTTTTGCATTTCTGGCAACCCATGCTCCACCCAGATCCACCAATAGGTCCTGTCGCCCCACCCAGAAGCAGACTCTGTGGCCTGCCATGCTATCCTTGAAAAACCCCAGCCTCTAAATTTCTGGAAAGGTTGATTTGAGTAACTCTGTCTCCTATGTGGCGTAGCTGACCTCTTGTCAGTTGTGTTCTTTCTTTAATGCAATGTCATCATCTTAGTGAACTGGTTTTATCTGTGCCGTAGGCAGCAAGAACCCATTGGGCAGTTAAAAGTTTACTTACAAAGTCACACTTAATATTTTATTTGTTTTATAAATTGACTCATATTCTTTGTCTGAAAGTAGTACTTCTCTGCCCTGGCCCAATTCTAACACTCAGCATGAGCACTTGAATGAAATGAGCAAAATAGATGCTCTGCTGATTTTACCAAGTGTTAAGAAATATTGTGAAAATAAAAATTATTCATATGCTAGTACTTACTCCTCCAGCATATATATCATTACCATTATACATGAAAATTTCAACATAATTGCTACCACCTTCCTGAAGTTTTCCAAATTCTTCCAATTGAAAGCCAGTTTTCCCTCTGAGCTTACAAAGCCTTTACCCATACATCCTATGGTGTTTTATCAGTTTGAATCTAAAATTGTCTAGGTACATGGTTAATGGTTTCACTTAGACTGTAATACTCTTGAGATCGTCTGGTTAGTGTGATATTTATTGTCTCTGCGGCACCTAGCTTAGGGCTTGGAGTAAGTAGTCATCTCAAATATTCTTTGAATGAATCACCTTGTCTCTCTACCACTCCTGATGGCTGAACTGAGTACAGTTCCTTAGTAAGAATGATGAAAACTTAAATAAGCATAAGAAAAATGTATGTGTTTGTGTGTACTTATAAATAGACATACATACACACAGTGACAGGGCCAGGTGAGTCAGTTCATCGGGGTCCCTTTCAAGACTAAACCATGGTGTTTGCTGGTGAAATGGTCCTAAAGCAGCAGCAGAATCAGGACCACAGATTTAGGTTTCTCTCTGCTTCAGATGGGCTGAGGTTAAATGGAAGTTTTGTTTTTGTTTTTGTTTTTGTTTTTCTCGTGTTTACACTAACATTCTATGGTTAAGAACCTTCCTCACAATTAGGACACAAGGGATGCTGGCAGCTGGCCTACCCCTCTGGAACAGTGGTTGTTAAACATCAGTGAGGATCCCTATCACTGGGGGAGCTTGTACAGATTCCTCCCATCCTGCATTCTGATTCAATATGCCTGTGGGTTTGACCAAGAAGTATGCACTGTTGTAAGTACCCCAGATGATTTTGAAACAGAAATCGTTCCTTGGACGATTGAGAAACATAGTTCTGGGTCTTGAAACAGTGCCTTCTGGCACAAAGACAAATTTCCCAGTGCATCAAAGACACAGCTACTAATAGGCTATGAATTGCAACAAGATCATAAAACAATGCTGGGATCATCTATACCTTGAATGAGTTGCAGAGAATAGTGTAAGATCTGACCGTGTAGTGGACGGCATGGCGACCCCCATGAACTGCATGTACACCTATGGAGGGCCTTCTGGAATCAGAAAACCTGAAATGGCTGTGAGATCATGGAAAAAGGAAGAAATGATCAACTCCTGCAGCACCTACTTAACTCTGAGACATTTTCAATTGTTTTTTATTCAGGCCTTTATTAACGAAGGCATTGGACTTTGTAACCGACCTTGGCCAACACCCTTGATGCCACACCCTACGATCCCCTCCCAGTTTGGCCAATCTCATGACTCCACACCCTACGACCCCCTCCCAGTTTGGCCAATCTCATGACTCCACACCCTACGACCCCCTCCCAGCTTGCAACAAACCACACTAAACTTTTGTAACTTTCCACTGCCTCTCCAACAACCTATAAAACCAATTCCTATCCCACTGCCCTTTGGGCCTCAGCCCCCCTGCACCTACTTAAATAAACAGCCTTGTTGCTCACACAAGGCCTGTCTGGGGTGGGTCTCTTCATTCAGTGTGCGTGTTTTAACAAATAGGTTAGTTTGTAAAGTTAAAAACAAAACAAAACAAAACAAAAAAGGTCAAGACTTGAAATGTTATGCAGGAATAGTGCTTTATTTGTATCTTTGCCATCTTTTATCTTCCGCTATGATTGTGAGGCCTCCCCAACCACCTGGAACTGTGAGTCCATTAAACCTCTTTCTTTAGTAAATTGCTCAGTACTGGGTATGTCTTTATATGCTGAAAACAAGACTACAGCAAAACCAATCACAGATGGTCCCTGACTTATGATGGTTTGGCTTATGATTTTCTGAAATTACAATGGTGCTAAAGCGATCCACATTCAGTAGAAACTGTATTTCGAGTACCCATACAACCATTCTGCTTTTCACTTTTGGCACAGTATTCAATATAGTTACATGAGATATCCTACACTTTATTATCAAATAGGTTTTGTGTTAGATGATTTTCCCCAACACTAGTGTTCAGAGCACATTTAAGGAAGGCTAGGCTAACCTCTGAAGTTGGGTAGGGTAGGTGTAATAACTGCGTTTTTTACTTATCATGGGCTGACTGGACAATAACCCCTTCAAATGTCCAGGAACATCTGTGTAGGGCTATTCAGAGTATTACCACTGGACAACAAGAAAGACTTGGAAAAACCTCAGCCCTATTTAGCTACCTCCAGATTCAGACAATTTTTTCTGGATCTCTGTCCTAGACCCAGCCTCCCATTTTAAATGAATACAGGACATGGACATAGAAACAAACACATTTACCCCCAAACTGCCATGTTTCCTCTTGGTTGTGATTCTCCTTCACTAAGGACACAACTTTTTCCCCTACTCACAGAGGTACGAGCTGTTCACAGAGTGACATTTCCTCATTTCTCATAGTCCCACATCTATGGCAGACCAGTGGCATCTGGTTCAATATTTCATTAAATCCTCCTGAAAACTAACAGTTCAATCTATTAAAAAACTACAGTCCCTGAGCAACATAAATTACCTAGCAGGCTATGGCTGTAGCACGCCACACAGCCCATTTGCTGCCGAGACATTTATAGCTATAGAGTTTCTGCACATTCTGGATGCAAGAAGCATAACCTTTATAAGCCTCCCTCAGACAGTAAACACTGAAACTTTTTTTAAAAAGTTCTCTAACAGGAAAAAGTTATTTAGGTCCAGAATGAATGAGTTTTGTGTTTTGCCTTAATTATCCATGAATCTAATGTAGAATCTTTTCTTGGGAAGATTTCAGTTTTTAGCCACTCCTATAGCCCGAGGGTCTTCCCCTTGTCTCTTAGCCCTCAGCAAAACGACTGAAGAACATTCACATGAGGCCCCATCAGAAGACTGCGCTCAACAGAAAATTTATAGCTAATTTATTTTTGCTGCAGGGCATCTGCAAGTTATGTGGCAGAAGTAAGTATGAATGAATGGTTTCATTTTGGACTAGTTTTGACAATCAGTGGTCAGTTCACGCCATCTTAAAACTGTGGTTGTCACTTCAAAAGTGATAGAGGCCGGTCACCTTTGATGGCTATCAGGAGCTACGGAGAGGCTATGATCTCACGGCCTTCTACTCAGTTATAATAATAACGCCAGGGCCAGATACAGTTAAAGTGCCTGGACTGGCTCAGAGATGGATTCTTCAGGAATCTTCCTGCAATTTGTTCCCTTAATGAGTTTCTCCTCCTACCGCAGGCCATTAGTCTTAACATTTATGTATAAGAATACGAGAAAGGTGGGAAAATCTTTGTATATTACTGTTAAAAGCCCCAAAGAGATTACCTATAGACCCAAGACTGCCTATATATAATTTAGGGATGCTTTTTTTTTCCTTGAGCAAGTACAATGCTAAATGCTTGTTGCACAGTGAGAATGGTAAAATGAAGTTTTAATAACAACAAATGCTCAGCTCATTTACAAATTTACTGCTTGATAGTTTGAAAGAGCAAAGACTGTGACTATAATTGTGCAGCTAGCACAGCCATCAATCACACTGGGACTTTTTCTGGGCTGAGCACTTCCTCTAGATTTCTGGAGCCTCTCACAGATTAAGACTTCTCTCTTAGAGGAGCTCACCTAGCTGTACTAGAAAAATACAGATGTCCTCAAATTCATTGTGTGGACCTTGTATTGTCACTGACACATCTGAAATTAGCATAGCTGACATCACTCTGTTAAGCAGTCATCAAAAAAGTCACATTAAAGCAAGGTGTGCAGAAACTGTAAATTTGGACTAATAGCTATGGGTTTTCCCCTCACCTGACAAAAGCATTAAGCCTATCCGGGTTTCTGTTTTTTTTCATCTGTAAGATGAGAGGTTAGCAAGAGATAAACTCCAAGAGTCTTTCTAGCTCTTGAAATTCTTCGCATTATTTAGTTTGAACAAACTTGTGCATCAAATGCATTCCAAAAGACACGAGTGTAAAGTGAATACTTGCATACTAAAGCATGTTTTCAAATCACTTACACTACTGTTTCAGAAATGAGTGCTGACAGAAGAAAAGATGGACCCAACATTAAGAAAAGAAATAACACCTCAGAAAATTTTTATCTATTGAGCGTATATGAATATATATGCTTGGCAGTTAAAAAACAGTCTCATCAGCAATCAGTCCATGTGATTCCTGAAGATTAAGTAAAGGTACACACATATACCATGCTAAATTCTTGCCTGGGTGAAATTCTTACCAATTCTATGAATTTTATGGCATCTCTTAATAGATGGCCATGAATTAGACAATTAAGGTTTTCTCCTCCTTGTTGTTGATAATGTTTGTTCGTCTAAATCACTGCTATCTGAAAAGGCTATATGGAGGTACACTTTATGAAGCGTTCAGGGAATGTACTCAGCAATGGGGGAAGTAGACCTATTACTTTTAGACTTACTATCTTTATTTTCCTTCACTCCTGCAACTGCCGCCAGAAAAAGAAAAAGGTTTGGTCTTACTAATTTGATAAACATTTTTTTTGCCCAAATCAATATGATATTTTTAAAGATTAAACTTTTGGGCAGCCATTTGTTAATATGTGTCTGATATACTGCAATAGGACCTTTTAAATGCACTTTTTGAGGGTAAGAGAAAGAAAATGAATATACAATGGTCAGAGAAAATAGGACTCAGGTCTCTTCTTGCTAGGTCTGGTGTTTCTCATTGCGATATGTCGATGACATTTATCTTTTTCCACCTTCATTTTCCTTCCATACACTCACAAGATTTCTTTATCTAAGGAAACTATCTCCTAGGAGCTTGATAAGATATTTATAGAGAAATTTAATTCTAAAGTCAAACAGGAAGGCAATATATTTAATTTATTCTATTGAGTCTTGGCAGAGCTTATGTGGGTAATATTATAGTGAATCTGGATTATGGGTAAGCAAATGTTCCTTTTCATAAACTATCTACCATGGCATGGAGTCTGTGCTATAAGTGAAGGTGTGAACACACCATGATAAGGCCCAGTGAGGGGCATTCCATTGCAATGATGCTTGTCACCATGTAGGTTTGAGATGGTTAAATCCTGTTCCATAAAATATACAGTAAGAGAGGAGTAGATGGTCCACAAATCAGCTTTGTTCCACAAAATTCAGCACGTTTTTTACTATCTAAACAATTTGTGACTATCTAGTGTTTTATTTGGATCTCTTTTCTCCTCTAGTAACACAAATAATTTTGTGTTGATTCCACTTACAAAGAGAACTCTAGAAAACAGTTATTTTAAGAAAAATGAACATGGAACTAACTTGTTTTTCTCACAAATGAAGAAGAAACAGTCTACAAATTACCAAATTTAACAAATTTGCTAGTGAGAGAGAGAAAAAAAATTAAAATCAGGAGTACCACAGGCTCCAAATGTAATCTACGCATTTTTGCCACCTTTAATTTTACATATTGATGATGACATTTCAAAGCATATTTTGTAAGCATTACAAAAGATGTTATAAGGTTCTGCCAGTTTCCTGATACAAAGTGGTCTGGAGCTGCAAGGTTTAATGTGAAAATCAAACGGTTTGGTATAAAACTGAGATTAGCTGTGATTAAAAATGAAAACATGTCCTTGTCAAATTTATGTAAAAATACTTAACAGCTTTTGGGAATTCCTGTTCAGACTAATACTAATACTGCTGTAAAATAATGTTGAAATAAATGAAAAAAGGGATACTGATGCCAATAAATATTTTTAACTGAGTGCTAGAAACATGCTCAGCATTGTCCAGGGTTGAGAAACAGAGATCATTTCCTGCTTAACAGAAGATAATGCTAATGAGAAATACAACTGAGAATACACAAGCAAGGGCAGAAAGCTGGGATGAAAATGAGTTTAGAGCTCTAATGCCAGCCAAAATGGCAAGGTGCAACAAATCACCATGAAGGCTTAACATGCCACTTCCCGACACTGCTGGAAGATAGTACTTATCTCAATCAGGTGCCACACTACATCATCAGGGGCAAAGAACAGGAGCTGCAGTATCACATTCATCTTACCCAACTGCTCCGATATCAGAACCACATACCAACCCTGTCTGTTTCTGAAGGAAGGGTTCACAAGCCCCCAGTGAGAGCCTATATTTTACTTGCTAAAGTGCAATTCCTCCTGCTGCATGGCATCTTTTTAGTGTAGAGTTGAGAATTCTTGCCTTTGGACCACAGATGCTTCCAAGAACACAAGCAAGCGACTCCTCATTAGTCTTCAAAGGTACAATTGCAATGAAAAGGGCACCGGAGTCTGCTCCATCCACAGACGAGCAGCCTTATTTACTTCTCTCAGAATCTAACTAATGAGCATGGAAGAAGTAATAAGAACACAGAAGAAATTTCAAGTCCCAGTCTTTGCTGTGGGTTTGAAATGATGTTAACTGTGGACTCTTTAGTCACCAAGGTGAGCCGAACCAATAAGGGTGATGCTGAGAGGCGTGGAGCCCAGCCTCCTGTGACAATGAAGTGTATGCAAGGCAATAACGGGCTTTGTTTGTGGGAGTCTCTGGCCTAATGCCATGTGGTGCCAGAAAGGAGGAGGGGAGGAGTCACTGCATGTGGGTAAGAGAGGCTGCTGCACCAATGTGGATTTTACGACATGCATACACACCATGGGGACTTGAAAACTATTGGTGCATGAAGGTGGCCATTCATTTGTGGCATATTTCAAGCCTACTTAGATGCTTCATATGCCAAAGGCTTCCAAAGGAGCCAGAGGCACCCACGTCTCCTCCCTGCTTCCTGACCTTAAGTGAGTACAACCTGTATCCAAGGGCAGCTTGGAGCCTGCGTGCCTGACTCTGCAGGTGCTTCTTTCACTAACTGGGTGAGGGGAGAGATATGAGTATCATAACAATTCAAGTCATGGAATTTTCAGCTTCTTTCTTTCCAGGTCAATAGGTAGATATTGTGTCTATCTTTTTCTAGGTCTATTTTATTTCAACCAAAGAACCATAATGGCTCAGAGTGGCAGCTCTGGAGACCAGTGGCCTGGGCATCATCCCTTGGTTCTGCTGCTTACTGACCATGCAACTTTCAACAACTTAAGTTTTCTCAGTCCTGGTTTCCTTGAGTATAAAACAGGACAACAAGAAACAGCCCAACTGTGATAATTCTCATAAAAAACTCACAGAAGTGCTTAGTATGAGGCAGAGGCTTAACACTTAATATATATCAGCTTTTATCATCATCACCAATAAGTAATAAATAATACAAGTGGCAAGACATTCATTCACAGATATGTTACTATTAACTGAGATTATTCCAGGTAAATCTGACTTTTATTCTTTATTTCGTCATTATTATCTCTTCTGGTTAATAAACTTGTTTGGAGGAAGGATGGGCTCTGTAACAGGTTTCTAACAGATGTCACACTTAATAAACAGAAGCATACGTGGCTCTCACATAGGGGAGACAGGCAAAATTCTACCCGCTCGGCATGGTCTTCTTCAAGGTGACAGCAACTACAGAAAAGAGGCTGCAGCCCAGAGAAAGGGGGTTGCAGGGAGAAGTGGAAAGCAAGAGTATGACTTGCTCCTTGCCTGGGTAATGACATACAGTGAATAGGCTGGAGTCTGTCAAGCCACTTCTCGGAGCTGGTAGGAGAAACCACACAGTAGGCAGGGCACCAAGGCACTCCCATAGGTAGGGTCTGCTGTTTATTCACTCATTTATGCAGTGGATCAATAAATATTTATCATGTGTCTAGTCTGCTTTAGGAAGGGGAGAGACAAAGATGATAAAGCCATGACTTCTGCCCTCTCTGAGTTTCTAGTTCACAGAGAGCCACAAGTGTGCTCTGAATGGAAAGGCTACTTAGAAACTAGAGATCTCAAGTCAAGATTCATATTTAGAGCTTCATTTAACTGAGAGGGACCCGAGCCCTACGTGTTCGGTAGCAAATACTGAATTTCTTTTCTTATGTTTAAAAAATCAAGTGCATAAGGGGGAAACTGCACAATTCTGAGATCTGCACTTGGGGAGCTGCATGGATTTGATTTGAAGCACTATAAGCTTCCAGCATGCCGGGAACATTCCTATTCTGTCTGTGGAAAATTTGTGCCACCCTTACTGTTACTAGTAAATAAGATCAAAAATTGACAGCCATAGAAGTGACTGGCCTAACTCTACCCATATTTCACTCTACCGTTTCTAAAAATAATGCAACAGAACATATTGCTTTCTTCACTCGATACTGCAAGAATCCGGGCATCACCAGTGATGTGAGCCCATGTGTTTTGGCTGGTACACACTGCTGGCCACTTTGCCCAGCTCCGAGGTATTGTGGGAACAACTTAGGAGGTCTTTTTCAAGCAGTTTGGTTTTCTCACTCTTACCACTGTCAGTAATAGTGCTGGAATACTGCCAGTGGTTCAAATGTAGCTTTGTGCATTTCTGTAGCCTCAGGTAGACATGTACCAATCACATTCATATTCTCTTGCTATTGGCTGGACAATAATTTTCGTAGCAGTCCTTGGCCTAATAGGCCAAAAAGGAAAGACTTGATGACAAGCCAAGTATACAAGTACCACTGAGTGCTCTGACACTCCAAGGCTGACCACCGATTAGAATGATGAGCAGTGCCAAGAATTCAAAACCTGTCTAAATCTTTCTATCAGTATTAAAACTTTTTTTGTTTTCATGTTGTTTTTTTTGAGATGGAGTCTCACTTTGTCACCAGGCTGGAGTTCAGTGGCACGATCTCGGCTCATTTCACCCTCCACATCCCAGGTTCAAATGATTCTCCTGCCTCAGCCTCCTGAATAGCTGGGACTACATGCGTGCCACCATGCCTGGGTAATTTTTTTATTTTTAGTAGAGACAGGGTTTCACCATGCTGGCCAGGATGGTCTCGATCTTTTGTAATGTGATCTGCCTACCTCTTGACCTTGTGATCTGCCTACCTCTTGACCTTGTGATCTGCCTACCTCTTGACCTTGTGATCGGCCCACCTTGGCCCCCGCAAAGTGCTGGGATTATAGGCGTGCACCACAGCACCCGGCCTTAGAACATTTTTATTGTGATAAAATATATAACTTAAAATTTACCATTTTAACTATTTTTAAGTGTATAATTCAGTAGCATTAAGTCATGCACGTAGTTGTGTAACTATCACCACTGTCTGTCTTGAGAATTTTTCATCATCCCAAACTGAAACTTCGAGCCATTAACATCAATTCCTCATTGCCTCCACCACACTACTTTCTGTCTCTATGCATTTGACTACTCTAGGTACTTCATATAAGTGGAATTATACAGTATTTGTCCTGCTTTGACTGGCTTATTTCACGCAGCATGATGTCCTCAAGGCTGATCCTATCATAGCATGTGTCAGGGTTACCTTCCTTTTTAAGACTGAATAGTATTTCATTGTATGGTGAGAGGACATTTTTGTTTATCCATTCATCTGTCAAAGGACACTTGGTTGCTTCTAACTTTCAGCTATTGTGAATAATACTGCTATGAACAGAGATGTACAAATATTTGTTCGAGTCTGTGGTTTCAGTTCTTTTGGGCATATACCTAGAAAGACATTTTTGTAAATAAAGGCAGTAGGGCTGCATTTCTGGGTCCCAGCACAGTACCTTTTTCACTGAATGCATACCTTAAAAAGGGATTGCATGCTGCTAAAGAAAAATGTTTCACAGACTATGTCAGCCAAATCACAAAATTAACTAAGTAAGAGACTTATTGGCTAACACAGCCTCACACAGTGAGGTCAAGTTATGATAATAAACAATGTTTTGGAATCAAAAACTCTATTTTTTTCTATATTCTTCTTAGTTGCTCTCTTATGTATCTTTCATAGTGGCTATTTCATTTACCTTGGCTTACCTAGATTGTTATTTGCTCAGAGCTCTGGTTTAGTGGTTGCAAGTTCCTCACATATTATCACTAAAATGAGCAGTGTAACATCTGAAAGAGAAATGATTGCTGAGTGCCCTTGATTTAACTAGAAAGGGCTAAAGCTGACACAGTGGTCAGGATAGTAATTAAAGATGCTTTTTGAGAATTCAAAATTGTATAAAGTCATAGAACACACAGAATTTAAATAATTGTTGGTAATGTCCTTTACACCTCTTGTGTTAGGAAAAGTACCCGAAAATCAATGGAGCATATTACACTGTATATAATCTAATCTGTAATTTTGACCATTGAAACCGTCAACTTGTTAATGGTGCTCATTAATCAATCACCCTCTTCACATAATGAATTATCATTTTACTTAGGTACTCATAAATTCAGTTAAATTTTAATGCTGTTGTTCTTTTTATCAGTGTTGATCATAAAAGTGAAAGAGGTACACAGGATAAGAATCATTTATTTATGCTGCGTTCCTTTGGTAAAATATTGTCCTCTGCACTTGGCAGACTTCCCTTGAGAGACATCACTGACAACCTGGGTATTGACTAAGGAGGGCAGGGGACGTGTCCAGGGGACCTCACCACTGGCAAGCTGAGGAATGGCGAACATGTTTCTTAAAGGAACATTCAACAAGATAGACTTAATCCAGAGTCAGGCAAAATCTAGAGAATCAGGCTAGCACACTGAAAGTTCCAGGTTAAAAAAAATCACAGTTTTAGAAGTTTTGGAACATGAATTAGAAGTTGTTTGGACATTCGAATGGATAGGTCATTTAAGTCCAGGCACCAGCACAGCAATTAGGACAGCAGAAAATTAAATTGATCCTGAAGCTAAGCCTGCTCAGCTCAGGCACTTGAGCAGTTGCCTGCCAAGGAGTGAAACTGGACTGGCTCTGCCCTTGGGAGCCAGCTGTGGTGGGGACCGTGGGGCGCGTGCACAGTGGTTGCAGGAAGGGGCTAGAGCCGGCTGAGGACAGGTGTGTGACTGAGGGCTGGCTGCATTAGATGTGTCCTAAGGACTCCCATATTTGTTTTGGAGAAGCAGCAGAGCATTTTTACAACTGTAGCCTGATGCCAAGACCCTGTCAGCTCACTAGGCAGTGGACTGGACACTGGGCAGTTTAGAAACTTCAGGGTCCTGGAGATTGTTTAAATTTTATTCCTTATCCCTTGAGACACATGTAAAGATGTGTGTATGGGGTGGAGGGAGGAATAGATGGGTATACAGGGAAATACACTGTGTCCTTATTGTCAGGTTATAGCAGTTGATAAATCTTATTCCTCAAATCCAGCATAAAAGGGTACATAAACAAATCAGCAGCCACGTGTTAGCAACAGCCCTGTTCTTATATGATCTCTGGCTCTCCTGCTTTGATCACCCGGGCTGAGGAGGGAATGGGTGGTCCCTAGCACTCAGTGCTCAGGATGAGGAGCCATGCTGAGGTGGGCTGGCTTCCCTCCCGGGAACCATCTGCAGAGGTAGGCACAGCCAGGGTCACCCATTCCTCTTTCCTACACTGGTGGAGTTGTTTTCAAAGACCACAAAGACGATTCATGTGAACAGAATTTACAAAATTTAACTGTAGGTGAGTCATAGTGGCTCACACCTGTAATCTCAGCACTTTAGGAGGCTGAGGCAGGTGGATCACCTGAGGTCAGCAGTTGAAGACCAACCTGGCTAACATGGTGAAACCCTACTTTTAATAAAAATACAAAAAATTAGCCAGGCGTGGTGGCACACGCCTGTAATCCCAGCCACTTGGGAGGCTGAGGCAGGAGAATCACTTGAACCCAGGAGGTGGAGGTTGCAGTGAGCTGAGATCGCGCCATTGCACTCCAGCTTGGACAACAAGAGTGAAACTCCGTCTCAAAAAAAAAAAAAAAAAAACCATAAAATTTAATTGTAGTTTTATGAGAGCAAAGTATTCTAATAGATATTGCTATCTGAGGCTCATGAAGAGTCCAGAGGACTTCCAGCGCAAACCATCTGGCCATATCACCTACAAGATAACAGATGCCTTAAATTCTCTTGGATTTCTGAGTAGGAACCAGCTATCATGAAGTAGGATGCAGGCCAGTTGTGCCGTGTGAAGGCATCACAGGGTACAAATGAACACGCGGGTAGAGGGGTGGCGTGATCAGGAAATGATCCATTGTCCTTTCCTGGTTGGTGTAAGACAACCTGTGTAGCCAGAGACATGCAAGTGATAGATTTTTATCATGTGGTAATTAACATGTCTCCTGCTTGGTTTATCTTAAAAACAGAATTAAGAATCACACGTGGGTGACTGGATATCTATTTTATTTGGTCAAGACATAATTTAAAAAATGATTAATTGCCAACCAAAAAATTAGAACACTTAAAAAAGAAATCAAGATTTCTCCCTTCCCTTGGAGGAGACGGGAAGATTCGTGACACTGTAATATACTTGCCTGAAGCTGAAGCTGGATAGTGAGTGCCTTCTCACCAAACTGTATCAGGAGCTCATCTGTACTCAGTCAGGTCAACTCCACTGGCCCCCATAGGCAGTTACGATTTTAACCCTTAATTATACCGTCTATGACCTTCAAGATCTGAACTCAGAGTCAATCTTAGCCTGACAAGTTATTAAAGAAAAATCTTGACTATCGTGACTACAAAACTGCAACTGACAGATGCTATTACAATTAGGCAATTCTCAGCAAAGACACCCTCAGGCATCTCCATGTGTCCCCTAAGGAGCCAATACCACTCCCGCATGACAGCTACCGAGTTAAGATTTTCAGTGAATCCTATGTTACCTCTTCATGTTGAAGGTCTTAATATATTTCTGAGATTTTCTTCCTTTCCTTTTTAATGAAAGTTAAACCTAAGAATTAGTCACTGATAGCTGAACCTCTCTTTAAAGAGTGGCCAATTTCTTCAAATTCTGACCGCTGACTCCAAACCCCCAAACCAGGCTTTTATACAAACCAGGTAAAAGGATAAAGAACAAAGAACATCTGATAGGTCCCAATAACTAGACACTTAACACTGAGTGGCTTTTTCCTGAATTTGTTCTTATTAATGCTTGCTTTCTGGTAATGGGAACAATGAACCAATGTTTATCACAAATTTTTATCAAACACCCTTGGAGGAATAATGCCATACAATGACGGAGTGAGAGAGCTAACAGGGGGAAGGGTTGCCTGGAAACGGAAAGTCCTGAATAAATCACCGAGAGCTCAAGTCTAGCCACTGCAGACAGAAGTCTAGATACTTCTATTATAAAACCACTGAATGGAGGACTTGAAAAACTAGATATTTTAACTTAAGATGCCCACGGTATAAAAAGAATTCATCCTGGCTAGTCATAGTGGTTTAGCGCCTGTAATCTCAGAACTTTGGAAGGCTTAGGCAGGCGGATCACTTGTGGCCCTGAGTTCAAGATCAGCCTGGGCAACACGGAAAGACCCTGTCTCTACAACAACAACAACAAAAACCAAAATTATCTGTGAGTGGTGGCGCATGTCCTAGCCACTTGGGAGGCTGAGACAAGGGGATCGCTTGAGCCCAGGAGTTTGAGGCTGCAGTGAGCTGTGCTTGTGTCACTGTGCTCCAGCCAGGTGACAGAGCAAGACCCTATCTCCAATAAATAAATAAGTAGAAAATACATGAAAGGAATAAATTTCTCTCTTACTTCCCTTTAAAAAATTTCATCTTGAGGAGATTTATTCATTTTTTTGGACAAAGGACTTTTTAATCTAAATTGATGTTGGTTATAAAAATGCAATGGAGTACATGATTTATAAAAAATATTTCATAGGTGACTTAAAAATGATCGTTTAAATAAATGATAGTGATGAGCCCATTTTTCTTTGAATTAAGCTGTATCAGAATTTAAATGTACTCATATTCACTTCAACTATTTCAATATATTACATTTTTAATTCAAAGAAATACTATTCAAACTTTAAAAAAATCATACTATTAAATGTAGGGAATCTGTCTGCTATAGTATCTACACTACAGAAAAATAATAAAATATCTTATAATATTATGAAACTTAAATCTCTGAAAATCTTAAAAAAAAAAAAAGCAAAGCTATTCAAACTCCAGTGTTGCACTGAAGGGCCTGCATGAAAGAAGCATATTTTTCTTTACTGACAGCATACTCCATGTCTCCTATGGAAAGCACTAGACTACATGTGAGAGTAGGGTGTTGAAGATAATTAAAAAGGATCAACACATAGCCCTTACCATGCTGTAAACTAGAAAAGACAGATGGTATCCAAATCATTCAGGTGTGTGAATGCAGGAAGAGTGTACTATTGGCACTGTCAGGAGGGGGGGAGTAAGGAAAGCACTAAATCCCAGGTGTCCAAATTGGAATTCTGGTACTCAGGCAGGTGCTACTTAAGTCATCACAGAAACATAATAAACGCTTGAATGAACATTGGGCCATCTTTAGACACGATAACATGGACTACAGTTTTGCCAAATTTTGTGTTTTTTTTTTTTACAAAGAAATATCAGTATGTTGGAATTTAATAAATGAATCCATTTTTACTTGCAGTAAAACTCATAAAAATAGTTTCACTTTAGTCCCACCACAACAGTGCCATTAGGAAATAGCATATATAAATAGAACAATGATAAAGATGTCTTCCAGGGGATCCAGTGAAGCTTTATTCACTTTTAAAAGCACACTCTTTGAGGACACCAGGCAAAAAAACAGCCTTTCCTATTCAAGTAAATATAGTACTTAATATAGTACTACATCTTGTAGTGCTGAGATCCATCCAAAATATTCCTCCCTTAATCAACACAGTGGCTCATCTGTATCCTTCTTAAAAATTAATTTTATGTAATTTTCTACAAATGAATCTAAATTAAAGATTTGGTAACCCATTTCTTTATTAAAAAGAAATTTAGATTTATGTTAGAAGAAGAGAGGTCATGAATCTTGCTTGATATGGTTTGGAGGATCTTTGTCCCCTCCAAATCTCAAGTTGAAATGTGATTTCCAACAATGGAAGTGGGGCTGGGTGGGAGGTGTCTGTCTGATAGGGGTGGATCCCTTATGAATGGTTTAGCACCATCACTTTGGTGATAAGTGAGTTCCCACTCAGTTCACATGAACTCTGGTTATTCCAAAGTCTGAGACATAGTCCCCCTCACTCTCTTGCTCCTGCTCTTGCCATGGGACATGCTTGCTTGTGCTTTGCCTTTTTCCATGATTGAAAGCTTCCTGAGGCCCCAGCAGAAGCTGAGCAGATGCTGGCACCATGCTTGTAAAGCCTGCAGAACCATAAGCCAATTAAGCCTCTTTTCTTTATAAATTACCCACTCTCAGGTATTCCTTTATAATAATACAAAAAATGGACTAATACATTGCCCACATAAGTCAGGTTAGAAATTGGACTATTTTCTTCTTAATCGATATGGTTCCTTCATTATACTCTTCATTGTTTTACTTACTAGTATAAAACAAAACTGGAAAGAGTAGGAAAAGTGATATTATTAGGTATGAATTCCTGGATTCACTAACCAAGATACGGGTTTAAACAATCATCCTAAGAAAAACCTGCTCAGTTTTTATGCTCTCAGTGTTTCCCATTACACAAACTAGAAAGTGAAGTCACATCAACAGGAATCAAGACATACACCCTATAAAGATCACGAAGCACTTGGGTGGGACTGGGAATGTCAACGCATGCCATCTGGAGACATTAACTGTGAAGCATGATCAATTTTAGTAGTAATTATGCAGTTGTCTCTCAATGCCCTTCTATGAACTCTAGGGCTTGAGTTCAGGATTTGAGAGACAGAGAAAGAAAAAGTTTTAATAAGCTATGCTAACAGAGAGAGGTTAAAAGTGAGTGGAGTTATCAGGCATTACGAGGAATCAGGAGGGCAACTGTGCCCTGAGATGACTGGTAAGAACAGCCCTGCTGATCATGGTGCAAGTTCAGGGCTGGTGCCTGGCCACAGGGCCCACAGTTCAGTTGTTCAGACTTAGCCTGACCTCTTGCAATTGTAGTAGTTGAACAAGCAGCATTGAAGAGAGGCTCAGGGATTCCATACAGAAGCATGACAAGGCCTTTATGCACACCGAAGACAGGGATGCTGTCCTTTTGTTCCCACCCCAGGTGGCAGACCACTTGGCACTTTGCTGGGTCTGTAAGGTTTTAATACCTAAAGAATTTGCATTTAATACCAATGCCTTGCCCACCCAGAAGCATTTGGGGCTTAGAGGATGTTCCCCAGAGATGGTAGTACTGGCGCCCCAGGACCTTTGGTTTACTTATCTTCAGAGAACATTTTTCCTATGATTCAGCCCTTCACTTGACTGAGTAGAGGCCTGTGCATAAGGAATACCAGTGGCTGAGCATGTCTGAAGAATGATTATACTTTATGCTATCAGCTTTGGCACCTTTGCCAAGGCATGGTCTTAAGGTAAGGAGACAATGAGCTGTCTCATTCCAGGTAGCTGTGTTCCTAGCTAGCTTTATAATTAAAGACCCATCCTGTGTGTTTCCTTGGGTATGAAGAAATGGTGCTCTCCATGGGAAAAAGAGAGAGAACCCCCTCTCAAGGGAGACAGCTCTGATCCTTGCTCTTCTCCCGTATCTGAACACAAAGACTTTGAGGCATGCAAGCCATAAGTATTGAAACTAGAGAGGCAGCTACAGCTTGTATACTTGTATATAATGTACATTATGAGTAGAGCTAATATTTACTGCGGCCAGCATTTTAAAGGTATTGTTTTCATGCCATAACATTTTATGAAGTAAGAACTATTATTTTGCCCTTGGAATAGCTGGGGAAACTGAGGGACACCAAGCTAGGTGGCTTGTCTAAGGTCACATAGCTAGTAAGGCAGTTGTCCCCAGGGTCTTCACTCTCACCATGGAAGACCCCAGCATTTGTCTCTGAGGAGGAATGGTGCAGCTAATGCTCCCTTGCTTTATGGCTTCCTCCAAAACTTAACAAGTTTCTCTTGTTCAGTAAACCAGACAAGAGGATACAGCATCTCACCATTAAGAATTATCAGAAGTAAACTGAGGAGTCGACAAATGACACAAAATGTACCTATTCAAAAGAATTCTAAAAACACTTCTGTAAAGGAGGATACAGAAAAGCATTTATTTAGCTATTCTCCAATGATGGCTCAAGGAAAAGAATAAGGCTTGCTGGCAGAATTTCAAACATTTACAGACTTAAAGCAATGGTAAACTGCGAGAAGCTGATGACTGCACGGTGTTGTCAGCTATAGAGTACCTGAGCTTTACAGAGCAAGGTGTTATGTTTGAGTTGTACTTGTCTGAGCCAGGGTAGCAAGTAGTTACGAGTCGGACACACTGACTTAGCCTAGGTCTTCCCACGGACTACCTATGTACCCTGGGACAAGTTCCCCAATTGCTGGGTTCTTAAGCTACTATTTCTCAAAGACCAGCTATGTACACAGATCATCGCATTTAATTTTTACTGCCTCCCCTACGCAGTACATACTATCATCATCACCACAGCTTACCTGTGCAAAATAGTTCAGAGATGTTAAGTCACTCATTTAAATTTATAGTGCCACAAACAGCTGGGGTGTGAGACCAGATTTTTCAGATTCTAAAGCCATGCCTCTTATCATTCTCTGACACTTTACTCCTAGAAGATTAAAAAATGGTACCTATGTTCCCCACACTCGTTTCTTAAAATAAAATCTTCTTTATAAAGAGTTCCAGGCTGGGCACGGTGGCTCATGCATGTAATCTCAGCACTTTGGGAGACTGAGGTGGGCAGATCACGAGGGCAGGAGTTTCAGACCAGCTTGACCAACATGGTGAAACCCTGTCTCTGCTAAAAATACAAAACTTAGCTGGGCATGGTGGTGCCCGCCTGTAATCCCAGCTACTCAGGAGGCTGAAGCAGGAGAACTGCTTGAACCCAGGAGGTGGCAGTTGGCGGTGAGCAGAGATCACGCCATCGCACTCCAGCCTGGGTGACAGAGCAAAACTCCATGTCCCCCCAAAAAAGAAAGACTTCCCATTAGGTTGAGTCAAGAAATAGGGGTTACTTTAGG
The DNA here is from genome assembly GCF_009761245.1 of Sapajus apella. Lineage (NCBI taxonomy): Eukaryota > Metazoa > Chordata > Mammalia > Primates > Cebidae > Sapajus > Sapajus apella. Next base: position 18,923,143 of record NW_022436969.1, on the reverse strand, counting down.
AACTGTTAGAGTAATCACATAAAGTCCAGGTCAGAAGAGGCCTTTTCAAAGTCAGTTTGTTCAACTTACCCTTATGCCTCAACTCTATTTGATTATCTGGAAACCTGAAGGACAGCAGCTGATAGACTGACATGACACATACATACACGTTTGTGAGCATATATGGCCTGTTCCAAGCGTGCCAAAGCATGTGCTAGGTAGGATCACAGCATCTGGCTCATACTTATAGGACTGCATATTAAGGCCACATATTTTAACTAATTGCCACAGAGAAACATCTACATGTGACTTTCTCAGTGTAGTCTCAGGACACGTGACTTTGAAATAAGACTTTGAATAATGGATCCAGACCTGAGCTATTTTCCGCTTACAAGTCATGCTTACTTACAGTGGGAAAGAAACTAACTCATATGTAAACGGGTAGGCCAGGGGAACTATAGTTAATGTCAACTTGCTTCCAGCTGCATGCTGCAGGCATCTCTTTGAAAACAGGGCTTTCATCAAATTTTCTCTCTTATCTTTTTTGTTTCATGTTGTCTTCAGAAAAATTTCCCATTTTTATTGTGGTTTTTCGTGGTAGTGCTAGTATTGTTTAAATACTAACACTATCAAGTAGTTTGGTACAGTATTTGGTATTGTATCTGATAATACAATAGATGCCAAACATTTGATAATATGCTGCATTTGCAAAATGTATATCTGTTTAAATGTCTTATGGAAAGGAGATGGAGGTATAGTATTTCAGAATTAAAATAGTTATATTTACCTATAACAGGTATTTATGTAATATAATAGCTACCACTTGCTATTTTGTCCCAGAATGCTTAACTCTTTAATTATTTTCAATAGCTATAACTTCTGTGATGTCTATGTACCATAGTGGCTGAGACAGAAATATTACTATAATTAATACAAATGTTTTCAAACTCCTGAAAGATCTATAGCAATTTTAGAAACAATAGTAAATACAATTAATCATGGTAAAATTGAGAGTGCTTATATACTAAATTCTGTCAAACATGTTATTGAGATAAATTATTCCTTATGAAAAATGTTAAAAATGCAGGTATTTTCATTTACACAAATACATTTAATTATACATGAATGAAACATGGTAAAAATAAATACATCCTTTTCAAGTTATTTTATATTAATTTTGAGAGTACATTGCCCTGTGGTTCTGTATGAAACATTTATCTTGTAGAAATTTACCTCACACCGTTTCTTAACATTTGCTGCATCAAAATGTCAAATCTTTAAAGGAACACATAATTTGGGGGAAGGAAAATCAAAAATTGTTTTGCTTACAGAATAAAATAAAAATAGGTGTATAAATTTCATAAAATTTTTTAAAGAAAAGGTTTCAGGCGATATTAGTCCAGGTAAAGGCCAAATGAATTAATATACGCGAACAAAAAACCAGTCATTGTTGGCCAGGCGTGGTGGCTCACGTCTGTAATCCCAGAACTTTGGGAGGCCGAGGTGGGCAGATCACAAGGTCAGGAGTTTGAGACCAGCCTGGACAATATGATAAAACCCTGTGTCTACTAAAATACAAAAATCAGTTGGGTGTGGTAGTGGGCGCCAGCAATCCCAGCTCCTCAGGAGGCTGAGGCAGGAAAATCGCTTGAAACAGAAAGATGCAGGTTGCAGTGAGCCGAGATCGCGCCACTGCACTCCAGCCAGGGGCAAAGAGTGAAACTCTGTCTCAAAAAAAAAAAAATATAAAAAAAAAAAAAAAAAGAAAGAAAAAACTAGTCATTGCTTTGTGATAGGTTTATAGCATGTCCTAAAATAAAGCTGATGGTCATGTCAGTTTCTAGTCATTATTCCCTATATGTTAAATAATTCCATGCGTTAGTATGAACTGAAGAGACTTCACATTTTCTAATAAAGGCCCACCTTCAGAAACTGTTTTTTTTTTTAAAAAAAATCAATTCTTCAGAAGACAAAACAATCTTAACTAATAATTAACAATGCCTCCCAATAAAATGTCAAGCAATTATCCAGTGTTTGAATTTGCTGTCCTCCTGCTTCTAAGCTAGCAGAGAAGCTGGCCTGGTATGTGACAAGTACAGATGATGGCAGCTGGCTCATCCTCCACAGGACAGACTTCTCATTGTATTTCTAGAAGGACTGATGAATTTGTTTCACCCACACTTTCTCTTGGGCCCAGTTTGTCTTTATGACTAACAGCACATATTTGAGTTGGCCGACTCAGGATGCTGTGGTAGAGGAAACATAGGCTAACCAGCCCATGGAGGAATGAGTGCAAAGTTTTATAGCATTTGCTTCCAACTGACAAAAATAACTAATAATGTATTGAAATCTATACCTGAGGCAGTTCCTTTCCTTCCCTCTCTCTCATTCCCTTTTTCCATTTCCCCACAGCTTCCCTTCTAATTGAGGGCCTCCTGTGTGAAGCTGGAAAATGTAGCTGGAAGATAAAGCACTTACCAGCCGTCACCTCTGGGCTTGAACTGAACCAAGAGAGCCTGGAGAAGAGCTGCTGCGGAGGTTTAAGTAGGGAAACATGGTAAACCACACAGGGTAGCTTCTAGAATAGTAAATGCATAGTAGTGTCACCAGTGGCTGCTACCTACTAGGAAACCCGATATTCTGGAATTGAGAAGGGCTTCAGAGATCATCTAGTTCAGTTCTTTCAACTTACAAATGAGGAGACTAGGGCCCAGAGAAGTTCTAGGAATTCCACACCTAAATTTAGTGTTCTGACCAAACAATGTGGTGATTACCTATCAATAACACTCTGATAATTTATCTATGATTAATGTTGTGCTTTAACTTTTCTGTTTAAAAAGACTACCTTTCAAATTTAGACTTGAATTTTGGCCAAAAACCCTGGGCAATTAGAAGTTTTAAGAATTTCTATGAAATGTGATAGTTTGTACAAGGCTGCTCAAATCTAAAGATAGCAGCAAGTTTTGTATTTATGAGCATGGCTAATTTGTCTGACAAAGAATATACTCTGTTTTTCAGAAAAAGCAAATCCAAAAGAGATACATGCTGCGAAAATAACCATTTTAAGATTATTATCTAGTAAATAACCATGTAAATCTGACATGACTTATTGGCATTTAGTCTAAAGTTGTATCCAGGCCATATGTTGCCAAAGGCCATCTCTTCAATGCATAATTTATAACATAACCTTAGTGACTACCTGAGAGACCCAGGTAGAATAATGAATTAATATAGCAGAAACAGAACCTTGGAGGATTAGTTGATATTTAGCTAGGATCACAAGGGCAACTGGATTAGTAGTTTCAGGCTCTTTCTCACAGAGAACTTGCCAGATGACAAAAAAAAAATCCAACATATTCCCAGAATTTAAAATAAACCTCTTCAAAATGTGTAGTTTGGATGTCCAGGCATGGAAGGGCCTATTGTTGCTTAGGACTTATACTGAGTCATATGTTTTAAAAAAGTACAGACTACTGGTGCCAAAAATAAGCTATCTACATAAACATTGAGGAAGGGAATGGATGAAGAACATCTAGGAAAGGCCGTGCATAGTGATTAAAAATGCCTGTAATCTCAGCACTTTGGGAGGCGGAGGTGGGCGGATCTGAGCCCAGGAGATCGAGACCATCCTGGCCAACATAGTGAAATCCCATTGCTACTAAAAATACAAAAATTAGCTGGGCATGGTGGCGCACGTCTGTGTAGTCCCACCTACTTGAAAGGCTGAGGCAGGAGAATCACTTGAACCGGGTGATGGAGATTGTAGTGAGCTGAGATCACGCCACTGCACTCCAGCCTAGCAAAACAGCAAGACTCCATCTTTAAAAAAGAAAAAAAAAAGAACATCCAGAAAAAAAATTCTGAAAGGTGAGGCACAAGATAAAGAGGAAGAAAAAAGGAAATATGAAGGGAAAAAGGAAATTAAGAGATAAATAAGTAAAGAAGAGTAAAGAAAAGAGAGACAGAGAGGAATGGAATGAAAATAAAAAATGAACATAGGAATAAAATGATGGGTAAAAAAAGAGCCAAACAGATAACGGGCATGTGGCAAGTGGGGAAGAAGAGTTGTAATGATAGAGACCAATGACCACGGGTGTGCACAGCTGTGACAGACCTGTAACAGTTTGTCTTGGGGTTTGACTAGAACAGAAGTATAAACGGAGGGAGGTGTATAAACGGAGGGAGATGCAGAAAAGGTGTAGATGCATGTATCTGTATTGGGATATTAACTCACCCTGAAATATTGCTGTTATCCAGGGTTTTACCTTCATCCTTGATATTCCTACTTCTCATTCTACAAAAACTCTGAGGAGCCTCCTGCAAACCTATGGCTTCAGCTCCAGAAATGTCAATGACTTGCAGACTATGGAAATTATTATTTCTAGTCCACAGCAGCACATTCAACTTCCTAGTGAACATCTCCATTTAATTTTAAAGGAGTGGTGAACTTAAAATATGCAAAGCTAATCTCTCCATTTTTACTGTTCCCATCCCCCATTTTCTGGTTCCTATGTTCCACATTTTGGTGAATAGAAATATCTCCGCTAACTTGCCCAAACCAGGAACTACTGTAAGTTCTTTCTATATTGTCCGTTTTCTCTCCATATGGCTACTAAAATTTAACTCTTACCTATTTCTAAAGTTGCCTCTTCTCTTCATTCATTCTACTTGGTCTTCCTGATTTGAGCTCTCTTCCCTCCTCACTGTGTCCAACCCTAACAACAGAGTTATATTCCTAAAAATTAGATCAGGTTACTACCTGCTCAAAGGCCATCAACAGTCTCAGGCCCAAGGCCGACCTCCTTCCATGACCAGATCAGACTTTCTAGTCCTCTCTCTGCCAACCTTTCCATCTTTACCTTCTACCATCCATGAACTCACTCCCGCTGCATGACTACAGCTGTTTTGAAACTATACAGAAAAGGAACAAGACCTCCATATTCCCTCTATTTGGAAAAATTTATGCCATCAATTCTTACTATCTGTATTTTTGTATTGATTTTTACATGAATCAAAGATTTTATTATTAAGCAAGATTTTACTTGTTTCCACAAAACAAGACACTACATGTTTCAAGCATGGGAGGTGAAGATCACTTATCTCTTCCCCCAGACTATCCCTTGGCTCTTGTAACATACAACTTTGTTTGTTTGTTTTTTGAGACAGGGTCTTGCTCTGATCCCCAGGCTGGAGGAAAGTGGAGTGATCACAGCTCAAGTGATCCTCCCATCTCAGCCTCCCCAGTAGCTGGGACTACAGGTGTGTGCCACCACGCCCAGCTGATTTTCGTATTTATTGTAGAGACAGGGTTTTGCCATGTTGCCCAGGCTGGTCTTGAACTTCTGGGCTCAGGCAATCAAATGATTCACCTGCACCTGCCTCCCAAAGTGCTAGGATTATAGGCATTGGCCGCAGTTCCCAGCCACACACAGCTTGCTCTATAATTTGTTCTCATACGCACTTCTCCACCTTCCAAAGTACTGAGATTGCAGGTGTTAGCTGCAGTACCCAGAGCAATAGAGACACACAACTTGCTCTATGATTTGTTCTCATAGAGCTGCTCTGCACTTTTCTGTCGGGCTATTCTTGCGCATTCTCTTTCGCCTGGATGTTCTGCTGATTACTTGCCCTAGCATGATACCTGCACGTACACAGGCCCCATAGATTCTGTCATCATCATCATCATCCTCAATGTAATAAGAAGGAAGTCTTCTCATGTCCTTGTGATTACCAAATGTCTTAATATGTTGAAAATCAGTACTAAACATTTCCTAGTAAATACATGGCTTTTAAGATTTTGCAGAGCTTTATCTACCACTGTGTGGGAAGACACAGGATGCTTACGTAATTCTGGCATGCTATGCTTTGCATATTCACACAGCATCATAGCCATTTACTCTAAATTTCTGTCCCATAACCTTCCATGCCACATGATGAAAAATGTTAACAATCACAGACTCACAGATGTGTCTAGGTTATCAAAGCCAGCTCAGTAACTGAGTATTTTCACACACACGAAATAGTCCAGAAAACAATGGGATATAACTGTATTTTTGGCAACAGCTAGGAGCTCACCTTTTCTTCATTACCAACACAACTCCAAGAAATATAATAACGAACAGCAAGATGCCGGCAATGACTCCAGCAATTTTAACTGTATGGTCTGTCTGTTTCTCGGGTTCTGGGACTGGTTTTGGAGTGGCAGCACCTGAAGATGAAAGGAAATGAAAAAGGAGAGAAAGTAGGTAAGAGAGAATAAAGATGTCACATTTTTTAAAATTTTGCTGCATTTAACAGAGTAATAAGGCTTATCAGAGCCAGCAGACAGACAAGCTTTGATTTTTTTAAACAGCTTTCATATGCACTGAAAGGAGCGTAATTGTTCACGTTGTTCTTCAACATTTTACTAAACCATAACATAAGCTGGATAGCACATCCATGCCTGACCCTTTTCTAAGAGACTCTTCTCAAACAGTTTTTTCAAAAAAATATATTTTATTATCCCTATTGGCTCCTGCTCTTTCTGCCATTTAAAAACTTACTAACACCACAATAGCTATCTATCCCTAAGCCTTTATCCAAATTTGATTTGCTGGAACATTTTCCTCAATTATTTTTCATAAATGAAGCAGTAATTCCATAACATATTAGTCCAAACACCTGGAAAACTGAGATATGCTCATTTGCTGTGCATTTTACCAGCAATTTTTTTTTTTTTTTTTTTTAACACAATAGAGGTTTTTCCCCTGCCTTTGGAAATCTAAATCTAGGTCACATCTGGTAAGCAAAAGACTCCTTCTAAGCAATTTATTCCCAAAGTGGGAAGCTGCTGCTGATCACACCACTGGCACCCACATGTACTATCTGTTTAAATGAGACAATCAGGGTCTTACAGTGGTGATGGCTGCCTTAGCATCCCTTTCTCATGTCTAAAACATGAGACATGTTTGTCCTGTTTACTGTATAATGTGATAGAACGTCAAATCCATGTCTGATGAAATATACGTTTCCTCAGCTAAATGCATTCAGGATGAAATATATTAGGAATGTAATATTCAATTCCCTAAAAAGGCTCTTTTTTAAAAGGGCTTGTACTTCTTAAATCAGAGTGTGATAATGCTCTGAGCCATGACGCCACCCTTACTAGGTGACAGGTCATTCTGAAAGTAAAAACTTCATGTCCAAATTTTCCTCCTTAGAAATTTCTTTTAGTGTTGGTAAAAAACGTAATTAAAATGGAGTGTTTGTAAACCAGCTCTTACAACCTTATTATGGGGTTTTCCACTCATGTGTCACCTGACTCATGAAAACCTTAGCTGTCACTATGTCTGCGCCCTTGTGCAAGGCAGACCAAGACCAGGCGGACAAACTCCAAAATGAGTCATCACTGAGAAAGGGAGTGCTGGGTATCACCTTCCATCTGTTTTGTTGTTGTTGTTGTTTCCTTCAGGAACATGTAAATAATCTTTATTTTCAAACTTATTTCTATTAAGATTTTATACATGAGGCTCTGCCTCCTGAACATGGCTGTAGTCATTAGACTGACCCCAAGAAGTAAGTCAAGGTCAGGGGAGAAAAGAGTCGGAAGATCATCAGTGTTTCCACGACAAAGCATATTCTAATCATTTGGCAGCAGCAATGACAGCAGCCATGATGCAAAAAGCACACCTTATGAAATAAAAACCCTTCTGAAGAAGGCTCTACAGGCCAATTTTATTTCTGACAATGTCAAGAGGAAGTCAATGAATATCCCTCAAACTAGCTGTCTGGTTAAATCTTTAAGGTATTAATATTAATTATCCTTTAGGGTAATTACATCTGAAATATACCACTCCAATATTCTACTGGAACATATCATCAGGTGGTCGACCGGAAGAAAATTGTTACATTAAATAAATTGCTAGGAAAAACCTAAAGATAAAATGTATATGTGGATCAAAAAATTTTTTTTTGTTAAAAAAGCCATCCATACAAAAAGAAGTAACATTTGAAATTCACAAAATTGTAAAAAGTCTAATGTTTTTCCATTTTGATTTTGTGTCCAATTAAAACAAATTTTTAAAATAAAATCAAATTGGTTTTATTCTTCCAAGGGTTGACATCCTGGAAGCCATTCTATTTATTTCACTAGTTATAGATAGCTGGTTATCCATGTATATTTCCTAAATAAAAGAGTTAAAGTATGTTTTGTAACTAAATTACATCAGTAAATGCAACACTTGGGGACAAAAAAGTTTAGAAAAACTTATTTAACTTAAGACATTTCAATATAAAAAATGGCACAGATGTAATGCATACATTGTGAACACTCATAGAGGAGGGCCTGGCTCTACGGGAACTGGTGAGTGACTCTATTCTGCTTTGGGCCAAGGAGGAGTGGTTACCTGCAGGCTTTTGTCCCCTTTAGGAAGCAGCATGCACATTGCTATGCAGCCTATGTACACTCATATTATCATTCCTTAGCACTGACTTTTAACTCATTTCACATTGCGGGTCAAGAAAATGAAATGTTCTATGTTGGCCTGACATAGTTGCAACGTGATGATGGTGGCAATCACGTTAAACAGGACACTGACTCAGAAAAGGTGGGAGGGCTGCCTGGGACTGGCCATTGGGTGGATTCTAGTGTTTGGGTTTAGGACTCTACGGAAGCATCAGTGTAAACACAAACAGCCCTCCGATAACCTGATGGGTGGGTGTCACTGACTCCAGGACCCCTGCCCATGAAGTTCCTGCCTTCCTCCCTGTGCCCTGCCCCTCTATCCCTGCCTGAAATGAGTATCTTTAGGCTCTCCTTAGACAGGATACTCCTCTCTCCCCTTTTATTGCTTTGGGAACATGTGGTTCTGGTTATGACCTGTCAGCAGGCCTTGGACAGGGGATAATTTCGACAGAGTATGGTTGCAACTGATGGTTGTTTATTTTTCCTCACCCAAATCTATGAATTTAACAGTATAATTTACAAACTGCTGTGGCAAAAGTGTTGTTTTCATTCTATATCCCCCTCTGTCTTGTTATTTTCTTGCCAGGTTTCTAATGGTATAAACTTTTTTCTTTTTTGTATAAATTTTCATCATTTATTAAAAGGCATTTTCTCTTCTTGTGTGCATTCTGTTAGGACAGTGGTGTGCATTTAATTCCTTTTGAAGAGAATAAACTTAGATGTGTCCATTTATCTGTGGAGACTATCCAGGCCTGCTACTGTATTATATTCATTACACTGATGAATCAGCTACATATTACAGAAGGCTGAAAGACTGCTAGAATCATATAGCATAATCCTCACAGATGCCCACTCTACTGACTCCTAGTGATAGCTCTGGTTATTGTTTTTATAATGGCCAAGAAAATGAGAAAGAGTGGTATTTCAGCCAAATGGCATTGCTTACGACTTCAGATATGACATCTAGCATGTAAGAAAAACTCAAAAGAAATAAATGATTATCCAATGCAGTATTTAGCTGGTTTTCAACTTGGCAGAAAACAATCCGCTTTGGCCCAGTGTTCAATGTTAAATTAAATAACAGCAGCAAGGCAGGCTGAGAACACGATGTACTCAGCCACTGGCTTGCGGTCTGGGCCCAATTTTGACTACTGAACTGGCTGTACAAATTCTCCCAGAAGATCCAAGGGTACAAGCCCAGAAGGCCATGAAGGCTGTCAGTGATGTCCAGAGCTACTGACCATGCTGCCCACAGCATGGGCTGGTTTCACCTAGAGTGACTGGGAAGCCTTCCCAAAAGGAGGGGAGTGGCAGGGTCAGGAAGGGCCTCGGGGACAACTTGGCTGCAGAACTCTGTACAGTGGTGACTAGTGCAAGGCTGACCCTGAATGTGGAGGAAAAAATCCAGCAATATTCTTAATTTATTCAACAAGTGTTTATTGAGTACCTAACTGCATGCCAAGCACTGTTTAAGGAATACAGTGGTGAGCAGATGGACAAAACAAAAACTTCTGTCCTCTTGGAACTTAAATCCTTGTGGGGAAGACAGACACCAATGTAAACCAGTATTGTAGGCAGTGTCTCGCTGGGCTAGCTCTAGAGAAACATCATGGGGAGTGGGCTGGTGGGTAAGGGCAAGGCAGCTGCTAGGATGGGGGATTGGGGAAGGAATTACTAAGAAAATAACATTTGAACAGAGACCTGAAAAAGGAAATGGAGTGGGAGAGGCTGACATCGAGGGAGGAGGAAAAGGGGGAAAGGTGCAAATGAGTCTGAAACCCTGAGTGTGACCGGAGCGCAGTGAACTCGGAGAAGGTGAAGCATAATTTTGGGGTAGGGACACCACCTTGGATTGCTGGAAGGACTCTCTCTGCTTGAGAAGCCATGGGAAGATTCTGAGCAGAAGAGGGACTTGATGTGGTTTACATTCAACAATACTATCCCAGCAGCCATGTGTACTGCAGACTGTAGCAGGCCACGGTGAAGACAGAGACCTCAGTTATGAGGCTATTACGAAGATTCAGGGAAGACAATTATGGTTTGGAGTGAGAAGGCAGAAGTGCAGGTGGCAAGATGCTGTCCAACTTGAGACATGCTGTGACGGTCCAGCCATCAGTTTTGCTGACGAACCGGATGTCAGGTGTGTTAGGATAAAAACCAGGTCTCTGGCAGGAGTCACCAGAGAGACGCAGCTGCCACTGACTGACAGGGAGAGACTGTGGGAGGAGCAGATTTGGAAGGGTGGGTGGGCAGACCAAGAGTTTAGTTTTGGACCAATGATGTTTGAGATACTAGATGTCCAAAAGAGATAGCAAGTAGGCACGTGGATGGATATACAGGGGAGAGACCCAGGTATAGAACATTAATTTGGAGTTGTCATGAAAAAGATAGTGATTACAGTCATGAGTCAGCCTGGGAGCACTTAACAAATGAGCAGGGGAAACAAGGGTGGGTCAAGGAGGACAGAAATCAGCCAGGAGAAGGAGGAGGATGTCCAGGTGAATACAGACACAAGGAACATCCACACAGAGCAGCCAGACAGGAAGAAAGGAATCGTGAGACAGCCTTTTACTTCTTAAGATGGGAGAAATGACAGCATCTCTGAATGCGAACGCAGGCTAGGCGGTCCTGTTCATATGCTGTAGCTAATCTTGGCTTCCACAGCCTCCGAATTAACAACCCCTTATTTAGTACCTTTTGTGCTCCAGGTACTGGAACCAGGCTCTGCAGGGGAACTAGAGTTGAATATGAGCCTCTTGCTTCAGGAAGTTGACCACAGTAAACAAGGCAAGAAGCCTTAGGTGTCAGAGGTGAGCTACAAAGCCCAGCTGCCAAGAGTGGAGAGAGATGAGGAAGGGCTCCTTGTCAGAGGCTGCAACAATGAAGGGCTGGAAGGAGAGGGAGGGGTTCAATGCTGGATGGGAAGAGTGCCTTATAAGCCAGAACAAAGGGGTCTCTAGGGTCACATACTAGCTTCATGAGCAGGATCTGGGGAGGGGCTGGGAGTTGTTTGGGAGAGGGTTTGTAACTGAGGCTTTATGGTGGGATGGGTATTGCTCACTGGGTATGACAGCCTGGACTAAATTTAATAAATAACCAAAGAATAACAGTGTGGTGCCTTGAAAACAACTGGGCAGCAATATACAGGCTCACTGAAGAAGGGAGGGGAAGGAAGTCGGGAAGCCATGGAGGAGCTACTGCCCCACCCAAGCCTGGAGCCTCCCCTGCCTGAACTGGAGGGTGGCTGAAATGAGCAGGACACAAGACACTCACAGAGGTACAGTCAGCTGTGTGCAGGTGACAACACCCACAATGGCTCTGAGACTACATGGCCAGCCTCCTGCTGGGGCTGTGTAATCGGTTAAATGTCTGAATTGAACCTGAAAAACCCCATTCACACAACATGCAAAAGGTTTCAGTGGCAAACCAAATACCACAATGTCACTTTTGGTATTTGGGGGAGAAAGAGAAAAAAAGGGGCTAAGGACAGTAACAACAGGAACTGCTGAAAAGAAACGCTGAGGAGACTGAAAAATCTTAAGAGACGAGATAGGGAGAAGAGCTAAAAGAAGAAAATAAAACGGACGCAGTGGAAATACGTAAAAATATTGTTTCTTCAAGTGTGTTTCAAAGAGCACTGATCCCAAAAGATATTCTAAAATTTAAATTGAGTACTTAATCACTTTGTGCTAGCATTTTTTATGACTTTAATGGAGTAGAGACTCTATTTTAATTAATTTACATTTATGTGTGTGTGTGTGTGTGTGTGTGTGTGTGAACCTATACCAAGGTAAATTTCTATACTATACTTTCTCTTAAAAATAGCAACATCCTTGTTTTAAAGATCATTGTGAGATAGTTCATTCGGGTCTTGTTGCCCAGAGAAGTACAATCCCTTGCAGCCTTGTTGAGTTTTTTTTCAGCTATTCCTTCTTTACATTATACATAATCACAAACACCTCCTAGATTTTTCATTTAAATTACATATCATTGTTTTTCTTCTGGGAATGTGAAGTCAATCACACTCCTGGAATAATCTACAATCACGCTTTGTGTATCCTTTGTAACCTGATTGTGCTTTTGAATTTATAACTCTTCCTCTGTCCCTAATTTCCACTGTAGGGCAAACAGCATATACAACATACAAGTAATAATCAGAAACATCATTTTTCATATAAAACTGTGATACTGGATGCTTTGATATATACCTTCTCTAAAAAAATCAATCTACTTTTTTATTTTTATCCTAATTTCATGACAGTTACTGCTCTCATTTATTGACTGGCTGACACCCTATGGAAAAGATGATCTAACAGAGCCTTATTACTTACCATCTGGACACTAAAAGTCCATGAGAATTATCACCATTCTTACTATTTTGATGAAATAGTTTTATTTTTTCCATTTGAATTTCTCAAATCATTATCAAGTAATAAAATAGGGAAACAAATTGTCAATAATAAGTTATCAACTGTGTGCACTTTGAACATAAAGTGAATAATCAAGAAAGGAAGCGGGGGTGGCTGCTTCTGAAATAGATGATTCTTGAGGATGACATAATTCAGAATGGAAGTTTCCAACCATTCACTTGAAACTAAACTCTGAAGGAATTAAGATGGAAACCTACTGTGTCCCTCAAATTTTCTTCCAGATTTGTATTTTAGGTTGTAGTCTAGATCTCATGTTTACCTCTGAAAACTTTTTTCCTGTGGGAGAAAGGATCACCACAGCTTCCTGCACAAAGCAGCTGCTGTTTGCAAAAGTCCCTTAGAGCTTTTCCTGCTGCCTGAAATTTGTCATTCACCGTCTCATCAAAAAGCAAGTATATCTAGTCTATTCTGTATGCTTGCTAGAAGTATCAATATTTCTGATGTTCAAAAAACGTAGAGCCTAACAAATTGCATGAGATGTATGATATGTGTTTCACAGGGCCTAAGAGCTACACACACAAAAGGTGGCCTTTTAGAATTGTGATTAGGCCTCACAGTCTTAAGAGAGTGTGAAAGTCATATACTCTCCAGACTCTCATTTAGTAAACACACAAAATCTCCTCAAGCAATAAAGGGTTTTAATAAATATGGCTTATATTAATTGTGGCATTCTGTTTAATATATTCTAGAACAGAGGGTCTCCAATCATAGGAAGTTTAAAACTCAGACTGGGCCAAAGAATCATTTGGAGAGCTTTTGAAACATGCAGATGGCTGGGTTTCCCATGGATTCTGGATCAAAGGTCTGAGGTAGAACCCAGGAATCTATGTAACGCCTTTGGGGATTCCCTATACAACACCAAGAAAAACCCCACTCTAGAACCATGGCACCAAATTATGAGTGGGGAAGTTTTTCAGACTATGGCAAAATGAGAAAAAAAATGTAATTGTGTTACTATTTTTAAAACATCTCCTGATATAATAATATCTTACTTTCTCAGCGATCCAATTTCCATCATTGCATTATTTGAAAAGATCTTTTTATACAATGAAGAGGCAAGCCTGGTGGAATCAAATCCCAGTTTATAACTAGCCACAGTATGTAGAGATTGGAAGACACTGTGAATTGTAAAGGAATTTAACATGTATTGATCAACTGCCTGCTGTACTAAATTAGATAGGAAGGAAGAAAGGTAACCTTTTTGAAGACCTACTTTATATGCTGGGTACCTTATATAATTTTTATTTAATATTATCCCATGAAGTATAATTAATAACATTCTACAAATGAGAAAACTGAAGCAACGGAAGCCATCAGGATAAACAGCTTGTCCTAACCTCAGTGAAAGAGAAGGAATGGGGCTACACTCTGAACTCAGGGTGTCTGAATGTGAAGGCTACTCCTATTTCATTGCACTACAGCATTCCCCAATATAATACAGAAAACTCGAGTGATTATTGCTCATGCTATGGAATACAAGATTCAAGTTTAAAGTGATCTTGGTCAGTTGTAAAGAGGAGAGCCTAACAAAATAATGAAAAAGAAAAGTGCAGAACAATGCAATAAAGAACTAATAATTCTGAAAAAAAAAAAAAAAAAAAAAAAAAAGAGGACAAAGGACTTCTTGGCCAAAGTGCAGAAAAGAAAGATCTGGTAATATGATCAGTACAATTCTGAAATGTACTAGAGTACTGGCATGAATATAATCCTGGAGCATGATATACTAGTCATCATGTGGATGATGAAAAGGAATCAAAGAAAACAAACATAAATGATTGACAAGGCAGAAAAGAAGGACCAAAAAGGAGAAAAGGTGCCTGCCACTGGAGCTTCCCAAGAGTAAGGATCCTTTCTTATCACCTTTGCTGTTTAGTGATTAATGGTCTTTTTAACACGGTGGGCACTTGACAAGTCTTTACTGAATGGATATTGTAAAAGATGCAGGAAGCATTTGTAAAGACAACAATAGCCATGAGAGGTGTGTGTACAGATGGAGAAAAATATTTTTGAACATATAAACTTAAAAGCAGGAGTTCAAGTTCTTACAGAGAAACGCTGAGAGAGGCTTTCCCCTGTCTATGCACAATGTAATCAGTATTCAATAAAAGAGCAAGTAAATGAATTTTGGTTGTATTCAGCTCATAAAATGGGAATAAATTACAAAGGAGGTTTATTCTGCCCTTGGGTTAAAGAATAGTCACTTGGCACGAGACAGGTTAGTTATTACTGTCCTTCCCAATCTCTAACAAGTCTAAAAATGCTTTATTTTTCTTTTCTTCATTCTCACTGCTATGACCCTGGTCTATTTCTCTTCTGGATTTTTATACCTGACTCCAAAGTAGGCACCTTAGCTAGTGTCTTTGACATACTGCAGCCGTATGGATCATCCTAATAGCTCCAATCAAGTCACTCTTTCATTAAAAAAAAAAAAACAAAAACAAACCCAAGAGCTTCTAAATGATAATTTCAAAAGAACTTCCATGAGATAACTCCAACCGCCTTTCCTTATATTATATCACCCTTCTTTCTGAAATAAACCAAATGGAAATGCCCAATTTCCCCATACCCTCAATATTTCCCTTCCCAAGGCCTTTGTTCCTGCTGCGTAGGAGCTTTCCCTACTCAATTTGTGTAGGTTCAAATCCTACCCATCTTCAAAGGCCACACATCCCAAATACTGCTCCTAATTGCTTTGCGGAAAAGTATTCTCTCTCCTCCTGAAC
The DNA here is from genome assembly GCF_009761245.1 of Sapajus apella. NCBI lineage: Eukaryota > Metazoa > Chordata > Mammalia > Primates > Cebidae > Sapajus > Sapajus apella. The sequence continues at coordinate 18,907,568 of NW_022436969.1, read as the reverse complement.
TTCTAGAGCACCTTGCTTCACCCCTCTTGCACAGAACTTACTATTTCCAACCTTGAATTCAGTTATTTTGGTAAATCCTTTATGTCATATACTAAACATAAATTCCTTGAGACAAAATTAGTCTTACTCATCTTTGTGGCTGTCACATGACATGGCTCATATCTTATCATGTGTCCACAGTGCATGTGACAGCATGTTTGCTGAATCAAAGATCTCTCAGGATAAAGCTTACTTTAATTTTTCTGTCTTTCTCATTTGTACTCTTTTTTCTTTTTTTTTTTTTTTTCTATTTAAAGTCCTCAGACATTGGGCAATGGGCATGATGAGAAACAAAAAGGGGGAAAAAGTAGAAGTGAAAAGTAAAGAAAGACAACAAGAAATCTTATTTCATGGTCTCTCCTCCACAGATTTCCAATATTTATAGACGGTTTATTAAGAGAGGCATCTGTGGCTGCCTTTGGATGATCTTACATGAGCAAAAAGACAATATGCTAAGAAAGAAGGAAGATGTCTGAACATGAGCTTCACTGAGGATGCCAAGAGATGGCCAGTGCAGAAAAGAAGGATTTTTCTTAGTATGGTGATGACAGATGAAAGTCTACTGTGGTTTAAATGTCCTCTCCAAAATTCATGTTGCATATTTAGTTGCCATTGTAACAGTCAGCATTAAGAGGTGGAGCCCTTAAGAAGTGACTAAATCATGAGGTCAGAGTTCTTATGAGTAGATTACTGTTGTTATTGTGGGAGTGGGTTTCTGATTGAGTTTGGTCTAATTTCTGCTCTCTGTCTCATGTGCTTGCTCTGCCTTCTGTCATGAGATGACCCTACCAAATACCAGCACAATGCTCTTGGACATCCCAGTCTCCAGAACCATGAGTCAAATAAACTTTTATTGTTTATAAATGACCCAATTTGTGGTATTCTGTTATAGCAGCAGAAAACAGACTAAGGCAAAATCCTTACCAGAAAATTTGCTGGCCAAACTTTCATCAATGATAAAAAGAAACTAACAGAAAATCAGAGCATGGAAAGAAATACGAGTGGCAAAACATATTTTCAGCACTCAAAAAAAAGCTGTCAAATATATATCCATTGATGAGTAAAAAGTTAACTAGGTACATATCAGAGAGACATGAAGTGAGTATCTGTCAAGAATAAAGTGTTATAAACTTAATACTTGTAATTAAATATAGGTCATTTGTCATGATCTTATGGAATTTCTTTTAGAAATCTTTAAACTAGCCAAAACTTCTGCTATATAGTCATTACAATGGTCTGGGGCTCTTCAGAAAGTAAAAAAACAGAGAAATGTCTAATAAGATGCTAGTAGGATTCAAACTATTAAAAGTAATTTTATATAATAAAATGGCTATCGAATTCCCATGAGCATTTTCTGACTTCTTTGTTACTCATAGAAAGCAGAAATACAAATAATTCCCATTATTAACCCCCTAAATTGGCTAAAAGACACACGTAACTCACTTTGATGTGGTCTTTACCTATGTGCATGTATGTGAATTGGTACATAAACATATACCAATAGCTAAAGAAATTATTCAGCCAGGCGCGGTGGCTCACGCTTGTAATCCCAGCACTTTGGGAGGCCGAGGCGGGTGGATCACGAGGTCAAGGGATCGAGACCATCCTGGTCACATGGTGAAACCCCGTCTCTACTAAAAATACAAAAATTAGCTGGGCATGGTGGCGCACGCCTGTAGTCCCAGCTACTCGGGAGGCTGAGGCAGGAGAATTGATTGAACCCAGGAGACGGAGGTTGCGGTGAGCCGAGATCGCGCCATTGCACTCCAGCCTGGGTAACAAGAGCGAAACTCCGTCTAAAAAAAAAAAAAAAAAAAGAAATTATTCAGACATACAAGGAGAACCCAACGAACTGGTAGTTCAATCACAAAGACTTTTGTTTGGTATCATGTTAACTGTGAAGAGATATAACATACAATCCTGAGTAAAAAAGACAAAATTAAATCACTGTAAGGACAACACCTATACCCAATCTCAGACAAAAGTTGGCATGCCAGTATGTGTTTTGACTGAGAGCTCTAACTTGAATATACTATAATTAATAATAAGCCATAATTAATAACTGCATCATTAGCAACACCAATAAGTAAATTACACATATTAAATTGAACATCAACTACTCTGCTCAAGTGATGCAGTGCTTGGATATTTACTAGAGTAAATGGAAAAGCTCATCAGAGATACTGATCAATATGCTAAGCAGATGCCATTTATTAACTCCTAGGCAGGTGCCAAGTTTATTTTCAAATAGTTTCTCAGAGATATTTATTCCTTTAAACAGGAAAACAGCATGTTGAAGAAAATTCATGGCTAAGACCTACTTTTAAGTAAGGCCTCTCATTCCCTTACAAATAACTTTCTATTTGTCTACTTTCATACCTAGTATCTAAAAGGTATGAAGGTTATTACATGACATAATCTATAATCCATATTAATAGAGTTCTATTAAAGTGCATCCCCTCATGAGAACTGATGTTGCTGAAGGATAAACATAAAGAAAGGCATTCTCATTTAAAGTAAGGATACTGAGGGACAAAGAAACCTCCAATGGCCAAGAAAGGGAGCCTGGTGTTCTATTCAGTGTGCTGGGTGGCATGGAAGTACAAAATAGGTTTTGCTTTGTTTTGGGCTATTACTATTTGAAATAAAATAGCTGCATTTGAAAATGCAGTAACTTTTTTCATCAGCATCACCAACACCAGCATGGTTGTCATTGCCAGCAGCAAGATAACAGCCTGAATCATGCTGATGCTGCTTATATCCCAAAGACAGGTAAATGGGAAATATCATCAGTGGGAGATTCATTACAGGTCTTCACATGTGATAGAATAATAATGTCCCTCTCTTGCTTCGGTGCTCTTGGAGACCACAGCATCCACATGGTGTTCATGCAGATAATACCTTACATACCATCAAGAAATCCATTCATGTCCCCAGAAGTTCAATTTTGAACATCTCTGAAGAGCTGCAGTGTTAACTTGGGATTGGCAGTGGCCTGTATTAATTATCGAGTCATCTTGAAAGCCTCATGGGCCATAAGACAATCCTATATTAGAGTAACAACAACAAAGCCACATAAGAAGCACCAGAACTGCTATTTCTACTGCCTTACCTTGGAGCCAGCTTTGTGCTCTACTCTATGTATGTTTTTGCACTTGATGTCTCACCATTATGAGGTAAAGAAATAGAATGCTCCCTGTTTTACAGATATGGAAGCTGAGATGTTGAGAGATCAAGAGATTTGCCCCAGAAGCCTGGACTTGAACCCACTATTTGCTGTGTACATGCTTTTTAAACTATATGCATTGGGTTCCAGAGTTATTGTGTGAACTTCCCTTTTAAAATCACAGTCAGGGAAACTGTTAAGTCCACATTCCTATGTAACATATTGGAAAACTGCCTGAGGAAGTGGGCCAGGTGGGTTTGAAAATGATCTGGAGTTTATCCCTGAGGGACACTTTCCCATCATCTGTACCAGTAGGGACAGGAGAAAAAATAAATTCCAGCAGGAAGCTCAGCTTTATTCTAAGTGGCCCACTGCAAGCTTGACATTTTTTTTAAAGACTTTTGATCTCTCTAATAAAGCATGCAAATGTTGCATTTTATTCCACAATACATCAATTTTTGACAACAAAAGTTTTTGCATTATTTATCATCAAGGAAAGTGATGCTCTCAGAAGAGGCACCATGCTTGGCCTTGCAACTTCATGGAGCCCTGGCTTTCCAGCCAACAAGCATTTGAGATGGGACAGCAGCTGGACAAGGGCTCTTGCTCAACAGTTCAATCATGGAGAGTGGCCTCTCTGGCCATCTTCCTAAGGAAAATCTCCCCAGACAGAGGTTATTTAAAGAATATAGGGTAGCTAAGCTGGGAAAGCCTTGATTTGAGAATCAGAAATGAAAGCCAAATCCAAGATCCCCTCACATTAAAAACAACAATGGCAATTGTGCATGTTGTGGATTGGGGAGGCAGCAATATTTTTAGCATGCTAGAATCTTAGAAGTCAATTTTATTTATTTTTTTTCTTTTTGAGACAGAGTTTCACTCTTGTTGCCCAGGCTGGAGTGCAATGGTGCAATCTTGGCTCACAGAAACCTCTGCTTCCCGGGTTCAAGTGATTCTCCTGCCTTGGCCTCCCAAGTAGCTGGGATTACAGGCATGCGCCACCATGCCCGACTAATTTTGTATTTTCAGTAGAGACGGGGTTTCTCCATGTTGGTCAGTCTGGTCTCGAACTCCTGACCTCAGGTGATCCACCCACCTTGGCCTCCCAAAATACTGGGATTACAGGTGTGAGCCATCGAGCCTGACCAGAAGTTAATTTTTAAAAGACTTTAGGCCTCACTCTCAGCCTACTGAAGACATGGAAGAACATGTTTCAACATCAATGCTGCTGAAAAGGCAAATGAGGTGCACCTGCTCTAAGGACTGTGCTTTTTCTCCTTTCATTCACTGACCTCAATTCTCCCTTGATTCTTTGACAAGGTTGGTGGAAGTATTTCAAACAAGAATCCTTTCTTCCAAAAGGGGTGTTGTTTATTCTAAATGTATCCTTGATACTTTCTCGATCTGTTGCCTACACTACATCCTGCTGTCTTATGATGATGAAAAATATTCTGACTTCCTTCCCATTCTGAATGGATCTAATATATTGGATCACAACCATAAATATTTTCAAATAACTCTCGCAAGTACTAGGCATTTTATAATAATTTTAATCTTGAAGTATTTATTTACAAGACAGCCTAAATCCAAAGTCAACCACAACATTAATCACATAGCAGTATAACACAGCCCTTTGCCTACAGATGCTAATGACACCACTGGGATCTTTAGACTTAAAGCTGTCAGACTGAATTTTGATTCCTTCTATTTTAAATTGTAATAATAATTTTCTAAAATAAAGGAATGAAAATCAAAATATCACAACTGGTCTATCAACAGTATAGCTGGTGAACAGCAACTGTGTGTCTAGTTAGTTACTGGAGTAAAGAGAAAGAACTAGTGACACAGATGTTGCCGTTCAGTTTTGATAAATACTTAAGAAACATTCAGGCCTTTCTCATTTGTATTAATATCAAGAATAAAGTGGTTTAATTTTACTTAAAGACTGAAATATTTCCTTATCCAAAAGGCAAGAACAATTTAACTATCAATATAAAATCTTTCATGCAAAAATCTTCAAGAGCTTTTTAAACTACAAGTACTTTCTTTTTCACAGTATTTTGTATCTTCTATCAAACTCTTGGCTAATCTTGAGTTCAAAACTTTCATTTCAGTGTTCTTTTTAGATATGCAAATTAATATCAAAATTAAAAGGTAGGTTTCCTAAAATATAAAATTTCAATATATGTTGTTGAAGCCAGAAAGCTCTATGCCTTAAACAAACAAAAGGCAGTATAAAATATTGTTTTGTTTTCCTTTATCACACTGCTGATAGAAAGAAAAAACACAAAACAATATCAAAAAATTAAACTGTTCTTATACATTGAAAATATTTTACACAGAAATTATTGGCCAGGCGCAGTGGCTCACGCCTGTAATCCCAGCACGTTGGGAGGCCAACGTAGGCAGATAACGAGGTCAGGAGTTCAAGACCAGCCTGACCAACATGGTAAACCCCATCTCTACTAAATATACAAAAATTAACCAAGCGTGGTGGTACATGGCTATAGTTTCAGCTACTCAGGAGGCTGAGGTGGGAGAATCACTTGAACCTTGGAGGCAAAGGTTACAGTAAGCCAAGATCACACCACTGCACTCTAGCCTGGGCAAGAAGAGCGAGACTCCATCTCCAAAAAAAAAAAAAAAAAAAAAAAACAAAACACCTTAAGTTTACATAATAAAAATGGAAAACCTTGGGAAGCCAGGGCGGGCGGATCACAAGGTCAGGAGTTCAAGACTATTCTGGCCAACATGGTGAAACCCTGTCTCTACTAAAAATACAAAAAGTAGCTGGGCATGGTGGTGTGCACCTTATTCCCAGCTATTCCAGAGGCTAAGGCAGGAGAATCGCTTGAACCTGAGAGGCAGAAGCTGCAGTGAGCCGAGATTGTGCCATTGCACTCCAGTCTGGGAGACAGAGTGAGACTTCGTCTCAAAAACTAATAATAATAATAATAATAATAAATAAACATGGAAAACAAGTTCAGTGCATTACACAGATTTTAAAATATATTATTTCTGAAATCAAATACTTGACATTTGACTCTATTTCATTCCAAAAAATGACAAGAAAAAAGGGACAGCATACTCCATGGTATGCCGGTATCCTCTCACCATTTTCTTGTAGCTAGACTGTTTTATAGATGAAACTGCCACAGCAAAATGACAAATATAACACATAAAAGAACAAAAAAGGGCAATAAATCAACAGTGACACTATAGCCCATTAAAATGCAGTCAGCTGGTATTGCAGTAAAAATAAAATTTTACCCTCATTTTACATTCTTTCTAGCTAGAAAGGAAATTTCAGAATCCTCAAGCAGCCCTTGAAAGAGAGGCTGAAAATTCAACCAAATTCGCCTCATGTCAACCCTCTATATTAACTTCCATAGCCAAAACACATAGCACATATCCCCCTCTGCCATTTAATATGAAATGCCCACAACAGTGTATATGAATTGTTAATCATCTATATTTACAGAATACTGCATGACAAACAAAAAAGATACTAGTTAGTTGGAAAATGGTAGTTTTAAATTAGCCACTACTTTCAATCAGTTGGTTATCTGCTTAAATGAAGTGTTTAGTCATTTTTTATTTACAAAGAAACCTAAAAAAGACATTTTATTCCCTCAACTTTTATCCAAAATTCTCTCAAAAGGTTAAATTGAAACTTCTGACACTAAAAATGACTCTGGTATCATACAGATAGTATGAGATTGTATGTTTTCAAATGCAACTGAATATGTGTTAATTTAGTTCATTACCCACTTACCATTATTACAAATAGTTTAAGATGTTGGTAAGCTCATGGAAATGGAGCATTTAGTGAACTGTTTATGCTGGTCTTAACAAAGGCCCTAAATATAAGTTCCTGCAGAGCAAAGAGCATACCCTACACTTCCATGAATGTTCCTCCTTTCTAATGTAGAGCTCATGATACGGCCAGCTCTCCAAGGGGGGTGAAAGTTCATCAATGGAAACAATGAATGAATGAATGACTGCTTCTCTGGTACAGTAGAGGACAGTACTCACAGGAAAGCTCCCTAAAGCTACATATTTCAGGGACCGAAAGCTGCAATTTTGGTTTCTGTCAGAGCTAAATTGCACGCACTGTTTGAAGGGAGGCTGACTGGAGGGGGTCTATGTATCTCTTGGTCCAGTTGCACCTGCTGAAATCCCATTCACCCTCACTGCAGCCATGGCTGGAAGTACTACTGTGACACGGATGTTATTTTTTAAAGAAAAGTAGTGTGGAAATTAGTTCACCCTTCAAGAGAATTTTATCTTTTACAAATAACTTCATCTCATCCCATATATATATATATATATATATATATATATATATATATATATATCTGTATTCAGAGTGCTGTTCATATGCCAAGCACTGAGTGCCAGGCTGAAGAAAGTTTAAAGATACATAAAATATGGCCCCTGGAAGGGATTCTAAGCATTCCTTTGTATGGCTGCCCCTGCCCCTGAAGTTCCCTAGCATGTGCTCCACCATGCTGGCTGCAGCTGATCCATTCCCCATGACCACTATTTACTGTATTAATTTCCTGGCTTTTAGCTCGTCTATTCACATCTACTTACTCTGTTCCTATTTTTCCAGTGTGTTGGACAGTTTTCATTTCTTATAGTTTTACTTCCATTTCTTATAGTTTTACTTCTTTTGGCCTTTTTCATCTCTTCTCCAATGTTTCTAGTGTGGCTGGAGTAGACAGTTCAAACCTGATCCTGTCTGCCCCCCCTGAAACACTTCAACTGCTTCCCACTGCTCCTGGGATCAAGACGAGAGTCCTTAATGTAAGGTACACGGACACAGTTGGCCTTGATCTTCCTGTACAACCTTACTGCTCACCCCACATATCCTTTTTGCTCTCTGCTCTCCAGCCATGGTGAGCTTTCTGAAATTATTCATATCTGACCGTGCTTCATTGCAGCACAGGACCTTTGTACCTGCTATTCCTGCTACTGACTAAGCTAACGTTCAGTGAACAATCCCACCACCTTCAGTCCATATACTATCCTCCTTGCTACTCAGTGTGGCTAAGATCTGATCAGTTATATCTTTATCTTACAAATAGAGAACCTTGGGTCCACAGAAGGACAGACATTATCTACCTGCATCTTAGCTCTGCCATAGCTTACCACAGATAAAGAGGAGTTAGGATGTGAGGTGGGTTTTGACAGGTGGGAAGTAGAGAAGTGGACAGACACAGAAAGCAGAGTAGGAGGAAAACAGATAACATTGGTGGGTGTGGGTGGGCCATTCTCTTAAAAAATCAATTAACATTCAATCTTTTTTTTATGGCTCTTGCCAAAAGAAATGGCTGATTGAAATTACGCTTTTATAAGTAGGTTGAAAAACCATAGGTTTATTTTATTTGCAATGGTAAAGTTTATTAAATTTATGTATATATATATATAAAAGACATATTTTGCGATTTTTCATAAAGTAACATAAAATCAGTCAAAAAAGACAAAATAAACCAATTTCAAAATATTCCTTCCCTCAATCAAAATGTGTTTGAAATTTACTCACAATAATAAATGAAAGCTAAAAAATACCTAGGAATAAATTAAGTAAGAAATGTCATCAACTGTTATTCATTCAGTCATTCAGTAAACAATTTGAAACATCTTCTGGGTGCCTGCAAGGTACACTGGGAACAAGACAGGCAGACAAAGCTGTTTTATGCTTTTGTGAGTTGAAACACCTAGGGTTTGTTTGCAATGGAAAGGTCTAATGACTTAAAATATATATATATAGCATTCTCCACAGCATGTCAGAGTTGGCTGGGTTATTAAAGTATAAACAAAGATACCTTAATTTAAAATAAATAGCCTAGATATATGCATAAAACAGTTTTAAAAGAGAAATTCCTAGCATGTATAGCTTTCTATTTTCTTCCCAACTCATTTCTGTATTATGAACAGTGAATCACAAGATAAATGGAAGAAAGAGACTAGGGGAATTTCCAATTTCTAGAACTTTCTCTGTGTGTACTCCTTAGAGTAGGATTTCTGAGGTAGACAGAACCTTCATTCCAATCCGACATTCCACTCCCCTTTACTATCTCCTAAATCTAGTTAGTAACTTAGCAAAGCATTTTTTTTTAAACTGTAGATGACAACTCATTAATGGGAAATGAAATCAATTTAGAAGTTAGCAACCATAATTTTTTTTTAATGAAAAAGAATAACGTAGAACAGAATACAAAAATCAAAGTATGTCTTATGTATGCAGTGAATAGTGTTTGAAGTACAGTTCTAAAAGTTTTTGTTGCATTTAAACTTACATGTATGTATATGTGTATATACAGTACTGGGTGATGATGTATTTCTTATTGATTGGGGTCAAAAAGTTTAAGCAACACTCCCTAGTCCAATAACAGAACTGCTCATGAAATGTCCTAGCCTTCCACAGACTCCTTCTTTGGAACCCTTCTGACATCTGGGCCATTCAATGAATTCAGTCAAGAATTATTTATGAGCACTTTTTTTCTGAGACAGAGTTTCATTCTGTCACCCGGGCTGGAGAGCAGTGGCTCGATTTCAGCTTACTGCAACCTCTGCCTCCTGGGTTCAAACAATTCTCCTGCCTCAGCCTTCTGAGTAGCTATCATGCCTGACACACACAGTCCTAGGTGCTAGGGTCAAATCACCAGGGTTCTTGTTTTCACCAGGGTATTAGACAAGTGTGGGAGGGCCCACCTACACCAAGAGAAACCTAACGAGTAAGCACTGCATACCAGTACAAAAGGGACAGCAAGGCGAAGGACTCATGATCTCACAAAAGCTTCCCAGTGCAAGCACAGCATCAAATAGGATTTGTAGGGGCAAGATGTCAGTCAAGTTAGAATAAAATAAACAAAAAAGAGCTGAAGGCACTTCAGAGCGTATACCTCCTGTATCTTCTATTGGCTTCTGGAAGGAACAGGATTGATCTATTAAACACAACTGTTCAGTGGGTCACAAATGTAAAACATTTGGAGCTATCCCACTGACCATTTCCTAAGCTGTTTACCACAGTGAGAAATGGTTTGAAATACAGGTCCTTTGGTTCTCATGAGTTGTAAAACTGCTGTCTTTTTTTAGCTTTGCTAAATGATAAGTATGACACTAATTTTTCACTCATCTGACTATGCACATATGTAGGTTTTGGAGTTATTAATGCAAATGTACTTGATGCCAGGGTGTCTAGGCAACCATACAAAGTAAACTTCTGAAAAGAGTCGATCCATACGTGGCACATATAAGGTACTCAATAAATGTCAAATAAATGATTGAATGAATGAAGTCTCAGGCTTGCAGTCTGACTCATGAATAAATCCCTTAAAAAAGACAGTGATACTGCTATCAAAGTTGATGGCTGATGCAAATGGAAAATGCAAAAGAAATATCACTTGAGTGTGAATTTATCTGGGTAAGATTAACCATCATTAAAACCAGCAGTAAATACTGAAGAAAGAACAGAGTAGTTTTTTACTAGTTTTTGAGGCCTATTCTGATATTCCATCATTTTAATCCCTAATAAACCAAAGTAAATGAGGTAGATCACCTGTAGCCCTTAAGAGGAATGGCAGCCCCACACTGCAGTTGTGTGTGTGTCCTTTAGGCTAGCTCCAAAATAATGACACTCACTGGATCTGAATGCCTTATGATACGGGCTGCTTTATGAAGTATTTTCTCAATCAGGCAAGTCTTAAAGTGAAAGCTATATTCAGAAGTGCCACTTATTTCATTCCTAGTAAACAACATGCTTCATTTGAAGTTAGTGGATTACAGGTAAAGCTTGGGAAAAGGACTATTGATTTATATTTTGTAAGTACTTGTTTTATGAAGGTGGGAACAACCCATTTTTAACAATGTACTGATGAGTCTGCTGCCGGCTCAGATATAATGTGTCGTCACAGTTGCTGAAGGATCTCAGTAACCTTCAAGATGGATGCCTAAGCCTATGCAGAGTGCCACAGGCCAGTCCTGAAGTGTGAAGGTTTTAGAGGGGAGGACTTATGTTAAGAAAGACACTGTCCCTCAAGTATTTTTATTCATAGGAAGAACAGTTCAGAAGTCCAGGAGAAGGAATAGTCTGTAACAAGTAGAACTTTAATCAGGAAAAGAAATATCCTTACAAGAAACGTGAAGCCAAGGGAAACAGAACTGTCAATAAACTGATAGCTTTTCAGCCATGAAATAGAGAACTGAAAATACATACAGAATTCCAATGGAGAAGGAAATAGAATTATTCCACATTTCTTTACCTTATAACATCAGTCTATAATTTTCCTGAAGCTTAGTTTGCTTCATTGTCCAAAATAATAAGTTAACAACTTAAACATTTATAATTTCTTACCATGAGTTAAGCTTTACCATTTTCTTAAATGTTAGGGGACATTGCCTAGTTTCACACACAAAAAACAATTGCTGAAGTGAAAATTACATAGAAAGTAATTTTGTGCTTCTTACTTGGCTTTCATCAGGTCTAGACTGTACACAGGTGCTTCTGAAACCAGAATTTAGAGTCCTGCCCATGTAATTATGTTACAAATCTTGACAATGACTTGCTTTTGTTGCAGCAAAAAAGTTTGTCCTCTGCAGCTCACTAACTATTCACCTTCAATGTGAAGTAATTTACGGGACTTTTCCTATATGAATGTATAGAGATGTTGTAAGGCTTTAGAGGTAAGAGTGAACAAGCTAATTTCTCTTGGTATAAAGAAGCAAAGTTCAATTCTATGACTCTAAGCCATTCAATTTTTCTAAACTTTCCTAAATTATTCAAAGCATTTGACTTGCAGATATGCCACTGTATGATTTATATAAATGCTGTGCTTTAAAACAAGATCTATAAGGAATGCAATCAGCTCTGCAACTATTGTACGTACATGCAAAGCTGTTAGAACACTGTCACCCTAAACGCCTTTGAAGGGCTTCATTTAATAACACTGGCAGCCAAGATTGTGTAGAACTAAATGTATGTGCAAACTAGACCAGGCAAGGTAAAAAACGAACCTCTTGTACTCTTAAATCTCAACAACATTTTAGACTAATTTGGAAAACTAGTAATAGATCTTTACATATTTTGTTGGAAACGCTGTTTGATGTTATTGCTATTTCAAGTCCAGCAAATTTCATTTCTATATAACAGTAGGCTAGAAAGAAACATACCAACAGACCAAACACACAATGAAAACATGCAGTGGAGTTGTACTTAATGCATGGATATAAATGTGCACACAGAAGAGGCCAAGCATGTCACTTAATTTAATACAAGCAAAGGTCTGTACCAAGGGTCTGAAACACTGTAAACAGGCCTTAAGCAAAAGGAAATGTAGAGGGGAAACAAAGCTGAGAAAAATGAGCAGGAAATGGGCAAGATGACTCATCTATACTTGAACATCTGACCTGTTAGTTGGCCGTCGCCTGCAGCGGGGGCGATGCGAATGTAAGGTGTTGTAAGCTGAGTCACGATTATCGCAGCTAAGGCAAAGGAGGATTTCCAGGTCAGCATGCATGAGGGAAAAAAAAGCCAGACTGAAGCTAGGCTAGCAAGAAGAATCCCCATCAGTATATCAAATCGTCTCAACTTTCTTCTAACAACAACAAAAAGAAAAGGAAAAAAAGAAAAAAAAACATAGCAAGGTGTTGAATATTCTGAGTTCTTTTCCCTTAAACAAGCTCTAGTCAGGCAGTTGGATTTCTAACTATGACACAGTTGCAAGCTTTGGCTGAGATCTTAGATAGATCAACTGAAGAAAAAAAAAGGAAAACAAAACCAAAAACATTCACCTAAATAAAGCTGAAGACTGAGTAGTGTTTCCAATTGAAATTGAGTGTGGTGCTTAAGATTCATTGTTAATTCTGGTGATCCAAACTTTAGGCTTTTAGAACATATTAGGTTATTTAACATTCTATTGTTGAAGTCACAATATTTTCTCTTTTTGCTAAATCACCTTTGTAAAGAATATTAACCTCTTTCACTAAAAACATTTTTATGTAGAAAAATTTCTCTTATAACTAAATTTCATACAGATTTCCATTTAGGAACTTTATTTTTTCACTTTAAGAGTAGAAAAAAATGCATCTCAAAGTATTGGTTAAAAAAGAATAGAAACTACGAATTCCTTTTGCTATAGTTAACATGGCTAACATGTGAACAAAGAAATGATTATGAGTCTTGAAGCAGACCAGGCTGACTTCTTAGTTTGCCTGCACAGCTCAGCAGTTATGTTTAAGTGGTTAACATTAATGACACACAGATATTAAAAAAAAAATAACAGAAAATTAAAACATCAGTTCTAACATGATACAGCTGGAAAATGATGCGAAGAAAAAATATTGGAAAATTAAGGACAGGCTTACATGAAAGATTACTAATTTACATGGAACAGCCTGGGTACTATTAGAAATGTGGCAGCGAGTAATGAAAATAGATCATCCACCATCTGCAGACAATTAAACCCAAAACTGCTGCTGCATACTATTTTGAAATATCCCTCTGCACCATGCAAGCAGTGCTGCTTACAACTAGACAACTGCAGCAAATGAGTTAAAAATGGTGTAACAGTCTTTCACACATTACTAACGAAAATGTTCTAGTTTTGCTAAGTGAGATTAACAAACTAACAGTTTGGTCAGAGACCCAGAGAGCTCCCAATGCTTTAATGCATTAGAAAGATAATTTTCTTGATAGGACATATTATGCAATTTTGAATACTAATATAATAAGCTATACACAGTAAAATGTTATTTCTAAGATTGTTACAGAGCTGGTACCAATTCTAAATTTTATATACATAACATTTCTGTTTGGTCATAGACTACGGTTGCTCCAACCAATATTCCTGTGCAGTCCCGCATTATCTGTAGGAGAGTCCAACTTGTTCTGCTTTTGAGAAAAATGAAACTGTTTTATAGAAAGATAGAGCAGGCTGGTTGCCATGGCTTACAGCAGTAATCCCAGCACTTTGGGAGGCAGATCCCAAATCCCAGCACCTTGGGAGGTGGATCCCTTGAGCTCAGGAGTTAGAGACCAAATGAGTAACATGGTGAAACCCCATCTCTAAAAAAAAAATACAAAAATTAGTCTGGCATGGTGGCTTGTGCCCATAGTCCCAGCTACTTGGGAGGTTGAGGCAGGAGGATTACTTGAACACAGGAGGCAGAGGTTGCAGTAGTAAGCCGAGATCGCACCACTGCACTCCAGCCTGAGCAACAGAGGAAGACACTGTCTCAAAAAAAGAAAGAAAGAAAGAAAGAAAGAGAGCACCTACTATCCAAAAAGGTAAACTATGAACAAAAAGTTACTCAAAAATAGCTATGTCAGTCAGCCATGTATTCACAAATAAAAAGGAACTCAAACTACAGTCAGAAGCTAAGTCTACCACGTAAAAAGTATATTATAAATATCAGGAATGATTTTTATATGATCTCTAGGTTCTGCTTTGTAAAGTGTTTATTTGTAACTACTATTTCTAATTATGAGTAAAAATTTGATTATGCTATACATTATCTTCAAATGGGCCAGCAGGCCAACCACCTGCTTTTCCAAATAAAGTTTTATTGGAACACATGCTTAATTGTTTATGTATTGCCTATGGCTGCTCTTGCCCAGCAAGAGAAGAGCTGAGTAGCTGTGACAGAGACCATATGGCCTACAAGGCCTCAAATATTTATTATGTGGCCCTTAACATAAAAAGTTTACTGACCTCTAACTTAAAATATTAATAAAAATTATAAAAGAGAATTATCACTAAGCTTGGAGATATTCCCTTTTATAATGAAAAAAGATAAAGAATTTATCATCTCCAGGTATTGTCTCCAAAGCATACAATTGGAATAAAGACAGAAATTCCAATCTTATACTTTGAAGACAATATCTGGTGCTGATAAATGTAAGGTCCCTGTGGATTAGACTTCTAAAGGGTCATTTCTGCTACGTGCAGTGGGATCTTCTGGAACTTGCTGAGCCAGCATTTACCTGTCTACATTTTGCATGACTCCTTAAAGATGATTTTGGATCAAGTAAATTTGGAAAGCAAAAAGTTTTTCAGGTTTCTTTTCTTTAGGAACTTCTCAGGGGGCCTTAATATACTCATGATGTACATTATAAAGATCATGAAAAAAGTACATTTTCTCTATAAAATGCTGAATGATGAATGTTAATGTTCCTATTTCTAAATCCAGAGCATAAATAACAGCAGTTTACCATATATGAGTGGTCTTGCTATATAATTTGTTTTCTCATGTATAGAATATGAGTAATTAAAAGGACTCTTAATTAGCTTTACATCTCAACAGACATTCTTTTCAGTTCTTTTATCAGCGCCCTTTCATTCTGTACCATTACGGCCTACAAAGGATAGTATTTCATTGAACAAAACAGTGAACAGAGAAACAGTCTGTAGAAACTTCTCAAAAAGCTTAGTGATTAAAAAAAGAAACATTCAAATTTCTGAATATGGAATTATATCAGAACAATGGAAATCCTTCAAAGTTTCCTCAAGGTCTTCCAGTAAGGCATATTAACATTCCATTACAAATTTAAGTTTAATAAAATGCTAAACTTACAAAAAGAGTCAAATGAATACTTATTTTTCATGAAAAATTTCCTTAAAATATAACATTAAAAATGGTTTGTTTTCTTTTTGTTTAAGGCTTATAGTCTAACTTCTCTAATAGTTTTGGAAAAGGAATTTAGCATGTATTTATGTGAAGTTTTTTTTTTTTTATTTCTAGCTAGATAAAGGTGTCCAATCTTTTGATTTCCCTGGGTCACACTGGAAGAAGGAAGTGTGTTGAGCCACACATAAAATATACTAACACTAACAACAGCCAATGAGCTTTAAAAAGAATGTCCATGCATAAATCTCCTAATTATCCAGTCATCCAGTCTGGAATGCAATGATGCAAACTCAGCCCACTTCAACCTCCGCCTCCCAGGCTTAAGTGATGTTCCTGCCTCAGCCTCCCAAAGAGTCGTGATTAAAGGCATCTGCCACTGGCTAATTTTGTATTTTTAATATAGACAGGGTTTCACCATGTTGGCCAGGCTGGTCTCAAACTCCTGACCTCAGGTAATCCTCCTGCGTCAGCCTCTCAAAGTGCTGGGATTATAGGCGTAAGCCACCATGCCCAGCCAAATCTCATAATGTTTTAAGAAAGCTTAAAAATTTGTGTTGGGAAGCATTCAAAGCCATCTGGGGCTGCATGTTGCCCATGGGTCATGGGTTGTAAAAGCTTTAGCTAGACAACAGCCAAATAACACCAAGGAGAGGATTGAATTAACATGCATGACTGCTCCGCATATACCAAAATCCCCCAAAACCCCTAAGCACTTTTATAAACCTAAAATCTTCAAAATTTAAACATTTATGCATTAATTTAAAATATTTAAAATATTTATGTATCTATAGTTGGAAGTCTTGGAGATTACACCTAACGTACAGGAGGCACACAAATAATTTTAAATGGGCAACAGGAAAGCTCCCAAATGGCTATACTACCATGGACAAACGTGGTGCCATCACATTATGGAAAACTCTTATTTAATGGTAGATTAATGTAATGTATGTAGTGTAAACTGATTGTTACATCAATTCGAATGAATAGATCTCATTCAAGGTAAGAAATCTAATTTACTAATAAGACATTTGGATTTGTTTAGTGCATTCTACCAGTTTAGAATTGATTATCAATGAAGCCTTCTCAAACTAGCTGCAAAAGAGTTTCCATCCTACTAGTTACCATGAGCCCACCATAGTAAATATGAAAGCTAAAGAAAACAAATACACTAATCACTAAAACACAGTTGGGCCTAGTGGTCATAAAAACATCCTACTATAAAAATGTGAATGTGACTAAAAACCAACACAATTTCATAGATTTTAAGAAATATTTAAAAGCAACTTTATTCACTCTACTATACAATTAAAAACAATCCCTTGAATTGGGCAGGTAACACATAAATATCACGTATATCCTGGTGTATGGTGTCTTTATCTTTTAACTCAAGAGAGAATATTCTGTGACGAGTTTGCCTGCAGCTAACATGTACCTATAGGAAACTCATCTAAGCGAATAAATGAAGAGGATACATAAAATATAGGCAATCCCCCACACATATGGAGATATACAACAACACAACTTAGATTTTTTCCTGTATAACTTTTATGAAGTTGATATTTAAGATGAGTGTCAAAATATACCTTTGCAATATGATTAAAATAATCACTACATTAAATTCATAAATAGTATGAAATATATTTTTAAGAGACATACCCTTATTTTAAATTATAACCTAGCTCTTAGTGAAAACAAATCCACCTCCATACTTTCTCTATAAAGATACTTGTCAACAGTCGTTTCAGGAGAACACTGAAATCTCTGTACATTCAAAATGTTGCTTAGGAAAGCAAGTTTGTATCTGAAAACTCAATTAAGCCATCGAACTGTAAGCAGTATGTGGCAACTCATACTCAGGATGTTTGAACTCTTTTACATTTTAAACGTCTTTATGGTACCAACACAGCTAATAGATCTTCCTATTTCTCTGTTTTGACTATGTAGTCAAGACAGAATGGCTTCCCACGTTGCAAGAGAATTCCTAGTATCAGTAAGGGCAAATTTTCTGACTTAAAGGTGGTGAAACATTACATTGTGCTAAAAGGAGGGTTGCTGAATCTGTCCATGTAGAATTCAATAAAATAGCACGAAACAGTGTAGTTTTGCCTGGAGGGAGAATATCTTCCAAGTTTTTCTCCTGTGCTACGATTTTATGAAACAGAAATGACAATGTTATGCAGTAAATATTAAAATTTGTTTCCCTCTTTCTCCAAAAGAGGTTCTTAGGATAGAGTTTGTTGCTGTGTAAATGTTTACAAATGACTCAGAAAATAGGAGTGGGGAATATTTAGTCAATCAGGTCATCTGATTGCTTAATCATCCTTTGGTGAATTGGAAAACAAATTACAATACTGATGAAATCTAGCCGATAGAAGAAAATGATCTAAATCACTATCTAATTCAACCTATTGTGAAAACAGCAAACTTGTCAGGTTTCCACATTTACTAGTGTATTATTTATATAATTATTTAACTATGTAAATGAGCATGATGACAGATATTTTGTTGTTTTCACAGTAAATTGGGCAGACTCAATCCTCACAAAGAGGATGTCTGATGCTTACACTACACAATACTATCACTGGCCAGAGGTGCTGCTGGGTAAAAAGCCATGAGCAATGGTGAAAGAAACACGGGCGCTAGGAGTGTAAGCCTTGATCCCCAGATTATCAACTGAGTGACCTTGGTGAGTCATTTTTTCTCCAAAAATACACCTTTTCCTCATCTTAAAAATAAGAATAGCAGTACCTGTTTCCCTTTTTCATAGTAATGAAGAAATAAATGAGAACACACGTATGAAAGAGATTTCAAAACTTTCAGCGTGACATTTAGGTATTATAAACTAGGGGCCCGGGAACAGGATTTATTTTTTCAGACCTTAAGAGTAAGTGAAATGTGATACAGTAATATTTTGAAATTCCTGTTGTTGAGCATGGACCATAACCTGGAGATCTAAGAACGTCAATGGATACCTTGCTCAAGGGCTTCATCGTACTGTAATAATTAATAGTTGATGGCATATGGCAGTCTATGGAACACATAAGCAGCTATAACTTTAGCAAATATCAATTTATTCCTATAAATAAAGTCACTTAGGTTCAATATAAATATAAAAATTGAGTGTTTGAAAATTAATATAAATAGACTTTTGGATATAGAACTACAAGCCCATGAGGACAAACAAGATACAAATGCCTGGCACAAAACATGCAACCAAGAAGTATTTGTTGAGCTAACACTGAATTAAAAAGTCATGTATGGTTCACAAAATAAGAACTCAATGAGAATTTCGAAAATGCATATGTACATCATGGTATATTCAAACTATGTTCACCTGAGAGTTAAATAACAGCAAAACGTTATTTTATCCAACACAACTCATCAAGTATGACCTGATTAAATCTTCTGCTACAGACCTAATGATGTGTTTTTACCATCATCTCTAAATTAAATCATACAGAACTTCCCACTGTACACATGGTTACTCCAATGGTCTGAATGACTGTACTGAACTTTGAGTATTTTTTTTTTTTTTTGAGACAGTGTCTTACTCTTTTGCCAGGCATTAGGATGGTGTGCAGTGGCACGATCTCGGCTCACTGCAACCTCTGCCTTCCGGCTTTAAGCAATTCTCCTGCCTTCCGAGTAGCTGGGACTACAAGTGTGTGCCACCACGCCCAGCTAATTTTTGTATTTTAGTAGAGATGGGATTTCACTATGTTGGCCGAGATGGTCTCAATCTCTTGACCTCGTGATCTGCCCACCTCAGCCTCCCAAAGTGCTGGGATTACAGGCGTGAGCCACCACACTCGGCCAAGTATTAATTTATACTTCCTCATTTTAAGATGACATTTTAAATTTCACAAAGACTTTTCTTTTACACTTCCATAGCAATGGTTAAAACAACACTGTCAAGTTGACCAGATATGATAGCTTATGTTCACAAACACATGTCTGCACTTGTTTCTATAACAGTGCTGTGTGTGGAGAGCTCAGGGTGACTTGCCCTACCCACTTCTGCAGCTCATTCTCTATCACATTCTCTCAGAGTTTTAAGCAGGATTGGGAAATAGAAGCTGCACAGTAACATAACCTGGTTAGTAGGCTCAGAGAGACATGCACCACCAGTGAAAAAAGCCCAGAAAGACTCCACTTTCTACTGCTATTATAACTAGATCACTGCTTAAAAATAGTGGGTGATATTTTATTCCTTTGCATATGAAGATTCACTACATGTGGTACTACCAGGTATGACACTATGGTTTAATAAAACGTGTACTGAGATCATATAAAAATTAAATTCATTTAAAAAAAATAACTGCTGAAAACTGCTTGGAATATAGCAGTATAGCTTCTTTTTTTCTTTTTTTTTTTAGTCGGAGTTTTGCTCTTGTCACCCAGGCTGGAGTGCAATGGCGCAATCTTGGCTCACCGCAACCTCCGCCTCCTGGGTTCAGGCAATTCTCCTGCCTCGGCCTCCTGAGTAGCTGGGATTACAGGCATGCGCCACCATGCCCAGCTAATTTTTTTAATTTTTTTTAGTAGAGACGGGGTTTCACCATGTTGACCAGGATTGTCTCCATCTCTTGACCTCGTGATCCACCCGCCTTGGCCTCCCAAAATGCTGGGATTACAGGCGTTAGCCACCGCGCCCGGCCCAGCTTCTTATTTTAAAAAGTATCTATGTGAGTTACACTCAGTCAATGCTAATTACCATCTGATCCTAATACATACATGCATCCATGCATATATATATATATAACACATATACACATTTATTTTTCATCAAGTTATCGTTCAAAAAGTTTTGAAACATAGGTTAAATAAACATTAAGGAACATGAACTAGGAGAGCATCCCACAATTTCAACCTACCTTTTGTGGCCACTCGGACACAGTCTATTTTGGTTTCCTGTATCAAATAAAGAGAGGGAAAAATCATTATTCATGTTTTATTTAAATCAAATAGAAATGTCTGTAGTTCTATTTAAATAACACTGATAAGGAAGGATCTCACTGTTCCCAGTGAGATCACACAGCAATTATTTAATTTAATTTAATCACACAGCAATTATTCTTTGAACCACACTCAGATACACTTTCTGGTTCCAGTGCTAGCAATGCTGGGCATTTCCAGACCAGACAATGAGCAAGGAGCTACACATAAAATATCTCTGCCTGGTGGTCCTGGACCTCCTTCACCGGACCTGTACTTTCCCGCTGAGCAAACAGTACTGAAGAGGTATGATGCATCTCAGATTCCCCCTTTTGCACTGGCAAAAGTTAAGTTGACAGTGATACCTAGACCTATGCTGTGAAGGAGGGACCCACTGTGGTATCTTCAAAACATTTCCTTCTGTCTAAGGAGACTTTCCAATCTTATCAGAGTTCTGGGTTGGTCTCAACAGGAAAGGGAAACAAATTCAGAAATGACTCAATGATACTTTTTATTTTGTTTCCGTCTCATTTTTCTATTTTCTCTTAGGGAAAAAAAAGATACAGAATTTAGTCATAGTTATAGAAAGGAGAAACTCTCATGGAACTTCTTTAGTTCCCATTTCTTTAATGGGACAGACTATGCTGAAAAGACAGATGCTGTGAATCTCCCAAAATTTTAAATGAGCTGAATATATGTGTTGGAGCTATACTGTCTTCCTGTAAAACAGTAAGCTAAGCAGAATTGCCAGCCAACTTTTGGTAACAAGAAAACTGAAAATAAAACGCATAATGTTGATGATACACTCCCCCAATCAAAAAAAAAATAGATGAGTATATTCGTTTCTTTCCATAAATTTCTCCAGACAAAAATAATTTTAGGAGAATAAAATCACATTTGTTTACAACTAGAAATGAAGAAAAGCATGACTTCAATTTTACTATTATTTTACTTAATCTATGTTCCCATTAACAACCCCAAATAGCCTAAGTGAAACAGTCCTCTGTACGACTTACCCCATTGGCTCTACTAGCAGCTTGAAAATAAATTCTGTAGCTTTTATGGGGGAGAAGGGGAGTGTTCCAGTATCCATTGTATGTCTTATTATCACCAATTGTAAAAGGTTGTGCAGCTTGGAGGCTGTCTGCAGGAAATTCTGCAGCAAAGTAATACTGTGAGTTCAGTAGAGAAGCATTCTGGAAGTGAATTGGCACTGGGTAGCACTTTAAGATTTCTGTCGTCTTTTTAGTTCTTCGAGGACGTTCTTCCTCAACAACTATTTGATAGACGCTAGAAAAACAAGAGTATCATCAATGATATTTTATGAACTGAACTGATCCACTCTGCCTTTAACTGCATGGACCCACAGGACACTCAAAATAAAGACCACATTGCACATAGTTGATAGTAAGTCCTTGGTATAAAACAGACTCTTCTGCAGCACTTGCTCAGTGAGGGGGGGTGCTTCAGTTCTTCTTCAGAACTCTTCCACCCAAAGTAAAACTATTTAGTGACAGAAACAAACTTCACCATAATGTTAAAATTTTTAATATAATCTCTACTGTTTATGTGAGCTGAAGTAATATTTTTCTCACATGTAACAGAAGATGATTTTACAGACAACTCAGTTTACCTAATAAATAAAATTAAATTATACCAATTCTAAATTTATTTTAAAAAGCAATGCATTATTTTCTTTAATGACAACACAAGTAAAATTTTAACAAATCACAGAACACAGTATGTAGTGATTCGTGTTAACTTAGGTTCATCTTCCTATGTTTTCTTATGTTCCTTGGCCCTCACCATATTCAGTCGGTAGAAAGAAATGCATAAGAAAAGCAGAGATAAGGGATTATAGTTTCAAAAGCCAAAGCCTTGGAGTTCCAAGTGATTAGTAGGAGTAACTCATGACAAGGCCCCTCAAATCTCATATAACAATGGGCTGGGCATGAGCACCTTTGAAGATGCCTGCAAGGATGACTGCCCAACTAAGGATTAGATCTCTGGCACCTGCTCACCCTTTTCCAACGTCTGAATTCTGAAGTAACCTTAAGAGAACAAGAGAGACCTTGAAATGATGGACTTTTAGAAAATTAAGATATTTATTTAATACATTTTCTAGAGTGATAAATGTTGTGTGCAGTTTTGTGGTAAAGAAAAAGTTTCTTATGCTGAGAAAAACTAAAGCCTGACAGCAGTTTCCCTGAACTGACTCCAGATTAGATTAAAAGTCCTCTGGCAGGGAGAGAGATCTTTTTCTTACTGTATCAGAAAGGCACCAGAGTTCCTAGGAACCAAGAACTGCTCAATATTAGAACCCATTAATGCCAAGAAAAAAGCACAGAAGAGGCCTGCCTGCCATCCCCACCCATGGGGGGAATGCCTAGAGAGGTTCCTCTCCACACTCACATCTGTGTGGCCTTTGAATCTACGTTCAGTGGAACCACCTATCTTTGTGGGTACAACCATTTAGCACCATTTATTACAGTAATGAAATGTGTGCTGCTATTCCATTGGTGAATCTGTCTAAATACAAATCAATTATTTTAGAATATCAGAGTGATTTCTCAGTATACAGGTAACCAGCAGGTTTACAGGGCAATGATAAAGTAAATTTTACCAGTGAGATAAACTTTAAACAAAGGAGTACAACTCTTATTTCCTACACAACAGAGACTTTCTATTGGATTGAGTCATGAAAAATGCTCCACATCAGTGGATCATTCCTACAATAGTAAGGGTAAAGGGTCAAGGTCAAAGTAGAAGACTAAATGCTACCTGCTCTGCAGCACAGCCAGATGACAGCTGTGAAAGAAGTCTAACCTGGAATACCATTTAAAAAAAAATAGCCGTAAGGAAGTGTAACCATTCTCTTGAAATTGCTTTTGTAGGGGTAAAGACAATGCACTGGTCTGGGCTCTAATCCTAAATCTGCTAAAAACGGGTTTTAAACGCATTTCAATGAGTTTATTTGAGTCTTATTTTCTCCTATGAAATGGGAGAATTACGTAAATCTCTAACATGGATTTCACATATCTAGAATTTTTATTCAACCTATAAGGACTGATCTCACAAAACAGAGTAACCATAAGAATGATTCTTTTCTTTAAAAAATGATTCCCTATTTAATAAAATAATTTTTAACATCACTTCCTTCAAATAGCTTTTCCAGTTCATTTGCTGTAGACATGATTTTCAAAACTTTAACTTAAAAACAATTTCTGGGAAATCCATATACAAGACAAAGCAGAAAAATAAGGATATGTGTGAAGAAAAAAAAGTTGCAGATATTCCATACTGGAAGTTCGAGGCCACGTGCCCAACACACAGATTTTACTTTTCCCCTTTTCCTAATGTGAAAAGTGAGGTCTAGAGGTGAAGTGCCATTGTACCAGGGCATTCTGTTGAAGTAGCAGAGGTGGCAGAACGGACAGCAGAGCCTGTCAGTTGGTTAGAGTTCTCCTAACCATGAGACCAGGCTGTGCTAGCATTCCTTACTCACAAGTCCAGTGAAGGCACTCATGGGAACCATTTGGCCTGAAGGGAATTTTCACCTGCTCCTGCAGACACAACCAACACATAAGCCAGTCTCCATCGATTTTCCACTGTCGATTTCTTTTGAGTATTGTAAAGATTCATCCTTATCACATCAAGGGAATTATAGATGATAATGTTGCCTTTGACCTCAATTCCTTCTGCCATCTGTATTTGAGTCATTAATTACTTTCAGGGAGGATGTTCTCCTGGCTCCACAGTGACTTTAACACCTGGCTGGTGTCCTCTAAGCACCATGATCTTCCCACCTCTCTCAAGCTGCAAGGAGCTCCCTCCCGTTGTAATCCAGCTAGACAAAAAAAGCAGCACAGCTGCTCCTAGACTTTCCACGTCCCAAGATTCTAGATTCTCCTACGGCAAACATCTATTCCTTCACCATGGCCTGGACTCAAGTTTGCCACTTAAATGTGGTTCTCTTCAAGGCAATGGACTCTAGGTCACTCTCAGCAGATACCCTATGTCCTAAAACACTGAGACCCTCAATGACCCTCTCTCAAGGGCTTATAGTCTGTTCCCTCATTTTCATGTTCTTTTGCTCTGCTCCAAACTCACAAAAACATGTTTTCTGTGAAGACATAGTTATTCTGTGTCCTTTTATCATCATTTTCATAAGCTTCTGAAGGAGAAGGGCAAATGTTTGGTCACTTTTGTGTCTCATGACACTTTGGCTGTGAAGTACATATTTCTGAAAGCATGCTATAATCCTGAAGTTGCTTCTATTTGGTTTGGGGTATATTACACATTCTGTGTACCAGGAGGGAGGAAGCACACTGATAGTCACAATGATGCTTTGCCTTATTAAAATTTAATGTGATGTTTATTTTGTATTCATTTCCCAAATACACAAGAGCCAACAGAGAAAGCAATGACCAAGGAAAAGGTTTTATGGTAAGAGGATGATAGTTAGGTTTTAGTT
This sequence comes from Sapajus apella, assembly GCF_009761245.1. NCBI lineage: Eukaryota > Metazoa > Chordata > Mammalia > Primates > Cebidae > Sapajus > Sapajus apella. The sequence goes on along the minus strand of NW_022436969.1, from coordinate 18,882,321 downwards.
TATCCTGGATAACCCACAATTAAATAATGAACCTAAGGAATTACACGCTGTGCCTCTTTGTGCTCCCGCACCTCCATCTCTCACATCCCACTCCTCTCTCTTAACCCTGCTTGTAGGCACGATGTGTGAGTGTGTACACTGATCTATTATTTCAACAAATATTTTTTGAGTGCCTAATAGGTGTCAAGGCATTGTTCTAGTTTACCTTAAACAACACAGTGTTTGACATTCTTTAATGATACAAAAATATGCTTTGTAATATAAATATCATCTAAGTGAACATGAAAAAAATTTGTTTCAAGCAGCAGTTTTATGAGGATTAGGTAAAAATTTAAGAATTAAATGACCATTGACGGGCCTTCATGTTAGCTAGTTGGCATTGGTTATGTCATACACTCTACTCCAGACATCTTGCTTTTTAAATGGCTACCATCCACTCATCTTCAGATATATTACAGGAAGAACTAAGTTGACTGGAGCAATTTCAAACCCAAAATGTCTCTTCATCCTTGCTCCACAAGACAAATTAGATTTGCAAGCATCTAGACCTCAAATCTATTTGCTCTTTAATAATTTAAGCACTGAAAGGTCAAGCAGCTCTTTTCTATTCCCCTTTATCAAAGTCCAAGTACTAATGAAAAATAGCTAAATCCTATCTGCTGCCCAATTGCTATAATTTACTGTTTCCCTGATGGAAATTAACACATTATTAACACCCAGGTCAATAGTACCTTGACAGAATTTTATAGCTGACGTATTTTTCATCTGTACAAGTAACATCACTTTACTATTTCATAAAATTTTTCCATCTACAATCATAATCTCAAAACTAGCTTTGAAAATCTCATTGTTAGAAGTGTTTCTAGAAAGAGTTTTAAAAAGGAAATTTCTGAGGATAGAAAACTGATCAGAAATTTCTAGCTTAGTGAGCTGAATTTAAATTGTATTATCATTTTAATGGGTTGCCCATGCTGCCTTTGTTTATTGGAGTTGCACCATCCTAGCCCTGTCCTACCATTACTCTGGAATTTAAAGTAACATCAAATCTTCCTACTGCATGTGCAATATTAAAAGCACAATCCACAGTGAAGATGAATCTGCCAAAACTGTGACATCACTATATCAGAACTTTCCTATGGAATGAAATTTAATTCAAAGTTTAATTTATGCTAGGCGTTTCTATAACAAAATTCTAAGGCCTTTACAAGGAGAATGAAAAATCTGCATTTATATGGAATAGCACATGAAGTATAACCTAGAAAAGAACATCTGAACATCTTTCATCTACTTTTTTAGACTTGAAAGTTCAAATGTGATAAAATGTTTTTAGTTTTTTCCTAACTTTGAGTTCTTGGAGAGGAAGCCTCATACATATGTGAAATTGACTTAAAATTTTTTGTCCTAATTTATTTTGAGATGAGTTGTAAATCCACTTTTGTTATCCATTTATCATGCTTCTTTTCAGCCTAAGATATTAGAGGGTAACAAGTTGGTTACAGAAGATAGGGAAGTGAGGAAGAGAGAGAGAGAGAAAAGTTATGACCCTTTCATTGTTGTTTTTGCTAAGCCTCTAAAACAGGACTTCTGATCCTTTCAGGGACTTAGAATATTGTTCATTTTATTGTATTTAATAGTGACTTTTGGCTTGATATGCAATTTTTGGTAAAACTATCCATTCTATATGTATAAAAAGAATGGAGATTAGTATTGATATCTTCCTGAAGATTAAATATGGGGGAAGATGAAATAAAATGAAAATATTAATTACATGTAAAGAATGAAAAATAAATGTATAACTAAGGTTTACCGCAATGCAACCACAATGAATTTATTTTCCTCTTGTTCTTTGCTATGACATTGTCTTTTCCTAAATCTGTCAGCATTTACTGAAATGACACCCTAATATTCCAAACAATCTGGTAAAACTCAACTCAGCTTTTAAAAGCAAGTCACCAGGTTAAAATTAGTGGAAAAAAATCAGAATTCAGGGTTTGTCATTACGGCCTGGATTCCTTAAAGTCCTGCTGGTAATGCTGAGAGTAGCTGACCTGACACACTCCTGTTCATTAAATTATTAATGATGAATGGTAACTAGTTTTATACAGACAATGGGCAATGGGTAACACACCGCACAGCATAAACAGACCTGTGGGGCTGAATATTCTGTGTTAGCAACTTTAATTTCCCTTTATCTTGCTCTGATGTAGATAAGACTGACAAGAAATTGCTGTGGAATATTTGTGAGGCACCGCAAGCATTTTTTTTGCTCTTTCAGCCGTAACTCATAACAAGGAGCTTGTCTGGCATCAGTAAGTTACTACTGCTCTGTGGGTGTGTGTCTGTGCGCACACACCCACACTCCATTCAATATCCTGCCGCTCTGCTAGTTAGTGATAAAATCTGATATAATAAAATATTAATTACAGCTGAAAGGCTGGGTGAGAAATATGAACTCAATTACAGTCCCATATTATGAACAAAGGGCAGGGTGAAAAAAATTCTTTAGTTATGGAGGCTTGGGATAATAAAAAGAACAACTAGAACATTAGACTCAGGCTGAGAAGCTCTGTAAAAGGCCACCTGTCATTAATCTTCACAACAGGCACCACACTTCGAGTAAATTAGTCCTAGATGGAACATCTTTAAGAGTGATTTCTCCTGCTTTTAACAAGTGAAGACATTTTCCTTTGCATTTCCTATTTCACATAAATTTGACACAATTTAATCATCTCAATTTCATAAACACATGACTACAAAATTATACTCCAAAATCAGTTACTATTACTAAAAGTATGTTCTCTTAAATAGCCCTGATGATTTAAATAAAAATAGAAAGTGGCTGGGCATGGTGGCTCACGCCTGTAATCCCAGCACTTTGGGAGGCTGAGGTGGGTGGATCATGAGGTCAGGAGTTCCAGACCAGCCTAGCCAATATGGTGAAACCCCGTCTCTACTAAAACAAAACAAAATTATAAACAATAAGAAAAATTAGCTTGGCATGGTGGCGCACGCCTGTAGTCCCAGCTGCTCTCGAGGCTGAGGCAGTAGAATTGCTTGAACCCAGGAGGTGGACACTGCAGTGAGCTGAGATTGTGCCTCTACACTCCATCCTGGGCGACAGAGCAAGACTCTGTCTCAAAAATAAAATAAAATAAATAAAAATAAAAATAGAAGGAGAATACTATCAAGGCCACACCAAGTATCTTCATTCTTACATGTCTGTATTATATCCATTTCAAAATCTTTCCGTCCCAAAAAGTTCCAGTGCTTTGGGCCAGATGAGCTGGAGTAGAAATCTGACTATCAGAGGAAGGCAGGTACGCACAAGGGGCTGCCTGTGAGAGGGCACTGACTTGGGAATCACTGTCCACAGGCAGCTGGCTCCAGCTTTGCATCTCAATCACTGACTGACCACTAAGGTCCTTCAGGCTCTAATATTTTATGACTCTAGGCACAAGATCTGGCAAGTTGTGACATCAGCAAATGAGAAGAAAATTATTTCACTCATGTTTCCTCCATCCTTTCTTTCCAAAATATTCATCACATATCAAGCCTTGTTACAGGCACAGGGGAAGAATAAACAGAGGAATTAGGCACAGACGGTCTGTCCTTGAAAAGCCTAGTCTAAGAGTGTTAGAAATAGGTCACACCAATGAAGAACTAAGGTGCCAAGGATCTGATAAGGGTTTGGACAAAGGACAAAGTAACAGGACCCAGGGATGTATCAATCTCTATGTTAAAATCTCTTCTAGCATCTTCTATATTGAGGGCATCTGGCCTGAACCTGGTATCCAAACGTTCTCACCCTAAAACTGCTTATGCAATGCTACCATCACCAACATTCTCCTGGAATTAAAGATAATGCAACAGCAACAAAAACAAAAAAGCCAACATGTTTATTAATAGATCTCCAACAGAGTCTCCATTCACTCCAATTGCTTGCAAACACCCTTCATCAGTAGCACAGAAGATGGAAGGTAATAAGCTGGCCCCTACATCAAATACTGCCCAGGTCTCGGCAGGTATGCCCCAGGAGTCCCCAAGAGCTACCCAAGAATGGCAGGGTCTCCCTCACTCATGAAAAGCAGGCTTCCTAGTCTTGACTCCCCTACTAGGCACCCACACAGCCTGAGGTGAGGATGAAGAAGGAGGTACCTGAGTGTGGGCTGGGAAAGAAGCTTGGAGGCAGGCATGGTCTTGGTCTTTTTTCTCCTCTCTCTTTCCAAAATCAGGCAAACTTGTAACTATTCTCTGTCAAGTCTATAATCACTCCTCAGGCTACAAAGGCCATAATTTCCTGTTCTTAGTATTTCCTTGGATATCGATTTTAATCCCTAAAGTTATATCAAAATATTACATAAGTATGTTGTTGGTTTTTTTGTGTGTGCAGGGAGGGTGGTGGCAGTGGTTTGAGAGCCATCCTGGCCTTCCCCATCTACAGCAGCCTCCCTGCACACCCTCCCACAGGTGGCCTGGTATTACTGCCCTCAGAATGGGGGCCGGGAATGAGACTGGAGGTCTGATCCAGTGCACAGAATCCTTCAGAAGAGATTATGCTAAAGAAAAGCAAATGTGAAAATTAGGGGAGGGAAGGCTAGGCAGCATATTTTCATGCACAAAAGCACGTCTGAAATGGAGTTTGAGGGAAAGTTAAATTAAGTTTCATTGTATAAAAGCTCAAATACATCTACTCTATTATTATTATCTTCCCTGCCATTTTTAAAGCTTCTTTTCAAAGGTTCTTAAGGAACAAACTTAGTTTCCAAAGTGAATTTTCAAAGAGATGACTGACATTGTCATCCTAGGAGCAACATTAATAAAAATGATCTTTGTTTTCTGGCAGTAAAGGAATCCAGGGTACTATTTTTTAATACGATAAAACTCACTTAAAAGCAGGCAGGGTGGTAATAGCGGTGGTGGTGGTAGTAAGGGATGGGGCACCCTCTGCTAACACTCAGTGTAGCGACTCGGCAATAGTAAGCAATAATAAAACCAAGCTCTATAAAAAGCAGGAATACTGACACTGAAGTTTTACCACTGAATGATATTTTGATCCTATGTGTACCTCAATAAAAAAAGAAAAATTATTAGAAGTCACTTCCTTTCCCTAAACAATTTTAGCCACAGATAGAGCGTTTTCAAAAGGTTTGAAAACTGTGACAAAAGCACATTTAGCCCCGAGGTTTAAGATGCTCCTGCAGTCTGCATTTCTCCAATAATAAAAGGGAACCATTAAAAAGCCACTTATAAGCATCTCAAAAGTACTGATGCTTAATTTATTGATTCTCTGGAGACTAATAAAAATGGTGAAAGGAAAAAGAACATACATACCAGCAGAAAAACACTGATTAATTTGATTAAAATAATCCGATGCTCGAAAACAATTTCATTTAAGTTCTTCAAGTTCTCAAAATTACATGGCTAAACATTTAGCAACGGCTGGGTGCGTTGTCTCATGCCTGTAGTTCTAGCACTTTCGCAAGCTGAGATAAGAGGACTGCTTGGGCCCAGGAGTTTGAGACCAACTTGTGCAGCATAGTGAGACCCTGCTCTACTGAAAATAAGAAAAACTAGCTGGGTGTGGTGGCACACACCTGTAGTCCCAGATACTCAGGAGACTGAGGTGGGAGGATCATTTGAGCCAAGGAATTTGAGGCTGCAGTGAGCTAAGATCATGCTACTGTACTCCAGCTTGGACAATGGAGTGAGATTCCACCTCTAAAACATAACAAAACAAACCAAAAACCCAAAAATGTTTCAGTTTAAAAATAATAACAAGGAAATAATGAAGAAAACAAAAGTATTGCACTAAGAATTAAGCAAGCAGTAGGGATAAACCTCAGAGATTCCAATGATTACAACACAGAAACAAAGGTGTAATGTATTTTCTTAATAAAGGTGTATCTACCTTAATAAGGCACTTCACATTGTTGTGCTTCAGAGATACTGAAGTTTTTATAAATTGAAGGTTTCTGGCAACCCTCCCTTGAACAAGTCTGTCAGTGCCAGTTTTTTTCTGACAGCATGCACTTACTTCATGTCTCTGTGCCACATTTTGGTAATTCTTGCAATATTTCCAACTTTTTCATTATTATTACATCTGTTACGGGGATCTGTGATCAGTGATCTATGATGTTACTCTTGCAATTGTTTTGGGGTGCTACAAACTGTGTCCATATGAGACAGCCATCTCTCTCCCTGGCACTGGGCCTCCCTATCCCCTAAGACATACCATACTGAAATTAGAACAAATAACCATACAATGGCCTCTAAGTTTTCAAGAGAAAGGAAGAGCTGCAAGTCTCTCACTCTAAATTAAAAGCTAGAAATTATTAAGCGTAGTGAGGAAGGCATGTTAAAAGCCAAAACAGTTTAAAAGCTAGGCCTCTTGCACCAAACAGTTAGCCAAGTTGTAAATATAAAGGAAAAGTCCTTGAAGGAAATTAGAAATCCCACTCCAGTGAATACATGAATGATAGGGAAGTGAAATGGCCTGACTGCTGATAAGAAGAAAGTCTGAGTGGTCTGCATACACTATCAAAGCAGCTTGAGTGGTCTGGATAGAAGATCTAACCAGCCATGATAATCTCTTAAACCAAGCCTAGTGCAGAGCAAGACTCTAATTTTCTTCAATTCTATAAAGGCTCAGGGAAGTGGGGAAGCTGCTGAAGAAAAGTCTGAAGCTAGCAGAGGTTGGTTCATGAGGTTGAAGAAAAGTGGCCTTGTTTATAACATAAAAGTGCAAAGTGAAGCAGCAAGTGCTGATGTAGAAGCTGCAGCTCGTTGTCCATAACTAGCTAGAGTCACTGATGAGGGTGACTGCACTAAACCACAGATTTTCATTATAGGTGAAACGGCCTTCTATTAGAAGCAGACACCATCTAGGACTTTCATAGCTGAAGAGGAGAAGTCAATGTCTGGCTTCAATGGACAGGTTGACTCTCGTGTTAGGGGCTCTCGTGTTAGGAGCTCCGCTGCTAGCAAGTTTAAGTCAAAGCCGATGCTCATTTACCATTCTAATGCCCTTCAAAATCATGCTAAATCTAGTCTGCCTGTGCTCTAGAAATGGAACAACAAAGCCTGGATAACACCTCATCTGTTTACAGTATGGTTTATTGACTATTTTAAGCCCACTGTTGAGACCCACTTCTCAGAAAAAAAGATTCGTTTCTAAATATTACTGCTCATTTGACAATGCACTTGATCACTCATGAGCTCTGATAGAGACATCCATGGCATGAATGCTGCTTTCACACCTGCTAACACAACATTCATTTTGCAGTCTATGGGTCAAGGAGTCATTTCAACTTCTATGTCTCATGGAACAGATTTTGTGATGCTATACCTGCCATATATAATTATTCGTCTAACGGGTCTGGTCAAAGTCAAATGAAAGGAGTCGCTATTCCAGATGCCATTAAGAACATTTGTGATTCATGGGAGGAGGTCAAAATATTAATATTAACATGAGCTTAGAAGAAGTTGATTCTAACCCTCAAGGGTGACTTTGAGGGGTTCAACACTTCAGTGGAGGAAGTCACTGCAGATGTGGTGGAAAGAACAACTAGAATTAGAAGTGGAGCCTGAGGATGTGACTGAATTGCTGCAATTGCATGATCACACTTTAATGGATAAGAAGTTGCTTCCTATGGGTAAGCAAAGAAATGGTTTCTTGAGATGAAATCTACTTGTGATGAAGATTCTGTCACCACTGTTGAAATGACAACAAATGATTTAGAATATTAAAGCAACACAGTTGATAACGCACCAGCGAGGTTTGAGAGGGCTGACTCCAATTTTGAAAGAAGTTTGACTGTGGATAAAATGCTTTCCAACGCATCCCATGCTACAGAGAAATTTTTTGTGAGAGGCAAAGTCATCTGATGTGGCAAATTTCATTGTCTTATTTTAGGAAATTGCCACAGTCACCCAAACCTTCAGCAACTACCACCCTGATTAGTCAGCAGTCATCCACCTCGAGGAAAGACCCTCCACCAGCAAAAAGATTATGCCTCATTGAAGGCTCAGCTGATCATCAGTACTTTTAGCAATAATGTGTTTCTTAATTAAGGTAGACACATTTCTTAAGACATAATGCTATTGCTCACTTAACAGACTATAGTATAGTATAAACATAACTTTTACATGCACTAGGAAACCAAAAATGTGTGTGGCTTGCTTTATTATGATATTCACTTTATTGTAGTGATCTGGAACTGAGCCTGCAATAACTGCAAGGCATGCCTGAACTAGAAAAGATAATAAAGAAAGGATATTACTGTGCAGGACAGTCCATGTCTGCAAAGGGAGGTAACCATGTTGGTTCTGAAGAGCCAGCAGGAAAGACATCTTCTGATCAAAAAAAGTGGGGGACAAGAGAACGGGCACAACTCCCAAGAGGAGGCAAGGTCCTGACAGGTCATGTGCCCTGTGGCTCTGAGCACAAAATTAAGTGTTACACGGGAAGCTCATGGCTTTGAGATTACAGTAAACAAGTCTGTTAACCTTCCTGAATCTCAGTTCTTTCAACTGTAAGGTGGGAATACTGGCATCTAGCGAAGAAGACTGCTCTGCGCCATGAGAAATTATTTCATTCAGAACCAAGCGTGGGCTTGGCACGTCACAGCTCCTCAATCCAAGTAATAATGATTATTCATTTTCTATTGCTGTAATTATTATTCCTCTATCACAAGCTGCTCAGAAGAATATAACTGAGGTTTAGGAATATAATACTAGAACCCAGAAAATCTCCCAAGACATGGGCAGAATAAAAGGGGCTACTGTGTCATCTATAAGTTGTTTCTGTCACTACAGAAATCAACAATAAGAAAAGGTTTCCTGTACTGAACAGATAACATCTGTGTTTGATGCTCTCTTGACTGCTTTGCTTACAGGTCACTAATTCTCCATAATAATAATGAGGTAAAGACATTAAATCTTAGCAAATAAGAATTTAAATCCAGATGCAGCAGACTCCATGCTATGGTGGTATTTTTTATGGTTCTTAACAACACTGCACTTGCACTCCCTGGAATAAGCTGTTATCTATAAATAGTCCTGCCAATAATGCCTTCTCTTATTGCTGGGATATTTTGATGGAAGAAGAGATCTAAAACATTGATGATTTTACCAAATGAATGCACAATATTAATACCAAACACACATTTCTTACAACTTCCCTAAAATTATTGTCAAATATGAGTTACTATTAAAACATAGTTCCTATGTAGGTGAGAACCACAGCATATCAGTATAAAAGTTAAAATGATTAGAAATTTTAACTATACTACTAAAAGCAGAGTATAATGGGGATAAAGACTGAAGAGCAATCTAGTCAACATTTTTTTAAGCAAATCAGGATATTATAACTTTATTATCTTGAGCAATTTGGTTTGCAAATAATTTTCACTGATCATAATCCTCCTGATCAGGCTGTAAGACAGGCAAGCAGCATATTTGATACCAATTTTATAAATGAGGAAACAGAGAATTTACAAGGTGATATAGTTTGGATATTTGTCCCTACCCAAATCTCATATTGAATGTAATTCCCAATTGGGAGTTGGAGGTGGGGCCTGGTGAGAGGTGTTCGGATCATGGGGTCAGATCCCTCCCTGTTGGAGATGGGATACCCACCCTGTTGGAGGTGGGATACCCTCCCTGTTAGAGATGGGATACCCTCCCTGTTGGAGGTGGGACACCCTCCCTGTTGGAGGTGGGATCCCTCCTTGTTGGAGATGGGATTCCTCCCTGCTGGAGGTGGGATACCCTCCCTGTTGGAGGTGGGATCCCTCCCTGTTGGAGACAGGACACCCTCCCTGTTGGAGGCGGGGCCTGGTGAGAGGTGTTTGGATCATGGGGTTGATCCCTTCCTGTTGGAGATGGGATCCCTCCCTGTTGGAGGTGGGATACCCTCCCTGTTGGAGGTGAGGCCTGGTGAGAGGTGTTTAGATCACGGGGAAGATCCTTCATGAGTGGCTTGGGCCATCTCCTTGGGGATAAGTGATATCTTACTCTGAGTTTGCGTGAGATCTGGTCTTTTAAAAATGTGTGGCATCTGGCTGGGTGTGGTGGCTCACATCTGTAATTGCAGGACTTTGGGAAGCCAAGGCGGACAGATGACTTGAGGTCAGGAGTTTGTGACCAGCTTGGACAACATGGTGAAACCCCATCTCTACTAAAAATACAAAATTAGCCAGGCATAATGGTAGGTGCCTGTAATCTCATCTACTTGGTAGGCTGAGGCAGGAGAATAGCTTGAACTGACAAGGTGTAGGTTATAGTGAGCCCAGACTGTGCCACTGCACTCCAGCCTGGGTGACAGAGACTCCATCTCAAAAAAAAAAAGTGTGTGGCATCTCCCTCCTCACTCTCTGTCTTCTTGCTCCTGCTTTCCCCATGTGACATGCCTCCTGTCTCTTTACCTGCTGCCATGATTCTAAGTGGAAGATTGGAGGCTTCTGAGGCCTCTCCAGAAGCCAAGCAGATGCCAGCACCATGCTTCCCATAAAGCCTGTAGAACGCAGAGCCAATTAAACCTCTTTTCTTTATAAATTACCCAGTCTTGTGTATCTTTGTAACAATGCAGGAATAGCTTAATACACAGGGTGACTATGTCACACAATTAATAAATGACATAGCCTAGATTCAAACCCAAGTCTTCCGTGTCTGTGCCAAGTGTTCTCTTAAGTTTGTGATACTACCATTCTAAACCATTAGGTTGTATGAATTGCTTACATCAGAGAGATTATATGTCAGATCCTCTACTAAATGAAACTTCAGTTATTTGGAGAGAACTGGGAGGTGGAACTACTGAGCACAGCCTGCTCCAATCAAAAGCTTTTGTGTTTGCAAGAGACAGTTTTGATGTATCCATCCATGGTAATCTGTTAACGTTCTGCCACACGGGCCCATTTACTTCCCCAATGTCCCAGCCCCAGTGGTTGATCTAATATGCAAACCCAGTCATATTTCTGCCTCAGTAAAAAATTTTTCTACAGTTTGTTTAAAAATGAGAAATAAATAATAAAAACAAAACAAATAAACAAGTAATTGTGGAAGGCTATGCCTGGCACAGAACCATGATTGGAAATACAGAGGTAAAATTACAGAGGAAAGGCCTGGCCCTGAAGGAGATGGTAGGTGACCAGGGCAAGCAGTCACCAGCCAGTGCAGTAAATCTTGGGCTGAGTTCTCTAGGAGAGCTGCAGGACACAGATGGGCAGGGGGCAGAGTGGGCTCTCCGAGGAGGTGACATCTGGAGCATACCCAGGAGGGGAGTGGAAATAGTGAGAGAAAAAGAGAAAGAGGAGAGAGAGAGAGAGAGAGAGAGAGAGAGAGAGAGAGAGAGAGAGAGTGTGTGTGTGTTTGTGTGTGTAGGCAGGACAGAGGAGGGAGGGTAAAAGCGAGAAGATTCAATGAAAGAAACATCAATTACAAAATAAACAAACCCACAAAATGGCATGGAACCACCCACTATATTCTCAGGCATATATTTATAGGTGGAAGAGAGGCTGCCCCAGGAAGTGAGCAGAAGCCAGAGGCTTCTCCATTAGACAACGTCTGGATTCATGCTGAAGGCAATAGGGAGACACTGATGGGTTATTAAACCAGGGAGGGAAGACCCTGCAGATCAGAGAAAGACCAATATGAACTAAGACAGTGATTGTGGGGATGGAAGGTAGAGAGAAAAGGAGAGAGGAGATTGTCATTACTGACCCCAAGAGGTGAGAAGACAAGTTTTTTCAAGAGTCAGTAGAATACTACAAGTTGGAGGGACCTTCCTGATGGGATCTGAATTTATAGCAACGGCTTATTTGAAATAATCTTTCTCAATTACTCTTCTTACTAAAAAAATAAAAATAAAAAAATTGCTTCAAAGGTAAAAGCAGGGTGTTCTTTCACAGTTCTGTATTCTATGGAAGGGTCATGGTATTTAACTTTTATTTAGGGATGAAAATATAATTTGAAACTCTACTTATTCCTGATAGATCCCACTAGTTAAACCAAGGTCTCAGGTTTTCTTATCTATAAATGTTTCAGGTGATATTACTCCTGCTGGCAAGAAAAAGATGAGGTTCATTCAATAAACATTTATTGCACTCTTAATTAGGTTAGAGGTATTGAATGATATTCAAAAACTAAATTATTAGAATCATTTTGTGATCAAATGATTTTTGCATTTCTGATTACATTTATATATGTTTTATGCAATGTTTAGCCTAGGAAAATGCTCACTCTCAACATTAAATATGGTCATGAGTCACTTAATGATAGGGATATATTCTTAGAAGTGCCTCATTAGGCCATTCCATGTTTGTGCAAACATCCTAGGGTGTGCTTACAGTAACCTAGATGGTACAGCCTACTACACCCCGAGGCTGTATGGTAGAGACTATTGCTCCTAGGCTACAGAGCTATACAGTATGTGACTGTACTGAATACTGTAGGCAACTGTAAAACAATGGGAAGTATCTGTAAACCTAGCTAAATGTAGAAAAGGTGCAATGAAAATACAGTATTATAATCTTACAGGACCACTGCCGTATATGCAATCTGTTGAATGAAATGTCCTTATGCTGTGCATGACCGTATGGCACAACTATATGTAAATCTAATTAATGCTCCTGAGTGATGGCCAAGCCTTGTGTGTGTGTGTTTTTAATTCTGTTGACTAGGATAACCACTGTTTATGTCTCTTTAACTTCTCTTATCTTAGGCTTTTCTACCTATTGCTCTCCTACTTGGTAAACCTACCTACCTACCTCCTCCTCAGGTTTCAGTTTAAGTAACACATTCTCAGTAAGACAGGCCTGATTCTCCTGTTGAGATTTCATCCTTCTGTCATATACTCTTAGAGTACCCTGGACTTTTCTAGACAGCACTGATCACAACCCTAGCACAATTAATGACTTGGAGATAATAAGTGGTCAGTAGATATCTGGTGAATGAACAAAAAATGAGTGAATAGTAGCTAAGTGTCAATCCCCTACAACACTTTTCAATGTCATGAAGGACCAGGATTTTAACTAGGTACTAATAATTGGAAAGAACTCTTACTACTTATTGAGCAGAAAATACATTGACACAGGACAGGAAAACACTTAGCAGGTTAAAGTAGAGATAGGAAGGAACTGGGCCATATACACATGTCAAAAGAGGCATGATTACCTGGGGGAAGAAGAACACCAAAACCACTCCCTAATCTTTCTACTATCTAACAGATTGAAAAACTGAATATTAATTTAATTAAGCTACAACCAAATACAGGAAAGCATCACAAGCATAACACAGTATACTTAACACAAAAGTTATGAAGGAAATAGAAGGCATATTTGCACTTTTGTGTACTCCGGTGTTCTTATAATAAACAGCTAAATTGTGTATATTTATAAGTGCTGGTAGATAAAATGCTCTGCTGAAAAGAACGATGTAAAACAGAATTCCTTCTGTATCTGTGCCCCCATCCCTCTGCCCTCCACCAAAATAGGACACAGCAGCAGTGTAACGTGAGGAACGTGGTCAGGGCCTCTGAGTTGGCCCTCAGTTCTAACAGTCTAGGGCCCTGAGAAGCATACCACGTTAGTGGTCACGCATTTGATCAGTCTCTTAGAACTTGCAACCTTTCCTTACAAAGATACGTGAAAGGGAGGCATCTATAGTCAAATCAGTTAATCTTTGTCAATATTTCCAAGATTCTCTCCCAGAAAGGCTATCAGCTTTAGCTTGGAACACCTCTAGAAGTTCATCCCTTAAACTCCCTGAATCAATAACCGTGATTAAGAAGACCCAGAGGTTCCCAAGAGCAAATGGCAGGGCAGCTTTACAATTTGTAAAGTAATATATTGTTCAGTACAGCCATTTGCAATCATTTAGTGCTCTGAATTTATAATTGAAATGATTTCTAATTTATTCCACTATTAACATTTAAAGATGGTCTATCTAGATGAGAGAAAAGAAACACCATGTAACTTTCTCTGCAGTCAATGGAAAATGAGGTAGACTTTAATGTCTCCCTCCTTCCTCCCGAATGGCTTCTGTGCAGCTGGCCAGTAAGAGGGGAACGCACAACACAGCCCACCCTCACCTTCAGGAATGTGCAAGGTGTGGCCTCCACTGTGAAAGGACACTTGAGAGCTTTCATGGAGTCTGTAGTTCCAACTCAAATATTTGCCTTTTCAGAGACAGGCATGGGTTCGGTTCTTTCGGGAATAGCAAAGCAGTATGATGAACAACTTAGGTCTTCCCTGGCCCTACCCAAGTATGAACTGCAATCACCCACTAAGTATGCTGCTGGCATGCCTTCTGAAGCTGAGAGAAGCATTTCACACTTGCTTTCAGTAATCGGAGATGCCACCTACATCCATTGAGTAGGCATTGCAGTTACACCCCAACAAATACAGTCACCATCACAAAATTGGTGAACACAGGCTCACAGCAAAGGCATTAGGGTGGTGTAATATAAGGAAGATAGGAGAAGCAATGATAGAAAGATCCAGAAGGTTCTTTCAAACAAGAGAGACTAAACAATTTTTTTTTACTGCTTATGAAAATTGGGATTTAAAAATATTTATATAATTAGTGACTTCCAATGAGTTATTGGAAAGCCATTGCTAGGCTAGATTTTCAATTTCAAGTGTTCTAGTATTCAGTTTGACAATACCCTAAAAAGTATTTTTATCATCAATATATTCTCTTCTAGTCCTTCTAAAAAGGACTAAGTGTGTTTGATTTCTCTAAATCCTATTTCTAATGAAAATCAGCATTTGGCATTTATGAAACCCCCTTCCTCCATGCCCTCAGGGTTAGCTCTATCTTAACTGGGCCCAGCACATTCTCCAGGCTTTATGCCTCTCCATTTGTTTGTTCTGAGGCCCCATGCCCTCTAACCCGTCCTCCATTGCTGCTGTGGCTCTCCCTTACATTTTTTCCCTGATCTGAATCCCCTGAATGGCTACTCACTGGTATGGAGTGCAAGGCTGTCCAATTCATCCTGTATCTCCCCTGCTTCTTCTCCCATCCCACCCCTTTCTGATTGTAACACACTTCTCATTCTCAGATCAGGCCAAACTACTCAGTCCTCCCTGTCCTCATGGAACCAACCTGTCTCTCTCATTTTTTATTCCTTGCGCCATATCTAACCTCCCTGGCAACATACTCAACATCACATATACCCTCTAACAACAGGCATCTGTCAAGATTCAGCTACTCGGCCCCAGGGTTACCTCTTCTCTGAAGTCTTAGCTGGCTCTTTCCTGTACTGACCACTCCCTGGTCCAGCCACTGGTTCCCATCCTTATCCCTACTCACGACAGGCCCCTAGATTCAATGTTGCTCTCTTTCTCATTTACGTTGCCAACCCCTGGAGAAGAGAGCCCATAGCAGCCTCCTCCATATCCCCAACACCTTGGGCTTGCAATCTCATGAGTATTTAACAAATGCAATCCTAGCACAGCTGTAAGATATAAGGGGGATATATCCTTGCTGTGGAAACATAGGCAAGTCCAGCCTCAGAAAGGCTAAGAATAAATTTTTAACAGTGGCATAACTACAAGTGAAGAGAGCTTGGATTTGAAACTATGTTTATCTAATTCCAAAGTGTGCCCTTTCCCTATGTTATGCACTCATTTTAAAAATTAGGCCCACAATATATGTGATGTGTAAAGAGAGCGATTATTTAAATGTTGTAAGTTCTCTCGTTAACATATGCCAAAGAAAGAATGGATAATTCTGTCTAAAAGGCTATGTGCAACATTTCATATGATCATGTAGTTTAGGGGTAATGATCTTGATTATTAATTACTGATGGATTCAGTAGTTTCTAATTAATTTAGAGCAAGCATTGTTTAGATCTGGAAACCATATACTGATTTATTTTTACTGTTTTAAATTTTAAAAATTTAATTATAATTGAAATAGGGTCTCGATTTGTTGCGAAGGCTGGTCTTGAACTCCTAGGCTCAAGCAATCCTCCCACCTTGGCCTCCTTAAGTGCTGGGATTACAGGCATGAGCCACCATATCTAGCCCATATATTAATTTATGATAGGCTAAGTTAAAATAAAACCACTTTCAAATTTATATTACAAAACATTTACATTTTTTGCTTTTTGAGACAGGGTCTGGCTCTGTCGTCCAAGCTGGAGTGCAATAGCATAATAACAGCTCACTGCTGCCTTGACCTCCTGAGCTCAAGCAATCCTCCCACCTTGGCCTCCCAAAATGTTAGGATTACAGTCATGGGCCACTGCGCCTGGTCAGAATATTTATATCTTAAGGAAAACTTTGCATTGCAAGGTTTTATGCTATACGTTTTTTGTTTCTCAAAATAATATTGTCATTCCAGCAGGAAAATACTATAAAGGAATAACCTTTTAAAAATAAGTAATAGAAAACATTTTCAAATCAGTATTTAACTGACTCCTCTAAACCAGGATCAAACTCCTGAACAAGCCTATTTTGATTAAAAGAACAAGTTCTGGAATCTGGGGAGTAAATTCTAACATAATTATAAGGACCGAGTGGTTACAAAATGGCATGTGAATCACAAATACCTTTCTTTTATCTTTCTTTTAATAAAGTGGAAGATTCATATACTTAAAGGGTGACTAGAACATTAGGCTTTGTTGAGTTACGTAAGTAATATGCCTCACTAGCTCTTCATACTCATGCCACATTGTGAAATTTACCATGTTGCAGACTGTTTCCTTTTAGAGTAGTTATAAGCAGAAGACCAATTTTGTTTGTTTTATGGCTAAGTTGATTCAGTTAAGCTGATAATAACCACAATTAGGAAATTATTCAGGAGCAATAGGGAAACACATCCATTTTTTTTTTCTGAGTTATTATATAGATTTGAGGCGGGGAGTTTGCTAATTATTTATAAGATAAATTCCTGAAAAACCTGCCAATCCACAAATAAACAGGTAGCTCCAGGCAATCAAATGTAAAATGCATCAGAGAAATACCAATTTATGTGAATTCTGTTGATAGAGGAAATAATTATATTTTTCATGTAAAATTAGATTTTTCATGATACTAGAATTGAATAAAATGAGACAAACAAAGGAAATTGCTGGAGGACCAGAGCTGGTCTTATGAACAGAAACGTGTAATGTGAACTATTGCTAAGGCAAGAGTCAACACTTACATGGCTGTATGTGCAAAGCATGGTTTGAACTTTTAAAAAATATCAACTCATTTAGTTTTCACAAGAACCCCATGAGGTTGGCATGCTCAAAGGCTCCTTGTGTGGAGAAGAGAATGGGATGTTTAGGAAGGTAGTGTTCATGGAATGAACATCTCTTCCCTTGGACTTATAGACAGTGAGATAAACAAATGGGTTACTGCTGCTTGAGAAAACAAACCAACCTTGATTTATACTTCATAACCTTGAACTAGAGAAATTGTTTTAAACGAAAATGCATGGTTATCTCCTGTATTTCTTTGAAAAAAAATTTTTTTTTTTTTTTTTTTTTTGTAGAGATGGGTCTCTCTATGTTGTTCAGGCTGGTCTTGAGCTCCTGGGCTCAAGCAATTCTCCACCCTTAGCCTCCTGAGTAAAGGCACACACAACCATGGCCAGTTTGGAACTACAGGTACATAACCATGCTTAGCTATGTGTTTTTATTTTATTTTATTCTATTTTTTTGTAGAGATAGTGTCTTGCTACATTACCCAGGCTGGTGGCAAACTCCTGGCCTCAAGTGATCCTCCCACCTTTGCCTCCCAAAGTGCTTTCAATAATAATAATAATCTCTCTCTGGCTTCACTTCCACATTTGAGGTGCCCTGGTTTCCACGTTGAACACTGCTGTGCTTTTATGAAGAGTCATGTCATATTAGTGAATATGCTCCTTGAATTTGCCAGGGGCACTGTGCATCCTTGTCTCTAATGTCTATTCTGGAGGCTGAGGCAGAGGGATCGCTTCAGCCTCGGAAGGTCAAGTCAGCAGTGAGCTACGATTGCACCACTGCATTCTAGCCTGGGCAACAGGGTAAGAACCTGTTTCCAAAAAAGAATAAATAAATAAAAGAAAGAAAATAAAGTTTTTCCCTATCTTATTGATTAAAAAAACTTTGAATCCATAAACAGACATTAAAAATCTAGGTACTACTATACTGGCTGGAATGATGGAATCTGTGTTCTTGGCCATCTCAGGACTTAAATAATTTTATGTGACAGAGCTAATGTCTTGATCAATAAAAAGACAACAATCATTTACATTGAGAGTTTGGTGCAATTTCAATAATCTACATGAACCAAGCTGAGTGTTTGCAGTGAAATCAATACATTACCATCTTACTTAGTGAAGTGCATAAACGAAGTTCAACTCAATTTTCAACATCAATGAATATGGATTTTAAAAAAATCAAATCAACTGAAAAAAATGGGTTTTGGAAATCACACAATGACAGTATTTCTGAACACACAATACTGTGCAAAATCCAGGAAAGAAAACAGATGTTCACTTCCATTTCCCTCCTCCTAGCATTTATCTTATCATTTGGGAAAAGCTTTCTTTTATTGCAGTTTGATTACATGTGCATTTTGCAGATTTCCAGATGTGTTCAAATGTTTTAATTTACATTATGGCTTTATATTTAGGTCCATATAATTCCCTAATCAGAGTTCTTATTTGTCTAAACATTACACGAAATTGAGAATTTTAATATACCCTATTTAGTTCAAGGGTACTATACACATTTTTTCCCCCAAACTAGTCTTTCTTGCTATATTGGTCTTCCATCTATTCTACAGATAATCAGTCCCATTATGTTGTACTATATAATTCATCCCTTGAAGACAGCATTCACTTTTCTGCAAAAAAAAAAAAAAAAAAAAAAAAAAAAACTTTTCGACAGGTGAGGTTGAAATAATTTCCTCTCTCAAATTTGTGCCAAGACAATTTACCCTTTTAAGATAGGTATCCTTCCAGTAAAGGTGATGTCTACAGCAAGTTTCCCTGTAATGCTTACTGAATGATGTCCCATAAGGATTGGTCATGATTCTAGGATTACAGATGTGAATAACGAACATGGATATAAATTTATTAATTTCAAGATGCTAACACAGGAAGAAGTATTAGAGACTGGATGCAAAGTGCCCCTGGCAAATTCAAGGAGCATATTCACTAACGCTGGATGACGTTTCATAAAAGCAGAGCAGTGCTGAACTTGGCAACACTGCTTGACAAAAACTTGGTGCTATGACAAACATAAAAGAGGGTGAGACAACACAAAGCAAAATTGTCACGGACTTAGAGAACTGGGCCTTATGAAATGATGTAACGTGTGCAGTCAAAGTTATGTATTTTGGACTCTGACAAGCATTTGGATCTGTGTTTTTATAGACATAAGAATAGGAAGCCTGAAGACACCAAGTACTAGTAAGATATCAAAACCTCCAAAAAACAATTAGAAAATGTGTAAAAATAAGCAACCACAAAATAATGTCTTAGTGAGGCCTATGGCAGAAAAAGGAACAGCACTTTGGAGTGTGCTTGGCACTTTGTAAAGACCAGGAAAGAAGGCTGGGAAAACGTACAGGTATATTGCCCAAAAAGAAATTATTTTAAAACAGTCTTGGCTGGGCATGGTGGCTCACACCTGTAATCCTGGCACTTTGGGAGGCCAAAATGGGCAGATCACCTGAGGTCAGGAATTCAAGACCAGCCTGGCCAATACGGTGAAACCCTGCTACCCAAAATACAAAAATTAGCTGTATGCAGTAGCAAATGCTTGTAATCACAGCTATTTGGGAGACTGAGGCAGAAGAATCCCTTGAGCTTGGGAGGCAGAGATTGCAGTGAGCTGAAATAAGGCCACTGCATTCCAGCATGGGCGACAAGAGTGAGACTGTCTCAAAAACAAACAAACAAAACTTAGTCTTGGAAAGATCTATACAAAGATGCAAATGAAAATGCAACTGAAAGGGTTTGAAAGTAAGATACAAGAACACAAAATATCCAAAAGGTGTCCATATAAGATTATAATACAATAGAATAACTGCTGTTTTTGAAAAACGATTAAGCTTTCTTTCAGCTTCCTTCAGTTTGGAGGCATTGAAGCTGAGTAAACTCTTATTCACATGATCGTGATTCTTTGCAGTAAAACACCAAGTCCCGTCCCAGTGACCCTTTACTGCTGAGTCTGAGCAACTATTAAGTGGGTCAGAAACAAATGATGCTCCCAAGGCCATGGTCAGAGCGTACATTTTCATTTGATAAAAATTCAGCTTTTAAAGTCAAAAAAAAGTCTGAGCCAGGGCCATGGATACACCCGAGTCTTGGAAAGCATCTCATGTGTGCTTTGGGTCCATTGGATTGGTGTAATCTCTCAGTGTCACTCACAGGGATCAACTCAGAGGGCCTGGGCAATGTCAAGCACATCACTTGAAATACAGCAGGAACATGATACATGATCTCCAATTTGGAATAGAGCTTTTGCATATTTCATAGTATTCTCACAAACCACAGTTATGAACAGCAAGCATAAAACCTTACATGAGCTACTGTGTTGCATAATTCTACAGTATAAACTAAAAGTTGTTATAAAAATTTTTGGAGATTTTTCAAATAAAAATTTCTGTGACTCTTCCCTAATCTAGCTTCACCAAAAACTAATACTACTCTGGTTTTACTCATGACTTTATGAACCAAGGCCTCCATATATATTTTACTGAATAGAAAGAAATCTAACTGATTGCCTTATGATACTAAAGTGAAAACATAATCAAATATAGCCAGGTTTCAAAAGATTAATGAAATCAAATTCTACAAAAGGAACATGAAAACAAACCCTATAATGCCTTAGTTGTCAGCGTAAATGTTTCTTCCAAGTACGCTACTCAAAATAACAGATGACTTTGAAGGGAATCTATTCTGATAATGCAAAGGTAAAACATTTAAATCCCTCTGAAACAAGTAGAAATTTCACTTATATAGATTAATGAGCTTATGACAAGTTGATATTCCAGAGTTATTCAGGCATTCTTTTGCTCTGTCTTAGAAATAATAAATTTATTTTATTCAGTCACTGTGAAAGTTATGCTTTATAATTGCTTAGCTATATAAATCATCATGGAATAAGATGCAGGCCTACATGTTGGTAATTAAATCTGTTCAAATAAAGACTTCACAATATTCTTTCCAATCATCTGGTTATTTTTAAAAAAAACAAATATACATCCCATATTCAATTGAGAAATTAGCCAATTTACTAAAAATTAAATGACACAAAACCCAAAGTAAACATACAAATGAAAAAAATCCAAACATCCATTCAAAGAACAGAGCTGAGAACAAAAGTGTCATCTGCCCTTGGGTAACCAAATTGCAGCAAGCAGTCACCTTTTAATTTAAAACTACCTCCTCAAAAGACTGAGGCTTTGTTCCTTATCTTCAAAAGAACAACCCGCTCGCATCAGAAGAAAACCCTTTAAACAATACTTGATCACCTTACATCAAAGCCCTTTCATTTTCCTCAGTCATTACTTTTAATTAGAGCTAATAAAGATATGGATTTACAGGCAGGCTGAGATTTGCAGCAAATCCCTAGAAAACACATTGGAGGAATTAATCAACTTGATTTAGTTTTCTTCTCTCTAGAGCTGGCCCACCCCTCTGTTCCATACCTGACAGGTGCTCCTCTGCTGTGTGCAGGTTTCAGCATGACTGTCACGGTATTGTCAGTTTGATTCAAAGGTGTTTCGAGTTCATAAGCTGGCATAGAGGGTGCTGGGGAAAAAGGCGTACGATGGGAGACTCATTATTTCTGGTTTATGTTCTCAGTTTAGTTTCTACTTTCTTTTACAAAGAACATTAAGAATACAGTGCATTTACTTTACATTGCAGCTATCAATGACCATGAGCAAACTTCACATATATTCCCTACACAGAATCACAGGGACAGCTGTGAACAGACAGCCCATACTGCCCTCTGTGATCTTGAGTTGAAGTTGGGAGACGGTATGAGGGGGGCTTGTAAGGTTTGAGTGATATTCTGTTTCTTGATTCAGATTCTGGCTAAATTAGCATAGTCATAGTCATCTTATGAAAAATCATAGAGCTGTGCACTTATAATTGGTGCGCTTTTCTGTACATATGAGTTCTTCAATAAAATATTTATGCTAAAGGCATATTTAAGAAAGAATCACTGGACTTTACAGTTACTGCATCTAAGTCAAGGATTTTCATGTATCAGAGACCCACTGGGGATTTAAAGAGGACAGTGGGAGTCAGAGAGATTTACTGGAATTAATTAGTGAAAATCTGGGCTCTCAGAAAAGCGTGACAGTGGAAAACACATAGGAACTGGAGTAAGACAGGCTTGGGTTTGACTTTTAGTTGTGTTTTGCTTTAACCAGCCTAAGTGCTTTTATACATCTCTCAAAAATGGGTGAAACTATCCCCTAAGTTTGTTATCATAATTAAAAGAGAGAACAGAGAGACAGAGCCAGGCAAATATGATTCTACAAATGTTAGTTCTCCTCCCAATGTAAATCCTATTTCTAAGGCCTTTTCCTGGCATCTTCCTTCTCTAGACTGTTAAGTCTTACATGCTAGCAACAGAGCTCTTCAGTAATTACAAACAAGACAAACCACTACATGGAGCTATGACGTGGGAAGGCATACCATATTTTCACAGCCCACAGGTAGAAACTCCCGATGAGAAAGCCCGAGGTCCTTTTTTGCAAATACAGTTTTTAAAACTGTCTCACATACAAAAAAGTTTTTTAAATAAGAGATATGAGTTGCTTCTGAGTTCCATTGATTGAATTATCTCAGCATTAAAAATTCATTTCAATTTTCTTAAAAATTAACTCCAATTTATAACATAGAATTATATTTTGTACACAAGAGTGGCTCCCTCTCTTAGGTCCATGAAAACAGAAAATATAACCTGTCAACTGTCACCGTTTTAACACTATAAAAATCAAATAGTTATTCTTGGTGAGCTGCATAGGCTAATGGAAATGTCCAAGTTTCTTGCTTTTCAATAAAATTATTTGAACTTAGCATGCTGAAAATGGTCAAAATCATTGATTATAATCTTCCATGATTTTAAGTTTCCTGAGGCCTCCTCAACTATGCTGAACTGTAAGTCAATTAAACCTCTTTCCTTTATAAGTTATCCAGTCTCAGGTATGTTTTTATTAGCAGCATGAGAATGAACTAATACAACCATACTGATCAGAATTCTTATCTAATAAAAATAGCAAATGTGTTATTTTATTCTAAAAAATACACTCTTTATGACAATAATCTTCGTAGTATAACTTACATGGGAGCCATTTCTTTAAAGATGCTTTGAGGTATATATATTGACATTTATTTCGTCTTTAAATCCCCATGGTAAATTCATGTACTAGATAATATAATCTTAATTTGTACACAGAGGTAAATTTATTTGATCAAAATCAGAGAGTTAGTGCCTGACAAAATCATAATTAGAACCTAGATTTTTTGATTTCAAGTCTAGTGGTCTTTCTTCTACCAACCCATTTTCTCCAACCTGTGTCAGTTTTCTAATCTCTAATTATTCTAACTTCCCAAATATTTATTTTCTCTTTCCCAACTCTTTATACTGTTCCTATAAGCTAATTCTATATTCATAATATCAAGTGTATTACATTTCAAGTTGTTTGTGTTCATAAGATCTTATACAATGAAAAATTATCCCTTAAGTTATAATTGCTTAAAAACAAAATTCTAAACCCTCCCTCAAAACCTAGCTGATCACTTAGAATACTCTACTTGTGACTATTCCTTTCCTTCAACTCCAAACAGTAACTTTTATTGATATAAAACAAGGAATGAGACAAAAGATATAAAGGTCAGGTTAAATATTATTGACCTAACTATGGCTGATAACAAGAATTGGCTCCTTCCCCCACTTCCACCCCACCTGCTCTACCCCCAAACAAAACATTTAAAGCCAAAAATCAACACTTCCACAGTCATACCTGAAGGGGAAAAAATGGGAAACAAAATTCATGGGAATTTTTTTATTGCTGTTATATATCCCATACCAGATGGCAGCTTAATTTCCTCTAGTCTGAAGTACAAAGACATTTTCTGCACAGTTGAACATGCCTAGAAATATTTCTCAAATTATGTCTTTTGTTAGATGGCATAATTGAGTCTCTAAAACCAAAAGGCTGGAGGCCTTCAGTGCCTGGTACCATCGTGTTATTTGCCTCTCTCCTCAGGACCAGAAGCTACTTTTGGCAGAGGTCCCAAGGAGGCTGATCCTTCAGGAAGCAGACTCCATATGCCTGTCTTTCCGCTGAGCTTCGGATGGTTCATTACGGAGATTTTTCCACCATTACTGCTGTGGCAACTTGGGATTGACAAGGGGACAAGAGTGTCTCAACAGAACCTGCCTCATGCCCAAGTCCTCCAAGGCGCTCTGCTAAAACAATGGCCACTTCCTAACATGAGGATCTTAAGCTCCCAAATGAGAAATATTTGTAGTACTTCATTTCATGCCACGAGTCTGAGCCTCAGGCATCCAGGGGTATTCCTCTGGATACAATGTTAGTGTGGGTGAGCTCTGCATACTTGACAACGGGAATAAAAAAGGACAAAATTTTTACTTCTGATAAAAGACACAACTCACGAATGTAGAGTACCTGATATTTTGGTGGTAAACTGGTTTGTTGCTGGAGGCCCAAAACCCTTAGCTGTGCTAGCTCGGATGGTAAAGGAGTATGTGGTCCCCGGATACAGTCCAAAAAACAGAAAATGGGTTTCGTTTCCCAGCTTTGAAACTCTTCCACTCTGATTGGATAAATCTATTTCTGGGTCAAAGGAACTGACTGCTTTGTAGGTGATCTGCAAAAGAATAAGAAAGTGATAAAATATCTGGAGCAGATGGACTCAGATTGCATCTTTATCCAATAAACCCTTCTGATGTATGCACTGTCAGACCCTTTATGATAAGCTCCAACTCAGACTCTTGAAATTCTGAATCCAGTGAAAGGATGAAGGAACTCCGTCCGCCAAAGCTGTTGAGTTATTACTTTTATAGACAGGGGAACTTAAGCCAGTAGATTAGAACATACAGGATGAGTTCAGGGTTAAGCTAATGCTTTGAAGTTGTCTGCTTTCAAAATGTCATTTTGTAAAACTACATTACAATGGGTTTAGAACAAAATAAGAAAATATACAACTAGCTCAAACGGATAAGATACTGCAAGGATAAGGCCTCATCTTTAATCTAGTGGCTATAATTTGATTTAGGATTATTGTCTATTGGGAACAAGGGCACTGAAGTGTTTTTATCAATATGGGCAAGGATATCTGTTCCAAAATAAATCCTAGGCAGATTCCAGTCATTCCTGATGCACAAATAGAGTAATAATTATGGGTCATATTAATTTCTTTTCTTTAGAGCAATGTGTTCCAATAGAACTTCCTGAAATGATGGAAATGTAGCCACTAGCCACATCTGGCTACTGAGCATTTGAAAGATGATTAGTAAGACTGAGGAACTGAAAATTTTAGTTAAAATTTGAATTTAAATTGCCATGTGTGATTAGTAGCTGCCATATCAGTTAGTGCAGTTCTAGAAGTGTTCATGATATTCGTTACATAGCAGATATTCAAAGCATGTTGGATGAGTCTGAAGTGTTTGAAAATAAATATAACATAGGTGCTTTTAAATCCCGCCCTTCCAAATGATTTTTAAAAGAATTTCACTGAGGAGTTCATCAACTATTCAAGAACATGCACTTTAGTGGTGATTACTAACTTCTACTGGTTGTAATGACATAATTTTAAAATGTGGCATATTCAAAAGTTTTAAATTGCAAAACTGAGCATTTTTCTTGCTTTTAAATAGGTAAACTTACTTGTAATTTATGTGCATGAACACTAACACTGTTATTATACGAAGTGATAATTGACCTTCTTTCTTCTTATATTTATACCATGTCATTACAATTAAGAAGACCTCTCTGAAAGAATATTTAGGCTGAATCAACTAAGCTTTAGCAAGAAAGCTGTTTGCTGTACATATTAATCACTGCAGTACATGACACTATCAGAGTCACACAGAGTATCTGTTAACCCTCTAACAGACGTCCTCTACAAGGTTAAGGAAGTCAAGAAGAGACAAGGTCAAATCTACCCCCCAGGCAGCTGAGAGAGGCACGTTCGCCACCTATTCACTGTGTGCTTACTTGGCCCTCCATTCGGATACCTTCAGAGAACAGGCAGTTCTGAGGAGGTGGATCTAAACCTCGATTATGACTACATAATTGCTTCCCAATGTTTACTCACTAATTTACCCATACATTTAAAGCATATTCATTGAGCCCCTCTCACGTGCCAAGCACTGTGTTCTGAGCTGGGGGTCTTACACGGTGCCTCAGGAATCGTACCTTCCCTGAAGGAGGTTATCAGTCTGGTAGGGGAAGGGGGACATGATCCAACAATTATGACAGAGTGTAATTAAAATGAGGACTGACATTGCCCACGGGAGCTAGCTTAGTGCTCTCGTTCACTTTATTGCCTGACTAGAAACCTTAATGAAACATAAATGGATAGAAAGAGAGAGCCCAAACTCATTAGTTTTGTGTTTCAGACCTGCTTTTGCCATCTCCAACTTCTGAATCTGTCATACTACTCCATTATATTCCCTTCTCTTCTGGTCAGAGGATAAAGGCTAACTGCCCTACAAACACTGATAGGGCTTTTCTGACACTGCTTTTGCTCATAAACTTTCACCTGCCTGGAACATGAGACAGCCCTCTTTCCACATTCTCTACCTATTCAGATTCATTTACTCTATTCAAACATTGATTGACACTGACACTCTGTGAGCACCATGGCCAGCAGGTAAACACACGCTCTGCTTCAGAAGCTGAGAATCTGGACTGGGTGGGAAGGAGCTGGGGAGACAGCAAAACACCAAGCTCCATGGAAGAAACAAACAGGGTGCTAAAATAAGGAGAACTGTTGGAGAGAGAGGTTATTACGCAGGCTCTTCGAGTGGTTGGGGAAGGGCCCACTGAAGTGTCAGTTAAGTTGAAGAGACTTAACTTTCCGAAGGAGTCAGTCATGCTGAGAGTTTGGGGAAGAACAGCAGGAACTAAGGCAGTGAATCAGGAGTGAGTGGGCACAGTACATGAATAGAAAGGAGGTTGGTGTGGTTCCTTGGGAGCTGGAGAAGTGGGCAGGATCATACTGTACAGTGCTTTGCACCCCAGGATAAGAAGTGCGGATACATACAAGAGGAAGCCCTTGAATATTTTTAAGCATGAAAATAAAATGATCTAATTTCCCTTATAAAGAGTTCACCTTGACTGTAGGTAGAAAGTTGATTTGATTGAGGGCAATTGAGGTAGTAGGGAGGGCACTCAGAAGTACAGCAGAGTCCAGGGGCTAGAGCTATAGCACAAGGGAGAGAACAGAGGGGCTTGGAACAAGGTGGGGCTGGTACAGACAGCAAGAGAGGAAAAGGATTGGGATCTCTTAGAGGAAAATGGACAGAACTCAGTGATGGAGTGGATATAAGAAAAAGAGGATGGAATAAAGGATACGTTCCAAGTTTTGGACTTGATCAGAAGATGGTCCCATGTACTGAAAAGAATGGAATGTATGAGGAGAAATGTATAGACACGGGTGGACACATCAAGTTGGAAAAGCCCATGGCAGTCAGGTGGACACACGTATGACATGAAGCTGAGACTGGAGGCGACTAGGCTGGAATTGAAGACTAGGGGTGATGAGCATTGAGATAATATTCAATTCTGGAATGGAGGGGGCACTAAGGAAGAAAGTTTAGAAAAAGAGGAAGGTAGCCTGTTACCACACCCTAATGAATGTAGGTATTTAATACAGGATAGAGGAGGAGAAGCCAACAGAAGAGCCAGAAATACAGGAAGAAAGTCAAAGGAGAGAAAGCTGTCATAGAAACCAAACGAAAAAAAAGCAGAAAGAGAAAGGGAAAGAAAGAGAAAGGGAGGGATGGAGGGAAGGAGAAAGGGAGGGAGGGTTTCCAAAGATGAGACTGGGATAAAAAAGTACCCATCTATGTCCCAGTGCAGGTTCCCATTCTGCATATCTGCAAAGCCTTCCTAAACCTGGCCTAACAATCACTAGATCCACTGAATGCCTGTGTTGTGACTGCTCATACAATTCACTGGGCAATGAATCGTGGAGTGCTGTGAATCTCTTCTTTGATCTTAAATCATGATTTAAATATGCCAGAGGAACTGGAACATTTCATGTAATTATATCTTCTTTCTGAGGAGTGACTGATATTTTATTCTTTTTTCTGATCCCATTGTGATCAGTAAATATTTGGCACTCAGTATCTTATTTTCCTAAAACTACTGGGGAGAGCAGGTGTGTGCATGTGTTCCTGTAAACACTCAGACAAGGGATCTTTGCTCCCCCTGCAGAGACTACCAAGGAAACCCTTTACTAAGGGACTTGCTGTTCCAGCGGCGCTGAGGGGCTTGGACTTGTCAAAAGCCTTGTGGTTGCAGAATAAGCTACAATGGGGTTCTTAGCTGGTTTCCAGACATAGCTCTTTGACAATTTGGTACGAGTCTCAGCATTTACTTTTTCACTTGTTCATTCAACAAGTGTTTATTAAGTGCCTATTAAGTACTTCAGTACAGCAGGAAACTCCCAGAAGGAAGTCAGGAGGCTTCTGCACTTGTACTCTGTCCCTGGCTAAAGGTCCAGAACACTGTAATGAAGTCTCTGTAAAGAACGCTGCTGCTACTGTGTTGGATGTAGGTACTGTTATGGGATACACCAGGTCAAAAGCAAACCGAGATCTCAACATCATGTGTGAGGGTTAGATTTGGGTGAGATGGAGTAAAGTGTTGCTTCTATCTGATGATTTCTGATTTGCAGTTAAGTGTCTGAAATTTTTCAAAATTGTCTTCTCCTCCTCTACTTAAAGCCTCAAATTCTAAACTGAAAGATTCATGGGAAACCAAGATAGAATAATGTGCAATCTTTGACTTGCATATTAAAGTAGAGGGGAATCAAAATCTTCTAGAGTGTGACTTGATGGTAATTCCAGCCAGCATAAAACACCATCCTCTAATTGAGGTTTAAGTAATTATTCTGAGAAAACAAAGGAATGAATAATTAAATCTGATTTCAGGGGAGGAAAGGACCTAGGATGCCTCAAGAGAAAGTACAGCAGTACTTGAATAAAATACTGAAAGAAAGCAGAGCTGCTATAGGAGGAGAGCGATGGGATGGCACAGGCAGAATCTAAGCAAAAGCAGGGTGTGCAATGGCTCAGAAGGCTCTTGGAGAAAAGACAATTCCATCTGCATGGCTCACTGAGTTCCAGAAGAAAAATAGTGGGAGATGGCACTATAAATACAGAGTTGAATTAGATCACAGAACCCCTTAAGTATTGAAAACAAACTTCTTACCATGGCCCCTAAATTCTTATTCCCTCTACATAACCACCTATCTCAGCTGATGGTGATTAACAGCCCAGTTATCCAGGTTCAGGATTTGAAGGTGTCTTCAACTCTAGCTTCCTGAATGTCCCAATCAGCTGGCAGATACAGACCATTCTACTTGATTAAAGCCTGCAACCAAAACTGCACCCGATACTCTAGTCACACACTCATGCGTTCAGTGCCTGAGATTGGAACTCATTTCATTCTTTTCACAGTTGGTTGCTGATGGGGCAGTTACTTCAATAGAAAAGGAACAGTACCTTTTCTACTGTTTTCCTTTTCCATTATCTTAGACATACTAAAGCTTTTTAAAAAATCCATGTGTTACTCTCATGACCAGGAGTTTGGTATTTACTCACTAGAAATACATAAAGTTAGTATGGTACAATAAAAATACTTGGACAAAATATCCTTGTGCATTGGGGAGTATTACTAATAAATTTCTAGAAATAGGTTTGGCATGCCATGTTCACATTTTGATAGATTCTCCCTAATTGCCTATAAAAAATGTATGTTCCCACCAACAGGCTACGCATGTACACATTTCTTCACATCACTAATTAACACTTGATATTACAGAAACTTAAACTTCTGCAGCACTTGCTTTACTCCATTTCTTAATCATTAGTAACGTTGGGTAGGTACTTTACCATATGCTTACATGCTGCGTGATTTTTTTTTTTTTTGAAGTGTCATTGTCCATTTTCTTTCCTAATAGAATGTTTTGTATTTTTCTTATTACTATGTATCAGGTCACTGTATATTATAGCCACCAGCCTGTTGACTACTGTAAGTGCTGAAAATAATCTCTCCAAGTCTTCTGTTTGCACTCAGACCTCCTTCATTGTGTCTTTCATCATTCAGAAGTTTAAAATTTTACATACCATCTGTCAATCTTTATTTTTAATGACTGCTGAGTTTTATATCAAGCTTAGAAAAATATATGACAAAAATGTCTTCCTATATTTTTCTTAGAGGGTTCTTCTAAGTTTAACTTTTGTGTTTAGAGCATGAATCTGGTATTTATTTTTGTATGATGTAAGGTGAGAGTCTCATATGGCATTTCATTCAAGTAATAAAATGATGGGTTTGATAACATTTATTAAATTACATCCATTTTATATTCATTAATGAATTTGCACTAGAGTTTATAACTTGGAAAATTTTGGAAGGACATGTATCTAGTTGTTAATAATAGTTACCTTCGAAAAGTAAAATTGGGAAGTGAGGATATTTTATTTTGAGTACTTCTGTACTTAAAGTATTCTTTCAGAGGGCAGTATTAAACTGACAACTCAACAAAATAAGAGCTTTTGATAGCTATTAAGCAAAGGTATACTGATAGACCCAGGTTGCAAGATGACTGATAAAATTAAATGGCTGAGGCGGAGGGGCAAGTTATGAGAAGGACTTGAGCCAGAATGAAGACAAGAAAGTCAGAGAAGCAAGGCTAGTGCTGAAAGGCTGAGAATGGAGTTAGAGGTGTATAAAGGAGAAGGCAAGGAAGAAAACCGGAAGAATCATGTAAGGCTGTGAACTGTGTAACTCCTGGAAGAAACAATGCTGTTAGCCATTTTCAGTCATTAATGCTTTTGTGTATCTTTCATAATAAGCAAAGAGAGAACTAAGAATAACCTAAACCCACAGCATACCCATGTCCAACACTGGTATGGTCAGGATGCTTGTCCCCTTCAAATCTCATGTTGAAATGTGATTCCCAATGTTGGAGGTGTTTGAGTCATGGGGGTAGATCCTTCATGAATGGCTTTGGGCTGCCCCCTTGGTGAAGGTGAATTCTTGCTCTGAGTTCACAGGAGAGCTGGTCATTTAAGAGTGTGGCACCTCCCCCACTTTGCTCTCTCTTGCTCCTGCTCTCGCGATGTGATGTGCCTGGTCCCCTTCACCCTCCACCACAATCATAAAGTTCCTGAGACCATCGCCCAGAACAGATGTAGATGCCATGCTTGTACGGTCTGCAGAAGCATGAGCCAATTAAACCTCTTTTCTTTATAAGTTTCCAAGCCTCTGGCATTTCTTTATAGCCAAGCAAGAATGGTCTAGCACAAACATCAACAATATTCCATCTGTTTTTTCTCCTTTCCTTCAAAAATTATCCTGTGTGCTGCCTTCCCTAAAGAAACACCTGTGTCATTGGTTACTAAACTTTTTTCCAACCATGGCAATTTATCTTACCTTCTGATTTTTACCAGTATTCAAATGTGACTCCATGACAGAATACTCTGTTGCTATGGTCCCTGCTTCTTTTGGGGCAAAGTGGGTTTTTTTTCTTTAGCATGATTTTGTCTCAGAAGTCTGTGATTCTTCAGAGAGGGACCGAGTCTGGTTCAACATGAATCTTCAGCTATGGGAGGAAGCTGTGTGTGCCTGTTGTAAACTCTGGCATAGGCTGGGTGAGTCGTAGCTCAAAGGCACATCTCAGCTCAAGAAGAGCTGCTCCTGAGACTCCAGCTAAGGCCTACCTGGAGGAACCCGGGGACTCCCTTCCTTCACACTTGCAGAAAACATTAGGGAAACAGAGAAAGATTTGTTGGCCAGAAAGCTTATATTTAATCACTACAGCCTAGATCACATTTTTCCCCTTTGGTCCTGAGAAAACTCAACCAATCTGTTCTACTTACACATGTCTGATTAAAGCCCTGATTTATGACACATTCATACACCCCCATTGGGGTAGTGTTTAGATCAGTGTTTAACAGGGAGGTTCTAGCTGCAGAATCAGAGAGATTAATGGGTTTTTCCTTTGAATTATTATTATTCCCACTGTTTTTATGTTAAAATGACTTACCACACAGAGCTATATCTCTCATGGGTTTAAAAGGAAAGACTCTTGCTATTATTTTCTGTCTGTCTAGATAGAAACATGTGGCTTTTAGGACAGGTGACCTTATTGCTTGGTACTTACGGTTCATTTCAACGATTGTATGTTTCCTAGTTAAAAATCCTGTTACTAGGTAAAAATCCCAAAACTAAGACCTAAAAATGGTGATGAAGCCAAAAATAAAAACTAAAAGATTCTCATCACTGAGTAAAAAAATATGAACTTACTTGATTTGTTTACAACACTTAGCTCTATAAAAGCTGAGCCTTGAATTTGCACAATATTCAATTCTTGTACAATGAAGCAGCCAATGAACAGGATCGACAACAGCACAAAATCAACTTTTTTCTTTTATCTTTCTTTACTTAGCTTTGAATTAATTTTTTTGTGTGTTTCAACACCAATTTTCAAAAATTATAAGGAAACATAAACATGAGGCTAGCTGGTCGGGGAAGAGGATTACCGGTGATCACTGTCTGACAGCTCATCTGTATAGGCTTTTGTCAGTGGTTCTGAAAGGTATTCAAGCAGAGGTTCCATATGAGGATCTGCCATGATTTTTAGAAACTTTACAACATATAATTTTGTTAAATTTGCATTCAAATAAATGCTAGCTTAAAAAAACACACCTGCTTGTTTCTATGACAATAGGCATAGTGAAATGATGCTCACACAAATGTGATAATGAATGTCACCCCGTTATTGCTGTTATTTTTTTCCTTGAACAATTCATCAAATTCTTCTCTTCTATCATTCAGCCATTTGATATGCCTCAGTAGACAAAACTATGTCACAGAGTCAAAAGGATGTTTTGCTAATACTAAGAAACCAATAGACATTATTCTATTGCTACCCCGAGACAATTTTTAATGACCTTATTAAATGGATAATCAGTGTCCTTCTATAATTCAATAGTAAAATATTTAATAGCTAAGCAAGAATAGGGTTCTGTGGTTGTCTTATAATCAATGCATGTTTCAAAATAATTATTGTTTTTAATAAAGATAATTTTTAAATGTAATGCTGTGTCTTAACATACAATAACACATAATCTGGAAATGTCAAACTCACTGTAAAGCTAAATCCTCAAATTATACATAATTCAAAAACTTATTTTTACAATTTTCTTCCATATAACAACCATTGTAAGTACTGAAAGCATTAAACTTCTTAAAATATATTATGTAATTGTTCATTTTTAAATACTAGATAGCCTATATTATCATGATAATTTCTAATAAAAATTACTAACAAACAGGTATACTACCTCATATAAAGTGATTACACCATATGTTTGAGTTGGTTCTCTCCACTGAAGAAATATCTTCTCTTCAAAGGTACTTCCTTGTATGGATTCAGTGGGAACAGCACCTGGGACTAAAGGAGGGTGGGAGGAGATAAATGTTTAAGTAATAAACAATTAAAAAGTAGATTTTTCTAGACTTGATAGGTTTTAACCTTCTATTGAAAGATAAGATTTTAATAGTCCACACATATACTTAAGTTTTCTTTAAAAATCTGAAACCAAAACCATTTTAGTTACACTGTCCTGATTATAAAAATTTTATCACCTTTTTCTTAAAAGTTTTAATAAATTAGAGCTCAGTTTCACCTATTAAATAAACGTTTTTATTCTTCCATAAGAAATGAGGAAGGATTTGAAGTGATAAGAATTCTCACATACTCCTTGTCGGAGTGTTAACTGGTAGAACCACATTAGAAAATCATTGATTGTATGTAGTAAAGCTGAAGATGCACAGAACATATGACCCAATGGTCCCACATGCAGGCATATTCCCTAGCAACATTCTTGCATATATGCACCAGGAGACATATACAAAAATGTTAACAAAGCAGCGATTTTTTATTAATAATAAATCAGAAACGAATCAAATGGTTAGTAAGTTATGTTATACGATAAAGTACTGAAAAAATTGAAAATAAATGACAGGTATATATCACATGGATGCAAGTTATAACCATAACACTGAATGATAAAAGCATGCCGAAAAAATATATGAACTATTGTATTGGTATATCTATTAAAATACATACAAAGTAGATGCTGATGTAGATGAAATAACAATTTAGTCTTTAAACATTATTTTATTTGTTAATACTGTACATTATTTAAGGGAAGTTTGATGCCATTTTCAAAACTTAAAATATGTAGCACCTTATAAGTGTGCAAGAAAATCTAACAAAAGTGAAGATGTTACTTGCCAATTTTCTATAAAATAATATTCAGTATTATTATAAAATATTATTTATCCCATCATCATTTTAAATGTAGTTTTTTAATATGCTTCAAGTTATATACAATTTAGTGTATTACTATGTGCATGCTATTTAAAGAATAGCTATACTGTTTATAAATATGTGTATGTTTTGGGGTGCATGATCAAACTGTTTGGTTATGAAGTGAATGACCAATAAGTGGTCAGAGAGAACTCACACATCCCGATTTCAAAACTTACTGTAAAGCTACAGTAATCAACACAGTGTGGTGTTGGCATAATGAGATAATATACACATTATATATATATATGGAATAGAACTGAGAATCCCAATACTCAAGAAGCCCTTACATTTGCAGTAAATTGATTTTTAGTAAGAGTACCAGGAAAATTCAATAAGGATAGAATAATCTTTTCAACCAATGCTACTGGTACAACTGGATAACCACACACACAAGAATGAAATTGGATTTCTAACTCCCACTATATGTAATGATTAAATCTGAATAGTTTAAAGATTTAACTGTAAGAACGAAAACTATAAAACTCTTAAATAAAGCATACATGTAAATCTTCATTACCTTTGCTCAGGCAACAATTTCTTAGACATGACACCAAAAGCAAAAACAACCAAAGAAAATCTAGATAAACCATACAGTATCACAATGAAAACCTTTTGGGCATCAAAGGGAATTATTAAGAAAAGACAAGACACAGAATGGGAGAGGGTTTCTGCATATCACATATATAAGAGATTTGTAATCTAGAATATGAAAGGAACTATATTAAAACCCAATAATAAGATAACAAATATTACAATTAGAAATGGGCAAAGGACCTGAATCAACAGTTCTCCAAAAAAGATACACAAATATTGACAAGCAAAGGAAAAGATACTCAGTATCATTAGCTAGAAAGAAAGTGTAAATCAAAACCCCAATGAGATATCACCTCATACCCACTAGCATTACTATAATGAAAAAAACATGATAACAAGTGTTGCAAGAAGGAAGAGTAATCAGAAACCCCACACCCTGCTGGAGGGAAGGTAAAGTCAGGCAGCTACTTTGAAAACACTTTGGCAGTGCCTCAATTGGTTAAACAGAGGTAGATTTACAACATAACCCAACAATTTCACTCCTAGATATGTACTCAGGACAAGTGAAAAAAATGTTAATTCAAAAACTTTTTCCTGAATATTCATAGCATTATTCATAATAGCCAAAAAGTGAAAACAACCCAAATATTTATCAAATGGTGAATGGACAAACATATCTCAATAAACTTTTTAAAAAGGGTTTGGAAATAATGTTTTAGATTGTGAGAGGATACGAATTGCTTTTTAATGACTGCTAAGACTACCACAGATTGGAAAGACTGCCTAGAATTTCAAAAGGACCCATAGATAGTATGCCGTTTTTGAGATGAGGAGCTACTTTTATGTAAATCTAGAACATTTACAGTTATTCCAATTAAAGTCAAGTGTTGTTTGGCAGAAAAAGAATACTGATTCATAAGGGAGGCCTGGGTTCTGATTTAAGACTATCCAATGATTAAATTATGCAATTTGAATAAATAATTGAACCTCTTTAGGTATCATTTGCCTCATTCTTAAAGTGAAGTTGGATTAAGTTGATCTTTTGTTTTTTGGAAACAGGGTCTTGCTCTGTCATCTGGGCTGGAGTGCAGTGGGGCTATCATTGCTCACTGCAGCCTCAACCTCCCAGGTTTTAGTGATCTCTCACCTCAACCTTCTGAGTAGCTGGGACCACAGATATGCACCAGCATGCTGGCTCATTTATTTTTACTTTCTGTAGTGATGGGGTCTCACAATGTTTCCCAGGTTGGTCTCCAACTCCTGGGCTCAAGCAATCCCCTCCTGCCTTCCCCTCCCAAAGTGCTGGGATTATAGGCATGAGGCACTATACCCAGCCAAGTTAATTCTAATATTCAAATCCTTAATAGCACATAAATATAAAAAGATAACTGTTAGTCCTATGTTGAAGAAATTCATATACGACCACATTGAAGCAACAACAACAAAAAAAAACATTAAAAATGACAACGCTCGTGAGTTCCAAGAAAATTTGGATTTCAAGCTCCGAGACTAAAATATTCATCATAATTAGAAGTTGAACTAAAACAGGCCATGCCTGAGAACACTCAACTAAGTCTCTTCCTCTTAACCTCAACAGTGTTTATGATGAGGTCATCCTCAGTTTTCTCACAGCATCAAGATAACTAGGACGAGTGACTCTATTTTGTGATAATATTTCTTATTTGAAAATATTAATCCCTGTGCAAATGTAAAGAAAGTTAAGAGTTAGAAAAAAGAAATCTTCATTTCATTCAATTAGTATAAAAGAAAATACTAACTGCACTATGACATAGAAGGTATTCAAAATCATGTTAGGCAGAGGATGTCGTAGAAGGATGAACTTATTAGAATGTATTGGTGGAGACCCTGTGATAGATGGCAGTGGAATAGTTGACATGAAACC
This sequence comes from Sapajus apella, assembly GCF_009761245.1. NCBI lineage: Eukaryota > Metazoa > Chordata > Mammalia > Primates > Cebidae > Sapajus > Sapajus apella. The sequence goes on along the minus strand of NW_022436969.1, from coordinate 18,845,303 downwards.
CTAAGGGGGATTCAGATAATCACTTTCAGTTAGGAAAAGACAAAATTAAGACAATATTAATAAATAATTAATCGACTGTTAATTAAATTACAGAGGACAGTACCTCACAGTAACTTAGGTCTAGTACCCATTTTTAGAAGTTCTGGGAATTAAGGATCTGGGATATAAAGCCATAATATCAAAGTTTGTACAACTTATCCCTGGGCTGTACAGGATTTTATTAACATTAATAAAATGTAATTTTTTCCCCCACACAATTTCTGATGAAATAAACTATATTTCTATAAAAGTACTATACTACAATACAACTCACAATGTTCAATGAATTGTAACCTTTGGTAATGGATAAACAAAGTGATTCACCAATTCTTCTCTCTTCAAACTTGGTATTGTTTGACAATTACTCTGTTTCTTTCCTCTCTCTGCCTTTTCTGAAGTCTTTTTTTAGGGACAGGTTAGAAAATATAGTTTGAAATTAAAATTTTTGCTAATTAATGAAATGCTACCGTGCTAGGAAAACAATAGATTTTTATTTGGAAGTAATGTGTGCTCCAGGTTCAGGGACTAGCAAGATAATTTAAAGAGTGATTCTGTCCTCATGTTTTGATGGAACTTAACAGAATTCCTAGCTCATAACAGTTCTCAATTTGAAACCAACAGTGTTCAATAGGTTCATGCTTTAGCAATACATATCTGGAAATGACTGTATTTTATTTATCTCATTGATGTAACCATTGTTGTTTATTAAAACATGAATTAAATGCTTATCAACAATACTTTATTGTTTCATTTAAATACAAAGTATTTTGGCGTGTTTATTACTCAATTTCATACACATTGTCATAGAAGAAAAACAGATGGTACTTCTTGTCAAGTAGTTTACAATAAAAAGAAAAAATATATGTATATAAATAGAATAATGAGGGAGCAAGGAAGAATCATAATGAGTGGCTACAAATCATTACAACACGAAGAAAGGCCCCTCTCTGGCAGCTACAACCAGCTGTCCATGTAAATTTCTCTATCCCTAATGTAACTAAGAATTGTTATTATACTCACTTCTCAGATCAAGAAATTGAGGGTCAGAGATTTAAGGATCTTACGAATACAAATAAGGTCAGAAGGCTGTGTGTAACGTGGACTAAAGAGCTGCAGACGGCTTTGCGAAGGACCTGAAATGTGACGAGAGCTTCAGTGGGGAGCAGAGTGGGTGAGCCTGAGAAGCCCCCAGGAGAGGCCCTGACTGGCTGAGGAGAACAATTAGGCAACCATGAGGAGCCCAGGATGCACAGCGTAGGACAGGGACCAGCACAGGGATGGCTTTGCAGGACAAGCTGCTGCGAAGAAGAAGTTATTCCTCTTAGAATATGAGTCAACAATATAGACGATCTTGACAGCCAAGGCACTGGAATGAAGATTAAGTGGAATAGCCACTGAAGACTCTTGTAGAAAGATAGCCAAGATGAAAATGTATTTTTCAGATTAGTTAGTGAGAGAGTGGGTGGCGGGAGGGGCATTGGAGTAGAAAAAAGCTAGAACCACAAAGAAAAGGTAGAAACAATTATAGAAATTTCAGCATAAAATAATAAGGATTTGAACATGTGGAAGTTGACAGAAAAGAACAATCTAAAACTTTGGAAGTAGAAACAACAGAAGTTAGGACAAGAGTCAGTAGAGAAATGTAGGGCAGGAAGGAGCCAGCCGTGACTGGCTGACAATTTGGGCACCATCTTCTCCTCTCCTGGGAGATGAGAGAGAATTGGAAGAATTAGAGCTTCTGATGTCAACCTTGACTGAGGGGCTTCCATCAAACTTAGACTTCCTCTCAAACTACTGCTTGAGAGAAATCAACACAAACAGGACTGGAGGGACAATAACAGAGGAAAGAGGATGTGCAGTGAGCGCCCCATTTACTCTAGCTATTTCTGTATTTTTCTTCTGTAGAAATATGCAGGTGGTGGATATGTAAAAACACTCAAAAATCCTTTTTTAGTTATTTTAATGAAACAATAAAGGTATCATTCTAAACATTTAACTCACGATGTAATCAATGGTCAAAATTACATTATCAGTTACATGAAGAAACAAAAAGCTAAACAACTACTTTTCTTACGAATAGTCCATTCATTCATTTAACAGGTTTTCCATGTTCTTTGTCACTTACTTGAATGCTTGAAAAATGAATTTTAGGTCAAATGTATGATATACTATCACTGTATTTTATTTACCATATAAATACATTATTATATACAAGGGTTCCCTGTATCATCTGTGCAAAAGAACATTTATATCCATGCTATGAGATTCAAGACAAAATTTTACTATTTTAAGTTATTATAGAAGTTTCCTATATATTTGCCTTTTTGATGAGTTACTGGTGACATGCGTGGTTTATTTGTTAAGTAGTAATTTATTAAAGTAATATCTGGTTTCAATATTGTTCCTGTGGAGAAAAATGATCTATTTCATGACCACCAACTTAAAGTTTCTCAAGACTGTGTTAAAAAGCAAGGACAGCCTCTATTTCATACTGAATTTTTATCTGAACTATGAAAAATGTTTCAGAATGTGATTTAACTATATTTAGATAAGCATTTAATATAAATAACCTAATACCCAAAACAACAGTTTTTCCATCCAATGATTTTATATAAATAATCTAATACCCAAAACAACAATTTTTCAGTCCAATGAAATAAAACTTGAATGAAGAACTACTGAGAGCAATATGGAATGATTATATATAGAAAAGTAACTATATGTGTAATAAAGAATGACATTTCTACATCTCTGCTCCCTTTTCCCTCTTTCAATCAGGCTTAAGAATAGAGTACAGATACATATTTGAGTTGTTCAACAATGTAAGTGGTTCTTTCTTCCATCTTCACTGCAAAGATCTCAAAAGAAACAAAAGTTGCTTTTTGAAAGAACAGGTTTTACATAAACATATCATTCAAAGCTACTCACGGTCTTCATCTGTTTGCACTATGAGTTCTTGGCTTTCCTTCCGGCCCTCTGGGTTCATGAGGATCAGTTTCACACTGACATTGGTATATGGTGACAGGTTAGTGATCGTGTGTTGAGGGTGTGAGTTTTCTGTATCCCAGCTTACTTCTTCTCGCACTTGTTCTTGTCCTCCAACTTGGTAACAGTAGTGGACAGTGAGATTATAACTATGGCAACGAGTTACATTATATCCAAATGGCTCCCAGCGGATAGTGATTTGCCGAGATTTGACCTCCACTACTTCTAGTTTTCTTGGGCCGCGCATGGGATCTATTAAGAAAATAAGACAAAAGGAAACATGAGAGAGAAGAAAGACAAAGGTTCAGGTCAAGCCCAAATGTCACATAGATTCCCACTTGTTCCCAACACCTGGTCTCTTCTCCTTCCTGGATAATAACATCCCTAAATCTTGGTTAGGCATTTGGCTACCCAGAGTAAAGATGAAAGGCTCCATTATTTTCTTCAGACAGATGTGGCCATGTGCATAAGTTCTGATGAATGACATATAAGATGAAATGTCCAAAACAGTTTCTGAGAGCTGTTCTTAAAAGGCAGGGGGTCACCATCTTTCGTCTTTCTTCTTTCCTTTTAGCTGGATGGAGCATGATGTTTGGAGCTCAGGCAGCCATGGTGAACCATGAAGCATGTAAATGTTAAGAATTCAAAGCAGTGATGAAGGAGGAGCCAGGGTCTCTGATATCACAGAACTACCATACCAGCCTTGACCTTCCTACTTCCAAACATTTCATTAGGAAAAATTAAATATTATCTTATTTAAGCCTCTTTTCCTCTGGGTCTCTGATGAAATAAACCGATCTTAACACTGATACATGTGTTTTATCTTTAAACATTAATTTATAATTACTTAATTGAAAAGCATAAGAGTAAAAGCTTGAGAATTGTGCATGAAATAATATGATTAGAGAATATAAACTTCTGAGCAGAACAGGTGGTTTTGAATTTCAATCTGAATAGAATTCCACACAATCAATGCTAAAGTATTTCTTGCCTATTCATGACAATTTCTTGGTATTCTTGTTTTAGCCCAAGCTCAAGGTACAGTTTCAAGCTCAGAAATCTAAATGACATGCAGAGAATATAAGCATTTTGGCATGGTTTAAAATAAAATACAAACCACTGCTCAAGAAAATAAGGGAGAACACAAACACATGGAAAAACATTCCATGCTCATGGTTAGGAAGAATCAATATCATAAAAATGGCCATACTGCCTAAAGTAATTTATAGATTCAAAGCTATCCCCATCAAGCAACCATGACTTTCTTTATAGAATTAGAAAAAAACTACTTTAAATTTCATACAGAACCAAAAAGAGCCCATATAGCCAAGACAATCATAAGCAAAAAGAACAAAGCTGGAGGCATCATGCTACTTGACTTCAAACTATATTACAAGGCTACAGTAACCAAAACAGCAAGGTACTGGTATCAAAACAGATATATAGACCAATGGAACAGAACAGAGGCCTCAGAAATAACGCCAAACATCTACAACCATCTGATCTTAACAGACCTGACAAAAACAAGCAATGGGGAAAGGTTTGCCTATTTAATAAATGGTGCTGGGAAAACTGGCTAGCAATATGCAGAAAACTGAAACTGGACGCCTTCCTTACACCTTATACAAAAATTAATTCAAGGTGGATTAAACACTTAAATGTAAGACCTAAAACCATAAAAACCCTGGATGAAAACCTAGGCAATACCATTCAGGACATAGGCATGGGCAAAGACTTCATGACTAAAACACCAAAGGCAATGGCAAGAAAAACCAAAATTCACAAATGGGATCTAATTAAACTCCAGAGCTTCTGCACAGCGAAAGAAACTAACATCAGAGTGAACAGGCAACCTACAGAATGGGAGAAAATTTTCACAATCTATCCATCTGACAAAGGGCTAATATGCAGAATCCATAAGGAACTTAAAAAAAATTACAAGAAAAAAACAAACAACTTCATGAAAAAGTGGGCGAAGGATATGAAGAAACAGTTCTAAAAAGAAGACATTTATGTGGCCAACAAACATATGAAAAGAAGCTCACCATCACTGGTCATTACAGAAATGCAAATCAAAACCACATTGAGATACCATGTCATGCCAGTTAGAATGGCGATCATTAAAAAAATCAGGAGACAACAGATACTGGAGAGGATGTGGAGACATAGGAACACTTTTACATTGCTTGTGGGAGTACAAATTAGTTCAACCATTGTAGAAGACAATGTGGCAATTCCTCATGGACCTAGAAATAGAAATACCATTTGGTCCAGCAATCCCATGACTGGGTATACATCCAAAGGATTACAAATCATTCTATTATAAAGACACATGCACATGTATGTTTACTGCAGCACTATTCACAATAGCAAAGACTTGGAACCAACCCAAACGCCCATCAATGATAGAATGGATAAAGAAAATGTGGCACATATATACCATGGAATAATACGTAGCCATAAAAAAGGATGAGTTCATGTCCCTTGCAGAGACATGGGTCAAGCTAGAAACCATCATTCTCAGCAGACTAACAGAAGAACAGAAATCCAAACACCACCTGTTCTCACTCCTAAGTGAGAGTTGAACAATGAGAACATATTGACCCAGGGAGGGGAACATCACACACCAGGGCCTGTCAGCTGGTGGGGTGCTAGAGGAGGAATAGCATTCAGAGAAATATCTTACATGATGGTTTGATGGGTGCAGCAAACCACCATGGCACATGTATACCTATGTAACAAACCTGCATGTTCTGCACATGTATCTCAGAACTTACAGTATTTAAAAAAAACTGATAAAATCTTGGGTTTAAAAAACTGATAAAAGCTTGGCGTTAAAAAAATAAAATATATGCAGACAAAGCTTATATTTGTTTAGGAAATAATGATGAAAATAAATACTACTACATAAATAACATTTACCGAGCACTTACAACGTACCATGCACTGCTACAAAAAATTTAGCATTCAGAAGTTTAGGAAAAGCCTAACCTAAAATGTTCTGCATTGTACATCCATAGACCATTTGATTAATAATTTTGATTTTTGCTTGTCTGAAGTGTGCTCACCAAATATGAATGTAAAGCGATATACAGCTGAGAAGAGACAATAAACTTGATATAAAAGCTACAGTTTATTGCACACTATGTGTAAGTTGCTTTCTATATACTCTCTATTCCTTAAAATAGCCCTGTAAATATTTTTATTTCTAATATATAAAGATAAAAATTGTGACCAAGGTAGGCTCAATAACTTGATCAGGGTCAGGGTTTGCTGTGGCACTTGAATTTAGATCTGACAACTACAAATAATGCTGCTCCCACTCTACTGTTGTTCTCTACCAAACTAAAGAGAATCAGGTAAAAAGAAATCAGGATATTAAAGATACTAAGACTCTACCTAAAACATGCCCAAAGAATGTACAATATAATAAAGATCCAATGTATTTATACTTGAGGCAAAAGTGCTGAGAGGAATTCTTCTCCCTTTTCCTGCTAATTCATAGAAGCAAGGATCAAGGCCATATTCCCCAATTCAGCTGTACCAGAGAGCACGGACTGCACTTCAGGGTGCTGCAAACCTGTCTGGACTATTGTTGAAGTTCACTTCTTGATTCCTATTTGTGCATAAATTCCTTGTGTCTGTTTTCTCCATCATTTATGCCATAGAGAGAACTTAAAATCCCTCCTTTTTACCTACAACCTCTTGCAAATGAAAATGTTTAAAGTGGAATAATGTTAAATATGCAATGTAGAATTTATCAGATACCTGCTGTAATCATAAAATGGAATTAATGAAGATAATTCATGCTACTCTGTCCTGTAATAAATCTAAGAACCAAGGACGAAAACTCCACCAAGAAATCGTGAGAGGCATTCTCATAGAATGCTCCTTATTACAAAATTAATATTTTATATTTAAATTACCTCTGTAGGGAAAATGTCATAAATAAATTATTTAGATACAACATTGAAAGTTTTTTTTTTTCCCCAGATTAGTAACTTTTACTAATTTTCCTTTATTTAAAGGAAATGCCCAATTTTATATAATGGTTCATTATTTGAATGTTCATAAAAATTTCTAGTAAGCTCCAGCTCCCTTATACATAAACAGATCAACATGTGTCCCTTCTCACTTTTCCTTATTAATCACAGGTTTCCTATTCATCACAGGACTGTTCTAATGCATTTTCTTAAGATTTTCATCAATTTTACTGAATAATAAAATGACTAAAGTCTTCAGATATTAGTTTAAACAAGAAGCACAGTTCTAACTTAATTTCAATGGAAAACTATTTTCCACTGCATAAATAAGTCTGCATCATTCCGTATTCCTTAGCCAAGAAAATATATATATTTAAATTAAGTCCTAGCATTAAAAACAAAGGATTCTGTCTGTCTACTGGTCAAGTTTTCTTGAAACGTGCACTACTTTTCTCTGTGAGTACCTTTTAGAGTTCCACCACAGTAAAATTGTCTCAAATTTCCCATACATTTGCCAAGTCCTATAGCTAAGCCTAACACAAAACAATCATTTCTATGACAAAGACTCTAAATTCCCTATTGTCATGAGTGGTAATCAGACTGGAGACAGAGGCTGTATGAGGTTTAAATCTTAGATGAAAAGAGGGTGGTACTCACTGCCTTGCATCTTTACGTAAAGCAAAACTACAGTCAACCAAAGCAAAACTATCTTACAAATACTCACTTCTGCAGAGTATTTTCCTTTGTGCCCTCTGTGAGCTTTTGACTATGGCCTGTAGTTCTGCTGTGTCTACTAATGTGTTGCTATCAACATGGCAGGGTCAATATCAGTGGGGGTAGGAAGGCTCACATCAACATAGGATAGGGATGAAGGCCTCTTTGACTCTGATTGCTAAACACTTCTCCCATTTGTCAAAAGCTTACAGGAGAAGTTGAATCAACACCATGACACAGGGATGGATGGAGTACTGTCATTTTCTCTCACCAAGGTCCAAACGCAAAGTTAAGTGAGTTGGGGAAATGGATGGTAAAGAAGATACATACAGTAACATAAATGAAATTCCGTGTGCTACCATGTACTTATGACAGCCGCCTCCTTTAATGATAGTATTGATAGGCTATGCCCAATGACTAAGTAAATTTGAAAATTCTTTTAACTCATACTAAGCAAACTGCTTGATTTCAATGTTTCTTTTTTTTTCTGCCATTCTGCAAAGTTAAATTCTGATCCAGCAATGGATTTATAATAATTACATCTTAAGTTAGTGTTTTATAATACCTTTGTTTTTAGTGTTTCTGCAGAACGATTTCCGTTAGTGTGCTGCTAACTGTGAATGAGGCATTCCACAGGGACATTTACTCTAGTGAGTTATGCTGATGATCACTAACACTCTGAAGGGCATCATTTTAGAAATATGACACATTGTAGGAAACAAATGGCAACCTCATAGCCAGAAATGTGTAATTTTGGTAGGCTAACTGCATTTAGTGGAACTCACACTGCATTTCTGGGAGTAGAATACAAACACTGCCCACCGAAATATTGGCATAGCATTACATGCACTGTTTGTACAATATAAATCTCTTACAGTTAGACAACAGGGCAATAAATTGTTTTCATAGGACTACTAGTTGTAGGAAATTTCTCCTCTTTTCTCACAATCCTGAAGATGCTACTGATGATGGAATCGATTCCAAGGCCATTTTTCTTCACACTCACACCTTCTGGCCACACTGATGCCTCTCCTCTTCCCTGAAAAGGTATCATGACAGGCACTACTGGCATGAATCTGAGGCCATGCACTCCACCGTGGGCCACTGACTCATGATAAGAGATGAGAATGGCTTCCCTAGGGACAAGTGCACTGGTTGTTGCACCGGAAGCTCGGTGAGCTCTTACCAACTCACCCACTGATGCCTGCAGCATTTTTCATTCTGTTCTTTTTCTGCCAGCTTGAGCCAGGCTTCCAGCAGAGAAGTCTGCCAGTTGCAGTCCTGACCTCAGGGATCAGCAAGCCTACTTCTAGCCTCCAGCACTTCAGCATCCTATTTAATCATCAGTGATCCTGGCTCCTTCTACACTCAGTCCTGTTTTTCTATGAGTAAGAGCAAAACTGACTGATAGGATCAATTTCCATTGCAGGTTCAATTCACAGCTCATTTCTTTGGAACTCTGCACTTTACCTTCTATTACTACTACAGTGCTTTTTCAGAAACTCAATTTCAGAAACTGTGAGAGATATCTGGGTGTAATTTTAGGATCCTGTCATGGATAATAAAAAACACAAATTATAACCATGCTCCTGCTAACAGGTTTCTCTTTTCTACCTCTCCTTGCACTCTACGGAGGTCTATTACAATAAAGAGAATAACAACCACAATGGCATGGTAGGCGCCTTCAGGACCTCCAGCTATTGTACTTCTGCCTCACCAGTCACACTAGAGGGTGACAAAATAATAAAGCAATAGCTCTCTTTAATTTAGTATTTAGTGAAATCAGAGCAAAGGCCTGAGTAACTAATATCATAGTGGCCTACCCCCAAATTCAGTATTCCTAAGCAGTAACGATTCCAGGTACATGGCCTTATTTTTAGGTAAGGTAGCTAAAGGTTTTCAATTTGTCAATGCTTTCCATAGTTTAAACACTATCTTGTCAGTCAAGCTGAAATTGCTGGAATACAACAATCTTTCATTTACACTGTCCTACAGGCATCTATGTATTTGTGAGGTAACTGAATGAATTCAAACTTATCCCAAGAACTATATAAATTTGAATAGTTTTTTTCCTCCAGAATGCTTTTCATAGATATCACAATAATAGTTTTCACATTTTATCATATTTAGAATCAAAAAATTCCCTTGGAAACAATCTGTTTTTCTGAAATAAATCATACAATCCTATATGAGGGAGAACAGTATCTTCCAAAGAAACAGACCAAATTTCAAAAACGGTACTCATTTAAGAGAAGGAAAAAAATAGTCTTATAGACTAAATGAACGAAACTGTAACAATGCCAAAGTCTACAAAAAATCATTCTACTCTATTTCTTGGCTGAACATGGCATAGTTTCACGATGTCTTTCATGTTTTCCAAATGCTGGTTTGAAAGCGGCCTAAATTGTAAAGGTAAGAAAGCTACTGCCCCATCTTGCTGGGAAACAGACTACTTACATAGCAATTAAACCATTTAAATTTAAATTTCCATCACATGAGAGAGCTAGAATTCCTATTCACATTTTATGGCAAATGTGCAGGGTTATCTTACATGATAAAACGTCTAGGATATACACTTATGGTAAAAACCCAGCTCTCAGGTAAGGGAGAACATAGTCCACAACTGACAGCCTAGATAGAGGGAGCACTCTCTAGCGGTGTTAGGTAATGCTGAAGAGCAGTGTGTACAAATGCTTTGCTTAGTTCTTGGTTTGGCTTGCACATTTAATAAATAAAGTAAAATAATACATACCGGACCCTGGGCTAGTCATCCAAGGTACCTGGTTTCAAAATAATTCCAAGTATTTCAGGATAATATTTTATTAAAATATATTTTATTGCACTTTAGGTTCTGGGATAAATGGGCAAAACATGCAGGATTGTTGCATAGGTACATACATGGAAATGTGGTTTGCTGCCTCCATCTTCTCGTCACCTGTATCTGGAATTTCTCCCCATGTTATCCCTCCCCAACCTCTCTGCCCCCAGCTGTCCCTCCCCTATTCACCCACAATAGACCATAGTGTGTGATGCTCCCCTCCCTGTGTCCATGTGTTCTCATTGTTCAACACTCGCCTATGAGTGAGACCTTGTGGTGTTTGATTTCCTATTCTTGTGTCAGTTTGCTGAGAATGATGGTTTCCAGATTCATCCATGTCCCTATAAAGGACACAAACTCATTGGTTTTTATGGCTGCATAGTATTCCATGGTGTATATGTGTCACATTTTCCTTGTCCAGTATATTATCAATGGGCATTTGGGTTGGTTCCAGGTCTTTGCTATTGTAAAGAGTGATGCAATGAACATATGTGTGCATGTGTCTTTGTAACAGAATGATTTATACTCCTTTGGATATACACCCAGTAATGGGATTGCTGGGTCAAATGGGATTTCTATTTCTAGGTCCTTGAGGAATTGCCACACTGTCTTCCACAATGGTTGAACTAATTTACACTCCCACCAACAGTGTGGAAGTGTTCCTGTTTCTCCACATCCTCTCCAGCATCTGTTGTCTCCAGATTTTTTAATGATCACCATTCTAACTGGCGTGACATGGTATCTCAACGTGGTTTTGATTTGCATTTCTCCAATGACCAGTGATGGTGAGCTTTATTTCATATTTTTGTTGGCCTCATAAATGTCTTCTTTTGAAAAGTGTCTGTTCATGTCCTTTGCCCACTTTTGAATGGGTTTGTTTGTTTTTTTCTGGTAAATCTGTTTGAGTTCTTTGTGGATTCTAGATATTAGCCCTTTGTCAGATGGGTAGATTGAAAAATTTTTTCCCATTCTGTTGGTTGCCAGTTCACTCAAATGATTGTTTCTTTTGCTGTACAGAAGCTGTGGAGTTTAATTAGATCTCATTTGTCTATTTTGGCTTTTATTGCCAATGCTTTTAGTGTTTTAATCATGAAGTCTTTGCTTATGCTTATGTCCTGAAGAGTTTTGCCTAGGTTTTCTTCTAGGGTTTTTATGGTGTTAGGCCTTATGTTTAAGTCTTTAATCCATCTGGAGTTAATTTTAGTGTAAGGTGTCAGGAAGGGGTCCAGTTTCTGCTTTCTGCACACTGCGAGCCAGTTTTCCCAACACCATTTATTAAACAGGGAATCCTTTCCTCATTGCTTGTTTTTGTCAGGTTTGTCAAAGATCAGATGGTTGTAGATGTGTGGCATTGTTTCTGAGGCCTCTGTTCTGTTCCATTGGTCTTTATCACTGTTTTTGTACCAGTTCAATGCTATTTTGATTACTGTAGCCTTGTAGTATAGTTTGAAGTCAGGTAGCATGAAGTGTCCAGCTTTGTTCTTTTTGCTTTGGATTGTTTTGGCTCTGGGGGCTCTCTTTTAGTTCCATAGGAAGATTAAGGTGGTTTTTTCCAGTTCTGTGAAAAAGGTCATAGGTAGCTTGATGAGGATAGCATTGAACCTATAAGTTACTTTGGGCAGTATGGCCATTTTCACAATATTGATTCTTCCTAACCATGAGCATAGAATGTTTTTCCGTTTGTATCCTCTCTTATTTCGTTGAACAGTGGTTTGTAGTTCTCCTTGAAGAGGGCTTTTATATCCTTTGTTGGTTGTATTCCTTTATTTGAAACCAATAAAGATATTCTTGGTTTCGAAGAACATCTTTATTTCTGCCTTCATTTCATTGAGTTGCTGTATTCCCAGGTATTTTATTTTCTCTGTAGCAATTGTGAATGGGGGTTTACTCTTGATTTGGCTCTCTTTAAGTCTGTTTTTGGTGTATAGGAATGCTTGTGATTTTTGCACGTTTATTTTGTATCCTGAGACTTTGCCGAAGTCGCTTATCAGTTTCAGGAGATTCTGGGGTGAGACACTGGGGTCTTCTAAATATACAACCATGTCATCTGCAAATAGAGACAATTTGACTTCCTCCTTTCCTAATTGAATGCACTTTATTTTTTTTTTCTTGCCTGATTGCTCTGGCTAGAACTTCCAATAATATATTAAATATGAGTGGTGAGAGAGGGCAGCCTTATCTAGTGCCAGATTTCAAAGGGAGTGCTTCCAGTTTGTGCCCATTCAGTATGATATTGGCTGTGGGTTTTTCGTATACAGCTTTTTTTTATTTTGAGATACACTCCCTCAATATCTAGTTTGTTCAGAGTTTTTAGCATAGGGGCTGTTGAATTTAGTTGAAGGCCTTCTCTACATATGTTGAGATAATCATGTGGTTTTTGTCTTTGGTTCTGTTTATGCAGTAGATTACGTTTATAGACTTGAGTATGTTAAACCAGTCTTGCATCCCTGGGATGAAGCCTACTTAATCGTGATGGATAAGCTTTTTGATGTGCTGTTGCAATTGGTTTGCCAGTATTTTATTGAAGATGGCATCTATGTTCATCATGGATATTGGCCTGAAGATTTCTTTTTTGTTGAGTCTCTGCCAGGTTTTGGTATCAGGATGATTTTGGTCTCATAAAATGATTTGAGAAGGATTCCCTCTATTTGGATTATCTGGAATAGTTTCAGAAGGAGTGGTACCAGCTCCACTTTGTATGTCTGGTAGAATTTGGCTGTGAACCCATCTGGACCTGGGCTTTTTTTTGGTTGGTAGGCTATTAACTGCTGCCTCAACTTCAGCCCTTGCTATTGGTCTATTCAGGGTTTCAACTTCTTCCTGGTTTAGGCTTGGGAGGGTGCAAGTGTCCAGGAATTTATCCATTTCTTCCAGGTTTACTAGTTTGTGTGCATAGAGTTGTTTATAGTAATCTCTGGTGGTAGTTTGTATTTCTGTGGAATCAGTGGTGATATACTCTTTATCATTCTTTATTGCATCTATTTGATTCTTCTCTCTTTTCTTTTTTATTAGTCTGGCTAGTGGTCTATTGTGTTGATCTTTTCAAAAAACCAGCTGCTGGATTTATTGATTTTTTGAAGGGTTTTTTGCATCTCTATCTCCTTCAGTTCTGCTCTGATCTTAGTTATTTCTTGTCTTCTGGTAAGTTTTGTATTTTTTTTTTATCGTGCTCCTCTAGCTCTTTCAATTTTGATGATAGGGTGTCAATTGTAAATATTTCTTTGCTTCTCATGTGGGCATTTATTGCTATAAATTTTCCTGTAGACACTGGTTTAAATGTGTGCCAGAGATTCTGGTATGTTGTGTCTTCGTTCTTGTCAGTTTCAAAGAACATGTTTATTTCTGCCTTCATTTCATTGTTTATGCAGTCAACATTGAAGAGCCAGTTGTTCAGTTTGCATGAAGTTGTGCTGTTCTGAGTTAGTTTCTTAATCCTGAGTTCTAATTTGATTGCACTGTGGTCTGACAGACTGTTTGTTATGATTTCCATTCTTTTTCATTTGTTGAGGAGTAATTTACTTCCAATTATGTGGTTAATTTTAGAGTAGGCGTGATGTGGTGCTGAGAAGAGTGTATAATTTGTGTATTTGGGGTGGAGGGTTCTGTAAATGTCTATTAGGTTTGCTTGGTCCAGATCTGAGTTTAAGCCCTGGATATCCTTGTTAATTTTCTGTCTTGTTGATCTGTCTAATATTGACAGTGGAGTGTTAAAGTCTCCCACTATTATTGTGTGGGGGTCTAAGTCTCTTTGTAGGTCATGAAGAACTTGCTTTATGTATCTGGTGCTCCTGTATTGGGTGTGTATATATTTAGGATTGTTAGCTCTTCTTGTTGCATTGATCCTTTTACCATTATGTAATGCCCTTCTTTGTCTCTTTTGATCTTTGTTGGTTTAAAGTCCATTTTATCAGAGACTAGGATTGCAGCTCCTGCTTTTTTTTGCTCTCCATTTGCTTGATAAGTCTTCCTCCATCCCTTTACTTTTTGTCTTTGTATGTTCTTGCATGTGAGATGGGTTTCCTGAATTCAGTGCACCAACAGGATTCAACTTTTTATCCAATTTGCCAGTCTGTGTCTTTTGATTGGGGCATTTAGCTCATTTACATTTAAGGTTAATATTGTTATGTGTGAATCTTATCCTGCCATTTTGATGCTAGCTGGTCTTTTTGCCCATTAGGTGATGCAGTTTCTTCATTGTGTTGATGCTTTTTACCATTTGGTACATTTTTCGAGTGGCTGGTACTGGTTGTTCTTTCTCCATGTAGTGCTTCTTTCAGGAGCTCTTGTAAGGCAGGCCTGGTGGTGACAAAATCTCTCAGCAATTGCTTTTTCATAAAGGATTTTATTTCTCCTTCACTTATGAAGCTTACTTTTGCTGGATATGAAATCTAGGTTGAAAGTTCTTTTCTTTAAAGATGTTCAATATTGGCCCACATTCTCTTCTGGCTTGTAGGGTTTCTGCCAAGAGATCCACTGTGAGGCTGATGGGCTTCCCTTTGTGGGTAACCCGACCTTTCTCTCTGGCTGCCCTTAGCAGTTTTCCTTTATTTCAACCCTGGTGAATCCGAAAACTATGTGCCTTGGGGTTGCTGTTCTTGAGGAATATCTTTGTGGCATTCTCTGTATTTCCTGGACTTGAATATTGGCCTGTGTTGCTAGGCTGGGGAAGTTCTCCCGGATAATATCCTGAAGAGTGTTTTCCAGCTTGGATTCATTCTCTCTGTCACATTCAGGTATACCTATTAAATGTAGATTTGGCCTTTTCACATAATCTCATATTTCTTTGAGGCTTTGTTCATTTCTTTCACTCTTTTCTTCTCTAATCTTGCCTTCTCATTTTATTTCATTTAGTTGATCTTCCATCTCTGATATCCTTTCTTCTGCTTGTTCAATTTGGCTTTTGAAACTTGTGTATGGTTTGCAAAGTTCTCATGTTGTGTTTTTTAGCTCCATTAAGTCATTTATATTCTTCTCAAAGCTGTTTATTCTCGTTAGCATTTCATCAAACCTTTTTTCAAGGTTCTTAGTTTCTTTGCATTGTGTTGGAACATGTTCTTTTAGCTCAGAGAAGTTTGTTATTACCTACCTTATGAAGCCTGTTTACATCAATTAATCAGACTCATTCTCCATCCAGCCTTGTTCCCTTGCTTGTGATAAGCTGTGATCCCTTGGAGGAGGAGAGGAGTTCTGGTTTTGGGTGTTTTCATTCTTTTTGCTCTGTTCTTCCCATCTTTGTGGATTTATCTACACGTGGTCTTTGTAGTTGGTGACTTTCAGATGGGGTCTCTGAGTGGATGTCCTTTTTGTTGATGATGAAGTTATTTCTTTCTATTTTTTTGTTTTCCTTCTAAGAGTCAGGCCCCCCTGCTGCAGGACTGCTGGAGGTCCACTCCAGACCCTGCTTGCCTGGGGATCACCTGCAGTGGCTGCAGAACAGTAAGGGTTGCTGTCAGTTTCTTATTCTGTTATCTTTGTCCCAGAATGATGCTTGCCTACATCAGCCTAAGCTCTCCTTTATGCGGTGAGTCTTTGGATACGCAGGGGTCAGGGATCTGCTTGAGGCAACAGTCTGTCCCTTATAGGAGCTCAAGTGCTGAACTGTGAGCTCTGTTGTTCTGTGCAGAGCTTTTAGACAGGTACGTTTAAGTGTGCTGCAGCAGAATTCATAACCGCCTTTTTACCCAGGTGCCCTGTCCTGGGAAGGTGGGGCTTTATTTATAAGTTCCTGACGTGCTGCTGCCTTTTTTCAGAGCTGCCCTGCCCAGCAAGGAGGTAGCCAAGTCACAGTCTGCCAGCAGAGGCATTGCTGAGCTGCTGTGGGCTCTGCCCAGATGCTTTGTGAACTTCCTTGTAATTTTGTTTATAGAGGTATAGAACTGCGTCGGTCATGGCGGTCTGCCTCAGTAATGGTGGACTGCCTCTGTAATGGCAGATTATCTTGGTAATGGCAGACAGACTGCCGTGGTAATGGCGGACTGCCTCGGTAATGGTGGACTGCCTTGGTTGTGGTAGACTGCCTTGGTAATGGTAGACGCCCTTCCCCCAACAGAGCTGGCCCATCCCAGGTCCAGCTGTGCTTGCTGCGAAACTCTCATTTCAGAGCATTACTGATTGCTAGTTTTTGTGGGGGTGGGACCCGCTGAGCGATATTACCTGGCTCCCTGTTTCAGCCCCCTTTTTTTTTCAGTTGAATGGGCAGCTCTGTCTCCCAGGCCTTCCAGTCGCCAGCTGAAATGGCAACCCAGATTTGTGTGAGTTTTTGTGCAGAGACCCGCTGTCCCGGCTGCCGTGCTGGGAACTCGTGGGGCTTTTCAGCCTGGGAATCTCCTGGTCCATGGGCAGCAATAACTCTTATGGAAATGCAGTGATCACTCACCCTGTGCACTGTTCTCGCTGGGAACTGTACTCCAGAGCTGTTCCTATTTGGCCATCTTGGATCCGCCCCCTTCAGGATAAATTTTTTTTTTTTTTTTTTTTTTGAGACGGAGTTTCACTCACGTTACCCAGGCTGGAGTGCAATGGCACGATCTCGGCTCACCGCAACCTCCGCCTCCTGGGTTCAGGCAATTCTCCTGCCTCAGCCTCCTGAGTAGCTGGGATTACAGGCACGCACCACCATGCCCAGCTAATTTTTTGTATTTTTAGTAGAGACGGGGTTTCACCATGTTGACCAGGATGGTCTCGATCTCTTGACCTCGTGATCCACCCGCCTTGGCCTCCCAAAGTGCTGGGATTACAGGCTTGAGCCACCATGCCCGGCCTAGGATAAATTTTTTAGATAATTTTTTAATGTTTAAATTTTTAAGTAAAAAGCTTGTTGAATGCTAGAAGTTCAGACTTCATCACTATGCAATATATCCATATTGCATGATTGTACTTGTACCCGTAAATCCATAAATACAGGTTTATTGAATAGAGGTTGGAAAAAGAGGGGTAGAAATTTACTGTTGATACCTTCCAAAATAAAGAAATGTGGGTATTCATAAGGCCCTCAATGATGATAACATCATATTTTATTCTCCCTGAAGATGAACTGTACAAAATAAGGTTAGAAGTGCCAGAATGGTTGAAATATGTTTTAATTTTAAAGAGTAATTTTTTGTTGGTATTTAGGGTTTTTGAAATTTTAAATAATAAAACCTTTAAAACACATTGAAAAGTACAAAATAAAACAATCATCTGTGTATCCACTGATATCAAATGTTAACATTGTATGTTTTGTTTCAGGTCACTTTTTATTAGAGAAATAAAATATTACTGATATGAAATTTTTCCACCTTCCTACCTACTATTCAAAGATTATTACATATTATTCTCCGACAGGTTTTGTACTTTCATTACATATATCTAGGATGCTTAAAAATTTACAAAAATTCTACCATTTTTTGCAACATGAGATTTCATTCAATATAGCCAAGTTGAAGCTATGTTAGCTTAACTGGTGTCTAGAATTCCATTAAATAATGTATTTTATGGTATACTTATCCATTCCCCTGCTATGGAAAAGATAGCTGAGTCCATCTTTTCTCTATTACAGGTACTGCTACTAGGAGCATCTTTGTCTATATGCCTGCCCTCTTGGCCACATTTTCTCTTACTGCACACTAACAGTGAGGCTGTTGGCTTATAGATGTTACACATCTCTAAGTATACCAAATAATATCAAACTTCTCCCCAAAAGAAAAACAATGTCCAGATGTTCCATTTTATAAAAGAGGTTGTATTTCAAGGCTATGGGCCTATATTGGCTCTGAAGGAGAGATCTTAAAAATAATGGTTCCAGTTAAATGTAAATAAGCAAAGTCTAATGTGTGATTAGCCTTTTTTTTCTCTTTTTTTGAGACAGAGTTTCAGTCTTTCACCCAGGTTGGAGTGTAGTGGTCATTTCCGCTAACTGCAACCTCCGCCTTCCAGTTTCAAGCGAGTCTCCTGCCTCAGGCTCCCTAGTAGCTGGGATTACAAGTGTCTGTCACCACGCCTGGCTAATTTTTGTATTTTTAGTAGAGACGGGGTTTCACTATATTGGTTAGCCAGGCTGGTCTCAAACTCCTGACCTCATGATCTGCTCACCTCAGCCTCCCAAAGTGCTGGGATTACAGGCGTGAGCCACTGCACCGACCCAAATGTGTCATTATCTTATGAGTTGCATCATTTATTTGGCATAGTATTTGAAATAGAGATTTACAATACATTGAACTATTTTTTCCTTTGCTATAGCAACTGTATTTGAGAAAGGTTTATGTTAAGAATTTCTCTCAGCCAGGTGCAGTGGCTCACACCTGTAATCCCAGCACTTTGGGAGGCCAAGGCAGGCAGATCATGAGGTCAAGAGATCGAGACCATCCTGGTCAATATGGTAAAACCCCATCTCTACTAAAATACAAAAACTAGCTGGGCATGGTGGTGCGTGCCTGTAGTCCCAGCTACTTGGGAGGCAGAGGCAGGAGAATTGCTTGAACCCAGGAGGAGGAGGTTGCAGTGAGTCGAGATTGTGCCACTGCACTCCAGCCTGGCACCTGGCAACAGAATGAGACTCTGACTCAAAAAAAAAAAAAAAGAAAAAAATTTCTTCCAATAACCACTTATTATATCATATTATTATTGTGTTTGTTTGAAAAAATAAAAATTTTAAACACTTCAAATAAAGAATTAGATAAATTAATAAGTAAATGAACAATATACATCCATAAAGTAATTTTTACAATTTCTGATTACAAAAGAATGGCATATCATTTACTCTCAAGGACTCTCCCATTTGAAAACAACTAGATCCAGTACAGGACAATTTTTTTAATTGCATAGGATGTTGTGTGTCTCCAGCAACACCTTACACCATGCCCCTTGTCCAAAACAAAGGGTAAGGTAGAACTGCAGTTGTCTATCTCAGCACTGCCATCAAATGATTAAGCCATGGACCAGGGGCAGGGAAGCCAGATATGATGTTCCCAAGCTAATCTCATACAAATAACACTGTGCAAAGTATCCACAGTCAGTACCATCTCCTAATTCTGGCAGACACAAATACAAATCTTCTATGAACAAACTGATCCATAAATACAGGCCTCCTACTTTCACAAATAAATCCCACCCAAATATAAGCTCCCTAGTAAAGATTACCAAAAACACAAGAAAACAACATGCCCTAATGGAGAGTCAACAGAGATAAGAAACAACAGATTCCGATCACTCAAACTACCAGATTCAGAATGTAAAATTTGTGTGGCAGTTCCAAAATTAAAACTGTAATTAAAAAAATGAACATGTAATACATCACTATGAAAATGACCAATTTCAAAAACAACTAATATAACCTTTAGAAAGAATAATATTGTTGAAATAAAAAACCTCAATGGATAGGAGATTAATTATGTACTGTCTAAAACTAGACAGCAAGATTGGACACAGCTTAAGAGAGAATTAGTGAAGTAGAGCATGGATCAGAGGAAATTATCTAAAATATAGCACAGAAAAATAAAAATAGGAACATAACAGAAAATAAGAAAGAAAGATGGAAGGCAAAATTAGAGGGTGTACCTATGTCTAATTGGCATTCGAGAACAGAGGGAACAGAGGAGAGGCACTAACTGAAGAAATAATGTCTGAGAAATTTCCAGAACTGACAATAGATATCAGGCAAAAGATACAGAAAGTATAACATTTACCAAAAATAGAAAAATTAGATTAATTTCACATTTAGACATAATGTAGTTAAACTACCAACACCAAAATCATCAGAGATCATCTCAAAAGCCTCTAGAGAGAAAAAGCACATCACCTACAAAGTAATGGCAGATTGACCAAAGAGTTCTCAACAACAGTGGAAGGCAGAAAACAAAGGAACAAAATATTCAAAGTACAAAGAGAAAATATGAATATATCAGAACTATATACATAGCAACTATCATTCAAGCATCAAAGCAAAATAAAGCTAATTTCAAAGAATAATACCAGAGTGAATTTACTACCAATGAACCTGTAATGAAGGATCACCATTCAAAGAGAAAAATGAATTTTGAAAGGTCTGACATGCTAGAAGAAATGGTGAGCAAAGAAACATAAAAACTTATGTTTGTAAAATAACAATACTGTCTGATAATTTAGAGCTTTTTATACATACATAATTAGACTGCCAACAGTAAGAGCATAGACACAGGTAGGACAATGCTCAGAGTTGCAGTGTTGTAAGATCTTTCTATCACTGGGAAAAGAAGTTTAAGATATCAACTCTAGTCCTTAAGTATGCAAGGCAAACTCTCCAGGGTAATCACTATATGGACAGCCATAGGAAAATATCTTCAGTAACAAGTAACTCATCTAAAGAAAAAACGTTCTTTCAAATATGGAAAAAAAAAAAAAAAAAAAGAAAAGAAAAGCAAAAGGCAAGGGGTAAGGGTAGACATAGAAAAACAGTGGGAAAATCAGAAAGCAGATAGAAAAGTGTTAGACAGAAGTTCAAATATACTAGTAATGACTATACATGTAAATAAAATCTTGCCTATTAAAATGCCCAGATAATTAAAAGTAAAATCAACATCCTGCCATAACCTATTTACAAGAAACAAATCTAAGCTGTTTCACTACAACATTTTCCTAGAGGTTCTACTCAGTACAGAAAGAAATCAAAAGTATAAGAATGAAAAAAAAAAAAAAAAACACTTGAATTATACATAGACAATGTGACAGGCATGGCACACAAGAAGGACCTACAAGTTATACAAAAATAGCAAATATTAGCAAGGTGACTGAATATAGGATTAATTTTGAAATCTTCTGTTTTTTATATATTATCAGACTGAAACATTACTTAATTTTTTTCATTTATAACAGGATCAAATAATATAAGGAGCTTGGGAATAAATCTTACAAGACACCAATAACAGATAAAAATCCAAAACCTCATTGAAACACCTTAGTGAGAATCAAAATAATTGGAGTTATACCATATTTATGAATGGGCAGACTCAATATGGTAAAGGTGTCAGTTCTCCCCAAGTTAATCTATAGAATCACTATAATTTCAATTAAAATCTAATTGGAATTTTGAAGAACTTGATAAATTGATTCTAACATAAATAAAAAAGTGCAAAGGTCCCCAAACAGTCAGAACCCTCTGTAAGAAGAATGAGGTATGACAATTGGTTCTATCAAATATCAAGAGTTATTTAAAAGATACAGTAACTACACAGTGTGGTGTTGCTGAAGGAACAGACATGGGCTGGAACAAAAATCTTGATGTTCTATATGATAAAAGTGGAGTTTCTGATTCACAAGTGGTGCTAGGAGAAGTGAATTCCTACTGTGCATCATATACAAAAATCAATTCTGACTCAATTAGAAGCATAAAAACCCAAATTTATTTTTTTTAACTAAAGAATGTAGGGGAATTTTTTTCTGATTACAGGGCAAAAAAATGGTTCTTAAGCACCACCTATCAATGAAAAACTCAATATTTATGCTACATTAAGAACATATTTACCAAAATGAATCATAAGGAAAGTGAAAAGCTAAATTATAACCTTATTCTTGTGGAGAAAGGAAAACAACCAAACACAATAAAGACAAAAGACATAAACAGGCATTTAATAGAAAAGTAAAAGGCAAACCACAGAATAGAAGACATTGGCAACCACTGAACACATGAGAGATATTGATTGATTACATACAGAACATCCACCAATCACAAGAAAAAGATGACAGCTTGAAAGAAAAGTTAGTAAAAGAACAGGACTTTAAAAGAAGAGGAAAATTATAGACCACAAATGTGAAAATATGCTCAAGCTTAATACTAATCTGGGAAATGCACATTAGAGTCATAGTGAATTCCATTCTATACCCATCGGATTCACAAAAATGAAAAAGTTTGGTAATACTGATTATTGGCAGAATGTAGATCAATTCAATGTGTTATACATCATTAATTGGAGTAGGAATTGGTACAGCCATTATGGAACACAACTTGGCATCAGTTTGTAAAGCTAACATTAGGATACCCTACAAGCCAGCTGTTATACTCTTAGGTATATATCCTGGCATAGTACTTCTTCATTTAGAAGAATAATCTGACATATTTTCAAAAAATAGTCATGCATCACCCAAAAACAGAGATACATTCTAAGAAATGCATTGTTAGGTGATTTCATTATGTGAACATCACTGAGTGCACTTACCCAAACCTAGACGGTAGAGCCTATTCCACACCCAGGCTATAGGGTGCCCCTAGGCTATAACCCTGTACAGCTTATTACTGTATTGAATACTGCACGCAACAGAAACACAGTGGTAACTATTTGTGTATCTAAACATAGAAATGGTACAGTGAAAACATGGTACATTCATATGGGACCACAGTTGTGTATGTGGTCTGTCATTGACTAAAACGTCACTATGCAACACATGACCCTATAAAGCTCTCTAGGTCTCATCCCCAGAGACTTAGATTTGTTGGGCCTTCAATGAAGCCCCAGAATATGTACCGTTAAGAAGTAGCCTGGCTGATTTTTGTCATCGGAGAAACTTGAGAAACAGCCTAGAGCCCTGCTATTCAAAGCAGTGTTGGTTCTCACACCAGCACAGCAGCATCCCCTGGAAGCTTACTAGGAATGCAGATACTCAGGCCCCACTTTGCACCTCCTGAAGCTGAATCTTCATCTGCACATTGACACTGGAGAAGTTCTGGCTTGGAGGAGTGTTTTTCAGAGCGCAGGCTGTGTCCCTAGGTCATATCATACTGGCATTTGTTTTAATGAAAGAGAATAGAAAAAGAAACATGAAAATGCATTTTATGTTAAAAGATATGAATTGTATCGTAATAACTGTGTAACAATGAAAATATATTTTAAGCTGCATCTAAAGAGTTTGAAAAATGCATTTCTAGAGAAATTCTTCCCAGTAGGCACCAGGAGACATGAGCAGAAATGTCTTTACCTGCATTATTGTCAAAAGAATAAGAAAGGAAAGCAAGGAAACAACCCAAATATTTACAGAGCCGAAAGCAGATAAATATCCCTACAATGGAAAGTTAGACTCCAGTGAAAATGAATTAACTATAGCTACGAGCTATAATGCATTTCAGAAACACACAGCATTGAAAGAAAAAAAAAAAAAGTCCCACAGGACTACTATGAAGCAATCTTATAAAATTGAAGAACATGCAAACAGAAATGGTTTAAGAATACATACACATGTGATAAAACTATTTTAATAACAATGTAAGATAAGAGCAAAGGAAAAATTTACATAAAAATAAAGATATTGGCTACCTCTGTCCTGGAGACACAGGGATAAAATGAGCAGAAGACTACAGTTAGGGGAAAAGGTTCTAGAAATATTCCGTTTTTAAGAGTGGAAGTTGATTATTGTTATGCTGCACAATTTTTGTAGGTTACATATGTTCTTTTGTTTGTATCAAATATTACATAACCTCAGAAAACATTATCACAGGAAAGGCATGAATATCCTAGAAGATTGTTGGCTCTTTGAGATTTCCTTCCTGGAGAACAATGCATGCTGGTTCTTCTGAGAGAAGTACAATGTTACTACCAGTCAGACTTAACTTAAAGGAAGCAAGATCATATGTCATTAAAGATGCAGCAGTTCCACAAATACATCCATGGGATGGAGTCCTCAGACTTGAAAAGAATTACAAAGCCCCCTCTTTCAAAACACACAATAATAGGTGTCCTACCAGTAATATTCTTATCCCTGAAACTAGACCTTGGTTCTTAAAAGCTGAGCCTCAGGCCTGAGTGCAACCTGGCTCTGACACTTAGGGTACAGTTGTTGCTCCCCGTCCCCTCACTCAAACTTCTGAATCTCATTCATGGATACTTAGCGCTAGATCTGAAATGGTCACATGAGGAGGAAGAGAGCAGTCAAGCAGGTAACCATCCAAGGCCACAGCTAACCCATGTGGTACCTCCCTGCAATTAGAAAAGAGAGCCCCTTTCCTTCCTCAAGACACTTATTTTCATCTGTTGGAAAACTACCATAAAAATACACAAATCTACAAGGTTTATGTTTATGTAAGTTTTCTGATAAAAATACATGCTTTCTACCTGATATATGTATATGCAGTGCACACTGAAAGTCCTTAGAGAATACATTTATAATTAACAATTTCAGAACTTACGGTGAACCAGGCCTGCAAAAGTGAATGTACTATGAGGTATGCATGTTGACAGGAGTGTATGAGTGTGTGGAGGCTCCCCATCTCCAGGAAACTAAAACCATTTACTCATTTCCAGACTTCAATATTCACATTCGTATTCATACTTAAACTGCATTTTCTCAAAGTTCATATTCTAGCTACTCCTCCCTAACTGTCCCTCCTGCCGCTGCCAGAATGCCTTCCTAATGTGACAGTTCATCTGCATCAATCAAAAGACTTCTAATTCATGCCCTTACCATCTGACCAAAATAAAAAGTCTTCCGATCAGTAAGTCACAACTATCAAACTGATTGCAGAACCCTTCTTGCTTTTCATACCAGTCAAGCAGATCTTTCTGCTGTATTCAAATAAGGTTCTCCCGCCAAAATTAATCTCTCTGCTCAGGCTGATCCAATATACATATGGTGGCAGCTGTCTTTTTATCTGCCAAAAAGTAGCCTTCAATTTCTTTCAGTCTTGGTTCAAAATAAAATCCTTTTATGACTATTTCTTCTTAGTTGCAATAAAAACTCACAGACTTGGCCGGGTGTGGTGGCTCATGCCTGTAATCCCAGTACTTTGGGAAACAAAGGGGAATGGATCATGAGGTCAGGAGTTCGAAACCAGTCTGGCCAACATGAAACCCCATCTCTACTAAAAATACAAAAAATTAGCCACCTGTGGTGGTGTGTGCCTGTAAACCCAGCTACTTGGGAGGCTGAGGCAGGAGAATCTTGTGAACCCAGGAGGCAAAGGCTCCAGTGAGCCGAGATTCCTCCATTGCATTCCAGCCCAGGCAACAGTGCAAGACTCCATCTCAAAAAAAAAAAAAAAAGAAAAGAAAAGAAAAAGAAGAAAACACCTGAAAACAACTCACAGACTTTCACAGACTCAAGCGGTCAAAATCCCAGTGTGTATGTGTGTGTGTATGTGTATGTGTGTGTGTATGTGTATGTGTTTGTGTGTGTGTGTGTTTGTGTGCGTGCATTTGTGTGTTTGAGTTTATGTTTAATTATGTTTATGTCTTACTGCATTCTGTAACAATCAAGTGACATGTCTTACCCGATTAACATGAATCTTTATCCTGGAAAATGCCTATATTTGTTAATCAACATATTTGGTAAAAGGATACTAGCACAGGATAATATATAAGGAACATTCAGATCAGTTCCTTTGTCTCATAAATCAACTCTAGAAATACCTCTTTTTCTGCAGTATTTACCTATTTTCTCTGAAAAGCCCTTCCAAGTTTCTGTGTTGTGACTCACATCTGTATTGTGCTTTTCTGCTTTAAGGAAGTCACACAGGCTCTATAAACAAGGCTTTCAGTCACCACTGGAACTGTTCAGTTTTTGCCTGAGCTCCTTGGTGACATTTCCAGAGTGTAAAGTTTATCACTATAGAAGGAGCACTACTGTTACACTCAAAATTAGAATCTTGAATTGTTTCTATACAGTGGAACAAACAGACTGCAATTCATCCTATAGATGAACTTTACAAGGAAACTGTTGTATGAAATAAAAATCAGTCTACAGTAAAAGACTTCCTTGGTATTTATTTCAGACTATATAAAACAGGAGGAGGCAAAATGATTTTCACAGAGTTTTTCAGAACTGTCAAAAATGGGCTTGGAATGGGCTTTGACCTTTTGTAACCTTCATAAAGCTATAATATCCACAAAAAGCCTTGGAAGTTTGGAACTGATATTCTACCCAGGGCAAAAGAGAACCCAAACCCTTTACTCTGTGCTACAGCAGTAATGTGATTAGTGATGAAAAAATTAAATCAAATATAATTTCAGTCTTACATATATATAACTCTTACCTCTAGTTAATACTAAGCAGATTAGTGTTATTAAAATATTTTTACCTGTTTGGAGCCCCCCCATTTTGGTATTTACAATCTTCTTATGATTAGTTTTCTGTTTGAAATTGTTTACAAGTCTGTGCAAATGGTTTCACAAAAGATCACACTCAACTCTGCTAGATTGATGGCTATACTGTAATTATCTTCTGTGTTTTCATCAACAACTTGTTTTATTTTTGTTTTTGTTTTTAAAAAGAGTTCCTCAATTTAAAAGAGCATATGATTGACAAGTTAGTTTTTATTTAAAACCTTGGTTTTATATCCTGCTAATCTTCCAGGGAAGCTTGGGGAATGAGATGACAGAAAACCCAGTTCCAGCAGGAGAGTATGTTCTCAGCACCCCACTGACAACCGGAATGGCAGGGCAGGAAGAGGTATGCTAGGAAAAAAAGAACTTGGCACTTTTATTTTAAAAAGACAGAAAGAAGGAAAACACAGGGTCTAACTTGAAATTATTTCTGTTCCAAATAAAACAACTTAAAAAAAAAGAGCTTGCTCCTTTAGTAAAGAGCAGTTTACTTCTCTGCTGAATTATCTCCTTATTTTGATACCAAATTAGTGCCATTTTAGTGTCAATTTTTCCCTAAATTTAGTTTTTGTGTGGGATCAACACCATTTTCCCAACAAAGTCAGATGACTTTGCAATACGTTTCTATATCTCTCAAGCCTAAGGTAACCTGAATAAGCTCAATTTGATGATTTAAAAAATACAAAGGCAATGTCGATTTTTTTTTCATTGTTTTCCTGGAAGCCAGGGAATTAATCATTTATTTACTGAAAATAGACGGATTCATACTCACGTATTCTGACACTCTTGGAGGCCTTTCATCTGTTCTAGAGACCTTCAAGAAGAGTCTATTACATGTAGTTATGAATGGCTACCCCAAACTTCCTTTCCAAATTAACTTTGGTCTCTTGATTTTATAGTACTCAACTAGAAAAAGTTCCAGACATCCTTGATCTCCACAGTCCAACAACATGAGGAGAGTGTGGGTTGTATAGTCCCAGGAGTCCCTGGCCAATTAATCCACAAACCATACCTATTTTACCACCCTCCCCCTGGGTTCTGACACTCAGCTATTATGTTGGGAGTTTGGGGAGTGCTCTTGGGATGAGGGTGATGTGGAGTTTTATAAAGCTCTCCAGGTGACTCAGAGACCGCTGTCATTCCACCTGGTAACAAATCTCTGAATCGTAAACATGTACATACACATACTGTACTAATAATTTAACACCTAGATTGTGACTGATATAAAACAGCACATTTTTGTTTTTTGGTGCTAACCTATTTTTTAAAACTTGCTATTTTTGCAGGTATTACTTTCTTAAATAAAATAACAATGTTAACTGTCACAAAATAAGAATTGTCAGAGAGCTAATTCATTAAATTTATAAAAATGAATCAGTTCACTGATGTGCATATCTTTTATTTTTAATTGTTTATCTGCCACAAAACTTTTTTTTTTTATTACAAACAAGTATGTTTCCTTGAAATGTTCCTTAGAAGAGGCTTAAAAAGTATGGAATAGATTGAATCATCTTAATAATGTAGAGCATTCACTTGCCAGCTAGTGTTCCATTTTGTTTAAAAAATGTTCATGATTCTTACCATGTTGAAAATTAACTAAAAATTATCATGAGGATCGACAGCTATTAATTCTAATGGGTTACTGATATGATAAATAATTTAAAAAGTCTTAGTTTCGTTCATTCTTTCTGAAGTTGAATTCTTAGGAAAGAATCAAATCTTTCAAAATTGAAAACAATTTTTATTTGGTCTAGTGATCATTTGAAGTTCTAGACGCCACCTCATTTATTAATACCTCGTCGCAAGAGTACATGGTGGGAAGACGAAGCAGGGAACACTCCTTGAGCAGGTGTGGGGAGGTGGTGATGCCTAGCTTTGACTTGGACATCCAGGAGTACGGGTCTGGAGGATAGCCACATAATATTAATATCTCATTTATACCTTGAATGATGCAACTGCACAAAGTTAATCTGACCACACTGGGAATACTGGGGAATGCTGGTCCCTGAAACTAGATCTTCTTGTGGGGAAGGGGAAGGCAGGGAGAATAACTGATGTCATAGAAAAAAAATAATAGATTCAAGCAAGGAAATCACATCAAGGAGAACCCAGAGACACACAGACTGGGGCTCTGGGGAGGGGCTGGGATAGGAAATCACACTTCTTCCCTGACTGCCCCCTCCCTCCCTTGCTGCAGGTTGGGAACTGATTTTAAAACATAAACACAAAAGTGCTGACAAAGGATGAATACAGGACAGAAAATAGATGCAAGATAGATACAAGATAAGTGGTATTCTCAGCTATGCATTAATATGTGGAGGTTTTAGAAGGTCAGTAATAACTGTCTTCTCTTTCAGGTTTTCAACTGAGAGATACATACCTACTGATTTCAGACAAATGAAGATTTCACTAATACCAGATTTATTACTGTATTAGTCTGTTCTCACACTGCTATGAGGAAATACCCGAGACTGGATAATTTATAAAGAAAAGGGGTTTCATTGACTCACAATTCTGCATGGTTGGGGAGGTCTCAGGAAACTTACAATCATAGCAGAAGGCACCTCTTCACAGGGTGGCAGCAGAGAGAATGAGTGTGAGCAGGGAGATGACAGGCACTTAGAAAACCATCAGATTTCGTGAGACTCACTCACTATCATGAGAACAGCACCAGGAAAACTGCATCCATGATCCAATTACCTCAGCCTGGTACCATCCTCCTCGAGACGTAATGATTTTAATCCAAGATGAGAGTTTGGGCGGGGACACAGACAAGCCATATCAATTACTGATATAGGTGACTGAAGAAAAAAACCTTGACCTGTGGAATTGCTATTACAATCATTCTTAGTTTTACTCACTTAAGTCCTTTTTTTCAACATATTTTTGAGCTATAGTTAATGTGTCATAAAATCCACCCATGTAAAATGTACAGTCCAATGGTTTTGGTACATTCACAGGGCTGTGTGACCATCACCACAATCTATGTTTGGAATGTTTCCAAGAAAGAGACTCCACACCCATTAGCAGTCACTCCCATTTCCCACAGCTGTCGCCACCCTGTGCCCTTACAATAACTAATATACCTCCCATCTCTACAGGTTTTCCTACTCTGGGAATTTCATATAACTGGAATCATACAATATGTGGTCTGTTGTAACTGGCTTCCTTTTACTAAGCACAGTGTTCCCAAAGTTCATCCATATTGCAGCATATAGCAGACTTCACTTCTCTTTATTGCCAGGTTAATATTCCACTGGGCAGATACACCATGTTTTTTAATTCATTTATCAGTTGATGAGAACTATATGTTGTTTCCACTTTTGGCCATTATGACAAATGCTGCTGTGAACACTCATGTACAAGTTTTGTTTTGAGATGGAGTCTCACTTTGTCACCCAGGCTGGAGTACAGTGGTGCGATCACAGCTGACTGCAACTTCTGCCTCCCAGGCTCAAGTGATCCTCCCTCCTTAGCCTTTGAGTAGCTGGGAGCACAGGTGCACGCCATCATGTCCAGGTAATTTTTGTAATCTTTTGTTAGAAATGGAATTTCACCATGAGGCTTAGGCTGGTCTCAAACTCCTAAGCTCAAGCAATCCACCTGCACTGCCCTCCAAACGTGTTGGGATTACAGGTGTGAGCTACTATGCCTAGTTTATGTAGAAGTTTTGTGTGGACACGTTTTCATATGTGCTAGGTATATTCTTGAGTATATAGCTAGAAGTGGAATTACTGGGTCAGATGGTAGTTCTGTTTAACCATCTGAGGAACTGTCAGACTGTTTTCTGAAGTGGATGTATTATTTTACATTCCTATCACAATATATGAGGAATTCAATTTTTCCACATCCTGGTCAACACCTGTTATTTTCCATATTTTTTTATGTAAATCCTAGTGGGTATAAAGTTGTATCTCATGATTTTGGTTTTCATTTTCTTTCTTTCTTTTTTTTTTTTTTTTTGAGATGGAGTCTTGCTCTGTCACCCAGGCTGAAGTGCAGTGGTACAATCTCAGCTCACTGCAACCTTCGTCTCTCGAGTTCAAGCGATTCTCCTGCCTCAGCCTCCCAAGTAGCTGGGATTACAGGCGTCTACCATCACATCTGACTAACTTTTGTATTTTTAGTAGAGGCAGGGTTTCACCATGTTGGCCAGGTATTTTTAGTAGAGGCCGGGTTTCACCATGTTGGCGAGATTGGTCCAGAACTCCTGACATCCAGTGATCTGCCCACCTCAGCCTCCCAAAGTGCTGGGATTACAGGAGTTAGCCACTGCACCTGGCCTGGTTTTCATTTTCTAATAGCTAATGAAGTTAAGCATATTTTCTTGTGCACAGTGGCCATTTGTATATCTTTTTTAGAAAAATATCTACTGAAATTATTAGCCCATTTTGAAAATAGGTTGTCTTTTTATCATTGAGTTTAAGAGTTAATTACATATTCTAGAT
This sequence comes from Sapajus apella, assembly GCF_009761245.1. Classification (NCBI taxonomy): domain Eukaryota; kingdom Metazoa; phylum Chordata; class Mammalia; order Primates; family Cebidae; genus Sapajus; species Sapajus apella. Next base: position 18,814,276 of record NW_022436969.1, on the reverse strand, counting down.
ACCAGTACTTTATCTCATATATAGTTTGCGAAATTTTTCTCCCATTCTTTAGGTTGCCTTTTCATTTTCTTGCCATTGTCGTAAGAAGGATAAACATTTTACATTTTCTTTTGAGTTTACCTATTTTTATATTTGTAATTTGTGGTTTTGGTATTAGATCTAAGAAACCATTGCCTAATACAAGGTTATGAAAATGTGTGCCTATGTTTTATTCCATGCAGTTTATAATTTTAGCTCCTACATTTAGGTCTCTAATCTATTTTGAGTTAATATTTGTATATGATGTGAGATAGGTGCCCAGATTTACTCTTTAGTATGCAGATATCTAATTGTCTCAGTGTTGTTTTTTGCAGACTATTCTTTCCCCATTGAATGGTTTTGAAATCTTTGTTAAAAATCAGTTGACCTTACATGTAACAAGGGTTTATATCTAAATTCTCAGTTATATTCCATTTATCTATATGACTGACTTTTTTTTGTTTTGTTTTGAAACAGAGTCTTGCTCTGTCACCCAGATGACAAAAAAAAATGCCTGGCTAATTTTTTTGTACTTTTAGTAGAGATGGGGTTTCACCATGTTGGCTAGGATGGTCTTGATCTCTTGACCTCGTGATCCGCCTGCCTCGGCCTCCCAAAGTGCTGGGATTACAGGCGTGAGCCACCGTGCCTAGCCTCCCTTTCAGTTTTTTATAATTTTTCACTTCCCTGACTCTCCTGAGCCCCAGCTCACCCTCTCCCCTCCCTAATCCCTCATTCTCCTTTATAAATCCTCAATCCTCTGCACAAATCGAGGTTGACCTTAGATCATGTGGGACTCTTTTCCCCATTGCAATAATTTTACTGATTAAAATCTGTCCTTGCCACTTTAACTAGTTTCCAGCTTTATTTATCTTTGATACAGAGCAGGAGAAGGAAGAGGGTTGGGGAGGCAGTCCTTCCTTCTCCATGGAAGCATCAGGAGTGTAGGATAAGCATTCCTCCCAACATGGAGAACAATGTGAAAAGGAAGTAAAAAAAAATACCTAATAGCATACCTCAAAGAAAAATCAGCATCAGTACACTTAAGCCTCATTTCTAAAGTAAACTCAGAATAGCAAGTATATAATAAAGACACTACCACAGGACCAAATAACTGAAAGACGGAAGAGACATTCCAGGCAGAGTGGACCATATTGATGAAGATATAATGTCAGCTGATCACGGAGCCTGTCTGATTAGTAGACTAAAACCGTGGCTTCAGGTTAACATTAAGAAATTCTACCAGTGACTAAGAAGCTCCCAGGCATGAACACTAGAATCTGGGGCACATACTAGATATATTACTAAGAAAGAGGGCCAGGTACCACCATAGACAGGCATCTGGTTGCTTGGTAGGGTTGTAAGTTAGGATCTGATCTCCTCATGTATCATCAAGAGAAAACAGGCTATACATGAACTAGAAGCAAGGGATAGGAGCTGAGCTGTGTGTTCTCTTCAAATCTCCTCTGCATGAGGTCAGCAAAGGGCCTGGAGACAGTACAGGATTACGCCTATGTGGTGGGCCCAGTGTGCCCAGCTGTGGGGAACAGAGGTTTGAGGACCTGGGAAGCAAACACAGTAAGCAGCCTGTAGGTGGTGGATACAGAGTGGAGAGGGAAGCCTGCAGAAAAGGCAGAGTTGGAGGGTCTGCAGGGGGAACTGTCTTGGTTATGGATACCTAAAGCCCGGACCAGGAAAATGACAACATGAGAAACAAACTATAGGCTGTGATTGATTAGGTGGGCAGGTGTAAAGCAGGAAGGTGGGACAAGGGACAGGAAAAAGACATATATAAAACTAGCTCAAACTGAAGGCAGTATTGCCGGACAGGGGACAAAGGGAGAAGAGCTTAGGCTGAGAGGCCTCCCACTGCCTGCTGCTTGAGGTATCCACTAAGGACACCTGGCATGTCATTTACACCCGGCATGTCACTTACACTAGATCTGAAGCTCAAGGGTAGGGGAGAAGGAGTCGGAGGTTATGTGATTGTTCAAGCCAGCAACATAGATGGGGATTCCAATAAAAGCATTTAAAAAGAACAGAAGGAAAATGAAAAAGACCACATTTGCTGTAATAAGGTGTACTTTATTTTAATTTTGTTTTTCTTTTAAGATTCTTCAAGGCATCTGCCCTCTCATATGAAACTGACAGTAATAATATATTAAGAGCTATAATTTTTAAACCATTCATTCTTTGATGTATGCCATTTTCAATATATTACTTTACAATACCTTTTACTTAAATTTTAAGTGAAGATAAATACGTTTTTAGTCAAGTGAAGAATTTTCAACTCTGAGCTAAAGCCAACTGCTATTTAGATTTTTATATTTGGTACATATTTAATAGTTACACATTTTAGAGAATGCCTCATTTAAATTCTAATGTATTTTAATAAGCAATGAAAAAAAATCACCCAGTATATATTTTTTCTTAAATTACCCCTAGTGCTTGATTACTCCACCACAATCAAAATCATGTCTTAAATATGAATGATACAAAACAAGACTACAGCCTGAATGTCTAACACAGAGATTTTAGCTGCTTGTTTAAGATGACATACCTAGCTATTCAGTAATCACTTTATAATAACCCCTTTCATTTCCAAATCTACTTAGCCATCAGCCAGCAGTGAGGAAAAAGCTGGCAGCAGTTTTTACAACTGCACATTAGTTTTACATTTCATGACAAGCTAATTCTAGAGAGTTCTAAAGAGAGACAAGCATGGGCCCTTGTGATTTTCTTTCCTTTGCATGAAGGAAACATGCGTCTAGCTGATAAATGAAAGATAAAAGAGTACAGACATATACTTTTCACTTCATTCTTATGGCAGCGACAGTTGGCCCCACTGCACCCCAGGTGCCACGGTTCAGATCTAAGTCGACAAAGAGTAAATGGGTCTGACAACTGTTCATCTGCTGACGCCAGCTCAAGCTCTTTGAATTCCAATCACAAGTGGACTTAATCATAGTATGGCCAGCTTTTCATAAGAAGTCCTGGGTATAAATGTTGCACAAACACACTGAAGAACATTGCTTACACATCTAATAAGAAAGAAGATATAACCATATTGCTGGGCCTCCTTTTTTTCTTTCGGTCACACATGGTGCATCTTACTGCAGACTTACTCAAAGTCATACCTTTAATGATGCCTGTAATTAACTCCAAAGCCCCACCAAATGCCAAGCGTGTGTCTATATACCACCAAGGAGCTGAAAGAGTAAAATGACTTTCAAGGCACTATTTAATCCAATCTATGATCCATACCTGAGCAATACTTTAAGCTCTTGGTTTATACTTTTAAGGTTGCCATGAAAATAACCTGGCAAAATGATAAATCATGGTATCAATCTTCACAGATTTTAGTAGCTCCATCCTTGAGCAAAGCCAGGCACAGATGTTGTTTACAATGTTGTACAGAAATAAATGGGATATGCTTTCATACATCAGTCTCAAGATGATGTAAGTCGTTCCTGCTATCACTGCAGTCTACTGCTGCTGACAAACTGCATTAATTCCAAGGCATTATCACCAACAATGTTAGCTAAATGGAAAATGTGAGAGAAGACTTCATTGAACCCAAGTGACAAGACGGTATGGTCATATAAATCTATGCTAAAGAAATGTTATCTATTAATGCTGCATGGCTAAACAGCAGAGTTAATTTTTTTTCTAAATGGATAGATTCTGATAAGTTAAATCAACTTGAGCCAAGGAATATAGAATGAAATCAATTTTAGCAAGTTAACTCCCAAATGCAGGAACTGATAAATGAACAACATTCTTCAGATCAACTGGTGAAATAAACTTTGAACTGCTCAGTGCATCCGGGCCCAGAATGAACAGAAACAGCTCTCTCATCAAGCAAGTGTATGTTTACTGTTTTAAACATCTGGCAACAAGGCACAATAGAGCACAGATCTGAAAATTTTAAAACTTGAGATTAAAAGGTAACAAATGAAAGCAAACTCAGTTTTAGTTTTTTATGGAAGCTTCTTTTTCTAGTTCAGAAGTTAAAAATACATATCACTGTTTACAAACAAATTTGTGATTCTGTTCTTTAAATCTCACCACTATCAATGACCTTGAACTACAACTTACTCCTTTCCCTTCAAATCAGCTTTTGATTGATTCCACATATAACTTTAATAATCGCATCCATACTGCAAGCCCAGTGCAACCATACTTTGGTCATACCCAACCATCCTACGGGAAGTAGGATTAGTGCCCCTGGACCTGGGTAATCATCCAAATAGAAAAATAATTCTCAATGGGAAGATGACTAGGATGATAATAAGAACAACAGGCTTCATAATTGGCTGCCACATATCAAAACACGTGGTAGATACTTTGAGAAAGTATGCCAGCCAGAACTTCTTCACTCTGCACACGCTCAAACACAACCCACTCAGAAGTCTCCACATGGGATGCATCCAATCCTTAGCTTCTGGGGAAATAATCCATGAAAGGTTTCATTTCTTCCAGATCATAAAATGACTACTTCTTTTGTAAAGCCAAGAATGAAAATCATTTTAAATGTCTAATCCTAACTTGTTCTATTAGTTTGTAATATGCTGTTTACAATATACCTGAAAAGGTTTTTTCTTCTTTTTTTTGAGACAGACTTTCGCTCTTGTTACCCGGGCTGGAGTGCAATGGTGCGATCTCGGCTCACTGCAACCTCCGCCTCCTGAGTTCAAGCAATTCTCCTGCCTCAGCCTCCCAAGTAGCTGGGATTACAGGTGTGCGCCACCACACCCAGCTAATTTTTTTGTATTTTTAGTAAAGATGGGGTTTCACCACGTTGACCAGTATGGTCTCAATCTTTTGACCTCACGATCCACCCGCCTTGGCCTCCCAAAGTGCTGGGATTATAGGTTTGAGTCACTGCGCCTGGCCGGTTTTTGTTTTCTTAATTGGGGTTTTCAATTATTTTTTAGCAAAGCCTGGGTATCCATGGGTATAAAAAGGTCCTTCTCATAATATCAAAGGCTCAAGAACTTCTCCAGCCTTATCTACACTACCTGTCACCTCTAAAAATCATCTATCCTGAAAAATAATAAATAGGGATATAAAATTTTTAGTTAAACATGGGCAATAACTGCAAGAGATCTACTGTACAACATAATGATTGTAGTAAATGACAGTGGGAGAGTAGATATTAAGTATTCTCACTATTAAAAAAATGACATATGAGAGGTGACACATGTTATTTTGCTTGATGTAACCATTCCACATTGTACACACATTTCAAAGCATGTTTATACCATAAATATATAAATTTTTATTTTTCAATTTAAAAATGTTTAAAATAAATAAAACCAAAAAAAGGATCTTAACAGGTATCAAATACCATATTTTAAATAATAAAGATTATCTCTACTATATTTGAATACTTATTATATAATCAAACAGTATTCTATACTTAAGCATTTTTAAGAAAAGCAAGTATAAAAGGAATGATTCTAAAGTAACATATAAACTTTGTGGCAATATTAAGATGATTCTCCTTTAATTTTAATTAAGAAACAAATCTGAACAAGTATTATACCGTTGAGGAGAGAAATACAGTAATCTATAAAGGTTCCTAGAATTCTTATGAAGCTTCATTTCCTATGCATGGTTTATATGCATACAAAATAATATATAAGATTTAACAAGTATTTGCAATTTCGACAACTGCACTTTATTAGCTTTCAAAGGCTGGTTTCTAGTAATAAATCTGGTATATTCCAATAATGCAAGTATTAAGAATTTCTTACAGAATTATGAATTTGGTAATTACTTCTGAGTTGCATAAAATCATAAAATGCATCAGGTTTTCTTTAATATAATTCTGGCAAAAAAAACCCTAAAAATAGTTTCAGTTATTTACTAATATCAAGACCAATTCAAGTTGTTACAAAGGCATGTTTTACTATGGATTATGCTCCTAGAACTAACTTAGCAAATATCCCAATCTAGCTGTACGCATACTTCAATCATTCTGCAGCTTGCAGAATTAAAACTGGGAGTAGGGGGTAAGACAGAGACTTGCATAATAAAAATCAAGAGGCTGGACTAAAGGGCTGCTGGAAATACTATGAACACTGTGACTGTGAGATGATTAGAAATATGGCTATGTGCTAAAAACCCAAAAAGCTGGCAAGGCGCATGCCTGGCGCATGCCTGTAATCCCAGCACTTTGGGAGGCTGAGGTGGGTGGATTTCTGAGGCCAGGAATTGGAGACCAGCCTGGTCAACAAAGTGAAATCCTGCCTCTACGAAAAATACAAAAATTAGTTGGGCATGGTAGCACACGACTGTAATTCCAGCTACTCGGGATGCTGAAGCATGAGAATTGCTTGAACCTGGGAGGTGGAAGTTGCAGTGAGCCAAGACTGTACCACTGCACTCCAGCTTGGGTGACAGAGTGAGACTCTGTCTCAACAACAACAAAAAAATCCAAAAAGCTAATTGAGGAAAAAACAAAAACAAAACCCAGAAAGTTCATACAGAGAATGTTTTTTAAAACTGCACAGGTTCCTGTCTTCCTCCTACCCTACCCTCTCAACTGTTTCTCACTAAAACCAATGAAAATATGATTAATATGACAATTTTGTTCTAAATTCCCAAGATCAAGGCCATTTCTGTGGTAAATCTCAAGATACCAGGGTTATAGCACAGTCCAGTGGAAGACAGAGATAGCCATGTGTCTCTATTCTAAAAGATTGACAAGTAATATTTGGGGAGAAATCTTCATTCATTCAATAAATAATAATTGAATATGCACCATAAATTAAGAGGTGATATAAAGATGGAAAGGCAAGGAGTTCAGAGTCTATCGCTGCAGTCAAACATAAATAATTTTAATACACCATAAGAACTGCAAAATTAGAACCGTGTTCAAGGTCCAACAGTGACACACAAAGAGGAGGAAAACACCAAAATTATTAGCAGATAAACGTCACTGATCAGGAGCTAACACATAACAACATTATGGCTCCCACTTCTGCACCCTTCCACATGCTTTTTGGGCATGTGGGTTTCTCGCTAGTCAAAACTGTCTCAGGCCTCCTTTTCCGCAGATTAGCAGAGTACTACCACCCAGTCCACACTCAGCCTTTAGAGAGCACCCCAGAATTAACTTAGGAAAATAAAGTCATTTAAAATTTTACAAATCAGAACTGAACTGAGAAAAAAAAAATCTGAGAATTGGAAACTAAAAGATTTGTGACACTAGGATATTAAAGAAAGTACACTTACAGGAATTCAGATTGTTTATTCACATATACATTTGATTCATTTCTCAAAATGAGAAATTTAGTACCTCAAGAGAAATGGGTATTTCTCAATAACTGCAGTTAACTAAAATATAGGCTTCTCACACTCAAGATTTTGAATCAGCAATAGAAGGACAGCATGCTGTCTCATTAATTAAATAGTAAAATCATGTCTAAAAAAGAAAGGGAGACTTTTCAAACATCTAAAGAAGCCATTATCTGAAGCACAAAATATTTTTCCTCACAAGTACATTTCTGAGAGTCTGGAAATTAATAAAAGATATAAGAAATTTATTTCCTGTAAAGTAGATGAGAAAAAGATGTGATAATTGTAACTAATGAAGGTATTAAGTGTGAGGAGAGGCTACAAAGCTACTATAAGAAAAAGCACAGGAACTTTGATGAAAACTCTATTTAATCTGAGAAGACAGCCCTGCAAATGAGACTTTTCTCCTTAATTTAGATGATTTACTCAACTTCATATGTTACTTATACACAACACCCATATTTTGTCCAGATCCCTCATTTCTGGCTGAGAGACTCTTTCACTTAGGGGATGATTTATTTCATAAAACAAGGATCCCATAATCCCAGTTCAGAAGCAGAGGAAGTTCATTAAGCACAAACCTTAGGACTGATAAACATCCAGTAAACAGTAACTATCCTGCATTTAAAATTTGCGCCACTATAGACATGAGAAAAACTATATTTACCTAATCACTTGTAAATACAGCCATCTTTGAGCGATGACAACAGGTATCCAATTTGGATATACCCACAGTACATGTGCACTCAAGTGAGGCATCCAAATTAAGTCTTCAATGTTGCAGGAGCTCAGGTAATGCGAGGAAATGTGCAGAAGTCAGAGTGCCTAAGAGATTCGCTGGTTCTGCAGTGGAACTGGCCTTAAATCTCACCATGGTTAACAACATCTTGAGGCAGCAATTAAGAGCTTACCACCCAAAAAAAGCCCAGGTCCAGACGGGTTCACAGCCGAATTCTACCAGACATACAAAGAGGAGCTGGTACCATTCCTTCTGAAAATATTCCAAACAATACAAAAAGAGGGAATTCTTCCCAAATCATTTTATGAGACCAACATCCTCCTGATTCCAAAACCCGGCAGAGACTCAACAAGAAAAGAAAACTTCAGGCCTATATCCATGATGAACACAGATGCAAAAATCTTCAATAAAATACTGACAAGCTGATTGCAACTGCACATCAAAAAGCTTATCCACCATGATCAAGTAGGCTTCACCCGGGGATGGAAGGCTGGTTCAACATATGCAAGTCTATAAACGTAATTCACCACATAAACAGAACCAAAGACAAAAACCACGATTATCTCAATTGATGCAGAGAAGGCCTTTGACAAAATTCAACAGCCCTTTGTGCTAAAAACCCTCAATAAGCTAGGTATTGATGGAACGTATCTCAAAATAATAAAAGCTATTTATGACAAACCAACAGCCAATATCATACTGAAAGGGCAGAAACTGGAAGCACTCCCCTTGAAATGTGGCACTAGACAAGGATGCACTCTCTCACCACTGCTATTCAATATAGTATTAGAAGTTCTATCCAGAGCAATCAGGCAAGAAAAAGAAATAAAGGGCATTCAAATAGGAAAGGAGGAAGTCAAATTGTCTCTATTTGCAGACGACATGATTGTATATCTAGAAGACCCCATCGTCTCAGCCCAAAATCTCCTGAAACTGAGAAGCAACTTCAGCAAAGTCTCAGGATACAGAATCAATGTGCAAAAATCACATGCATTCCTATACACCGATAACAGACTTAAAGAGAGCCAAATCAAGAACAAACTTCCGTTCACAATTGCCACAAAGAGAATAAAATACCTAGGAATACAACTAACAAGGAAAGTAAAGGACCTCTTCAAGGAGAACTACAAGCCACCGCTCAATGAAATAAGAGAGGACACAAACAGATGGAGAAACATTCCATGTTCATGGTTAGGAAGAATCAATATGGTGAAAATGGCCATACTGCCCAAAGTAATTTACAGATTCAATGCTATCCCCATCAAGCTACCAATGACCTTCTTCACAGAACTGGAAAAAACACCTTAAACTTCATATGGAACCAAAAGAGAGCCCACATAACCAAGTCAATTCTAAGCAAAAAGAACAAAGCGGGAGGCATCACTACTGGACTTAAAACTATACTACAGGGCTACAGTAATCAAAACAGCATGGTACTGGTACCAAAACAGAGATATAGACCAATGGAACAGAACAGAGGTCTCAGAGGCAACACAACATATCTACAACCATCTGATCTTTGACAAACCTGACAAAAACAAGCAATGGGGAAAGGATTCCCTGTTCAATAAATGGTGTTGGGAAAACTGGCTAGCCATGTGCAGAAAGCAGAAACTGGACCCCTTCCTGACACCTTACACTAAAATTAACTCCAGATGGATTAAAGACTTAAACATAAGACCTAACACCATAAAAACCCCAGAAGAAAATCTAGGCAAAACTATTCAGGACGTAGGTGTAGGCAAGGACTTCATGACCAAAACACCAAAAGTATTGACAACAAGAGCCAAAATAGACAAATGGGACCTAATCAAACTCCACAGCTTCTGCACAGCAAAAGAAACAGTCATTAGAGGGAATCGGCAACCAACAGAATGGGAAAAAATTTTTGCAGTTTACCCATCTGACAAAGAGCTGATATCCAGAATTTACAAAGAACTAAAACAGATCTACAAGAAAAAAACCAGCCCATTCAAAAGTGGGCAAAGGATATGAACAGATACTTTACAAAAGAAGACATACATGAGGCCAACAAACATACGAAAAAATGCTCATCCTCACTGGTCATCAGAGAAATGCAAATGAAAACAACATCGAGATACCATCTCATGCCAGTTAGAATGGCGATCATTAAAAAATCTGGAGACAACAGATGCTGGAGAGGATGTGGAGAAATAGGAACACTTTTGCACCGTTGGTGGGAGTGTAAATTAGTTCAACCATTGTGGAAGACAGTGTGGTGATTCCTCAAGGACCTAGAAATAGAAATTCCATTTGACACAGCAATCCCATTACTGGGTATATATCCAAAGGATTACAAATCATTCTACTATAAGGACACGTGCACACGAATGTTCGTTGCAGCACTGTTTACAATAGCAAAGACCTGGAACCAACCCAAATGCCCATCGACGATAGACTGGATAGGGAAAATCTGGCACATATACACTATGGAATATTATGCAGCCATCAAAAACGATGAGTTTGTGGCCTTTGTAGGGACATGGATGAACCTGGAAACCATCATTCTCAGCAAACTGACAGAAGAGCAGAAGATCAAACACCGCATGTTCTCACTCATAGGCGGGTGTTGAACAATGAGAACACATGGACACAGGGAGGGGAGCACTACACACTGGGGTCAGTTGGGGGCAAATAGGGGAGGGACGGTGAGGGGTGGGGAGCTGGGGAGAGATAGCAAGGGGAGAGATGCCAGAGGTAGGTGATGGGGAGGAAGGCAGCAAATCACACTGCCACGTGTGTACCTATGCAACAATTTTGCATGTTCTTCATATGTACCCCAAAACCTAAAATGCAATAAAATAAATAGATGGGGAAAAAAAAGAAATAGACTTAGCAGGCTTGCAAGAAAAAAAAAATCTCAAAGCATAACTTTTAGTCCATGTATAGCTGAGTAGCAACACATTACATTCTGTCCACAAAAATTCATTTTTGAAGTCAAAATAATAAAGTCACTTGGGAACAAAGTACTTTCTATTTAGTATTTTTGTGCCTTAGCTAATCCTCCTCCCTTCAGGAACTTACATGGCTAGAGAAACTAAGTAGAAAAAGAAGTCTTCGACCTACAGCCTGGGTTCCCACTGTTTTAGTGTTAAAAAGGAATGAAGGACAATTTAGTACAACTACTTACCCAATGCATAAGTTCCTCTATAAAAATATCTAAAAGGTTCCTTTGCCTTCTGTCTCAGCATGCATTGCCTAGGGGCAGTAGTTGCTGTTTGGGACAAATAAGAGTGCAGAGCATTTTCTACCGTGCCAGAACAGCCTCCTTGATCCAACCCATTTTTCCTTTGAAACCAAACAAAATGATTTTTATCCTTCTCTTCCCCAGAGGTACCCTGACGCATGCAAGGAGCTATCATGATGCCCCAAATCTTCCTCACAAAAACACCACCGGTTGATGCAACCTTCAGCATGATGTAGCTACTCAACCTCAAACTATCCTTTTTTGTTGCATTTCAATAATATTTGGAATGTTTACTTCATTTTGGCACCTCATTCTTACTGAGGCATAGGTGCTTTATCTAAGATACTCAATAAAGTATGAGCTGAGGCATAATACATCTGTCAATATTCTAAAATAATTTCAAGTAGCCTATTTCCTTATTCACCTTGAATATCAATTTTTTTAAAAACAGGTTAAATCATAATTGATACACAAAATACTGTGCATATTTAATGTATACAGTGTGATGAATTTGGATATAATCATGTGCCCCTGTACCACAATCAAGGTAATAAACGTATCTGTCATCTCCAAAAGTTTCCTGGTACCCCTCCAGTTTGTGTTTCTTTCTTTTGTGGAGAGAATATGTAAAATGGGATCTACCCTCTTTTTTTATTGAGATGGAGTCTCGCTCTGTTGCCCAGGTTGGAGTGCAATGGCACAATCTCAGCTCACTGCAACCTCCGCCTCCTGGGTTCAAGTGATTCTCCTGCCTCAGCCTCCTGAGTAGCTGGGATTACAGGCACGCACCACCATGCCTGACTAATTTTTGTATTTGTAGTAGAGATGGGTTTCAGCATGTTGGTCAGGCTGGTCTCAAACTCCTGACCTCGTGATTCACCCTCCTCAGACTCCCAAGGTGCTTGGATTACAAGCGTGAGCCACCATGCCTGGCTGGGATCTACACTCTTTTTAAAGACACAGTTGGCCCTCCATATCTGCAATTTCTGCATCTGCGGATTCAACAAACCTCGCACCAAAAATATTGGGGAAAAAAACAGCAAAAATAATACAATAAAAAACAATATAGTATAACAACTATTAACATAGCATTTACATTGTCTTGGGTATTATAAGCAATCTAGGGACGGCTTAAAAGATATGGGAGGATGTACAAGGATTATATGCAAATGGCATGCCATTTTATAACAGGGACTTGAGCAGCTGCAGATTTTGGTGTCCTGGTGGGGAGGAAGGGGGCAGTCTTGGAACTAATCCTCCATGCATACTCAGGGATGATTATACTTTGGCTGCATGATTTGCAGGTTATTTTTCTTCACAGAGAAAATAAATCTAAGAATTGTCCTTTTGTTTTTGTTCTGTTACCTCTTCATTTTATACTGTATATTTCAAACAGAAATCCACCTTATTTGTTCTAGATCCTTAGATAAACTTTCCAAGTTGCTTCTCTGTCCCCTCCTTGCTAATGCTTACAGTCCAGAAGGTCAACCACAAAAACATGTATAAGTGCAAGGACTGGAATCAGAAGACCAGGTGTTACTCATTTCCAGTTGGGTGACACTGAGCAAAGGGCAACATCTCCAAATTCCAGTTTCCTTATTTCCAAATTGAGTTCATCATTCCTATTCAATGGCTACTTTAAATGAACTAAAGTCCTTCCTACTACCAGTACAGTACCTAGCACACAAAAAGTTATAATTATTCCTAGATATCTGTAACTGTTTTTCCCATAATTTTTGAAGCTGTTACAAGAACAAAGTCATTGCACCAAATTTTGAGGTAAAGATATAAAAACAAAGGAAAGCCAAAATGTGAACTACTTAAAATCTTGCTGCTACCAGATATTCAACTGAATATTTTGGGGTATATAATCTATTATTGTTTTTATGTGTAGATAATTGCACAAAATTGAAATCATTCTAAATCACATATTATAGCCCATTTTTTTTTGTACTGATAGAAATGTTCCATGTCATCAAATATTTAAAAGAATATTATTTTAAACAGTTGGACAGTATTCTACTGAATATGCATACCATAGTTTATTTAATCAGTTCCCTACTGGTGGGCACTGAAGGTACTGACAATTTTGAATAATACAAAATTTATTAGAGCAAATATTCTTTAAGTTCTCTTGGTCACCATGAAATTGCTCCCCCGACCTCATCCCCTTAGGTTATATTTCTAGGAATAGAAATGTTAGGCCAAAAGATAGTAAATATCTAAGAATTTCACTATGAATGACCAAATGGTCCTCCAGAAAATTATTCCACTTTACACTTTCATTAACAATGTATAATAGTGCCTTTTCTCTAATATTATGTACTGAACTGTATTGAATGGTGGCCCCCAAAAAGGCATGTATCTGTCCCAGAGCCTGTGAATATGACCTTAGTTGGAAAAAGGGTCTTTGGGCATGTAATTAAGAATCTTCAAATGAAGAGAACATACTGGATTATGCGGATGGTCCATAAATCCAGTGACAAGTGTCCTTACAGAAGACACACAGGGGAGACTTGATAGACAGAAGAGAAGAAGACCACGTGAGGATGGAGGCAGAACTGAAGCAATTCAGTCACAAGCCAAGGAGCCACCAGAAGCCGGCAGATGCAACGAATGGGATCTCTCCAGGAGCTTCTGGAGGAAGCAGAGCCTTGCAGCACCTTAATTTTGGACTCTGACCACCAGAAGTCTTGTTTGAAGCCACCAAGTTTGTTGTAATTTAGTAGAGAAGCCATGGAAAAGAAGAATGTTGCTATGGCAAATATCTAAAAATGTGGACCCACCTGTGAAATTGGGTAGTGGGGAAGAGGCTGAAAAATTTTTAAGGCATATGAAAGAAAAAGACTACTTACTGCTTTGAAAAAAAGTGTTGTTAGAAATGTGGTAAAGACATTGCTGGTGAGGGCACAGAAGTAAATTAAAAAGATGTTATTCAAAGTCTGGAGGAAAGGCAATCCCTGTTGTACAATGGCAGAAAACTTGGTGTAATTGTGTTCGGCAATTGTGTGCAATGCAGAATTTATAAGTGATAAACTTGGAAATTCAGCTGAGGTTTCCATGCCGAATTTTGAAGGTGCAGCCTGGTTTCTCCTTTCTGCTTATAACAACATGGAAGTGGAAAAGAGACAAACTGAGAAAGAAACTATTAAGCCAAAGACATTAGCACTTGATAGTTTGGAAGGTTCTCAGCTATCCAGATTGCAAAGGATGTTAAAATTAGGCTGTCTACTGTGGGGAAAGGTGCTTGGGAGAAAGGGTCAAGGGAATGGCTAGGCAGCCATTTACTAAAGGGATTATGTGTGTGACTCATGGACTTAATCAACCATGTCAGCAGAAGCCAGGAAAAGAATGGGGTTATTCTCAAAAATTCCATGGAGGCCTCTCTTGTCTAATTACCTGGATCCTCTAACATGCATAGGAGACCCAGTAGGTTTATGAAAATGTTGCATCAGCACAAACGCCACCAGGTTGGACAGAATTAGGACAGAGACAGGATGAGATGAAGGAAGGCTGTTAGACTTCTGGAATTCTACAGGTAGAAAACAGGCTGATATTACTTGGCTGAAAATATGTACTATGGTTCAGGGAAAAGGAAAACAATCCCTAGGGCAGAGCCTTGAGCCCAGAGGCAGAAGCCAGCAGAATTGTGAGCCCAGAGTGGAGCACTGGGCCAGAGAGTATTATTCTTAGGCTCTGAAATATAGTGGAGTTTGTTCTGATGGATTTCAAAATTGCTTGGGTCTTGTGGCCCCTGTATTCCTTCTAATTTTTCCTTTGTGGAATGAGAATGTCTTTCCTATGCCTGTCTGATCACTGTATTTCAGAAGCAGGGAACTTTTTTTTTAGTTTCACAGGTCTACAAATGAACAGGGATTTTGCCCACAGATGTATTACACCCAGAGGCTCAGCCACATCTGATTTAGATGATTTAGATGATGAAACTTGGTACTTTTGAGGTAAAGATATTTAAATGGGATTTTAGACTTAGATTTGATACTATAGTGGGTTGAGACTTTTAGGGATGTTGGGATAGTGTGACTATTTTTCACATGGGATGCGGGATCACATTTTGGGATCAGAGGGTGGGCTGAGTAGTGGCTCCCCAAAAGATAAGTCTGTGTCCCAAAACCTGTGAATGTGACCTAATTTGAAAAAAGAATCTTTGCACATTTAATTAATGTAAACATGAAGAGATGAGGAGTTCATCCTGGATTACATGGATTGGCCTTAAATCCAATAATCTGCACCTTTCGGGAGACACACAAGGGAGATTTGAAAACCAAATGAAGTGAGTGCTACATGAAGATGGAGGCAGAGACTGGAGTGACGAAACCACTAGCTAGTGGATGGCAAGAACCACCAGAAGCTGGAAGAAGCAACGAATGGAATCTCCCCTAAAGCTTCTGAAAGGAGCATGGCCCTGCCAACACCTTGATTTCAGACTTCTGGCCTGCAGGCTGTGTGGGAATAAATTTCTGTTGCCTTAAGTTAGAAAGTTTGCGGTAATTTGTTACAATAACCAGTAAAAGGTTATCAGTCCATATTTTTCAATTTGATAGACATCAACAAATTTATGCAGTGATGAGCCACAGAATGATGTTTTTGCTCAATGATGTGCTGTGTATAAGACAGTGGTTCCATGACCGATCCAAGATGGCCGTTTAGAAACAGCTCAGGATTGCAGCTCCCAGTGAAAGCGCAGAGGGTGAGTGGACGCCGCATTTTTATTGACCACAGACTAGGAAATTCCCAGGCGGAGGCGTTCCATGGGTGGCCAGCTCGGCTGTTTCAGCCAGCGCGGCTGTGCTGGCCAGCGCCACTGCTTTGCCCCTCGCAGCTGCTTTGGCAGCACCCCTGCGCAGCGGTTCTCCGTACAAAATACACTGGTATGGGTGCCCTTTTGGCTGGCAATCAGAGCCATGGGAAGTCGCCCATTCATTTGTTTAAAAAGGGGACTGAACAGGGAACCAGGACAGTAGATTCCAGGGCAAAAAAAGCGCCACGAATCTCAGTGCCACTGTTTAAGCCAGTGCAGTGAGTCGCCGCACGGGAAAACACACAGATCCCAGCACATCTTCAACAGGCGACTGGAACACAAACTTAAAAAAAAAAAGGCGCTGAGGCAGGGAGCCAGGCTCAGCTGGTCCCACCCCCACAAAATAACAGCAATCAGAAACACTCTGGATTGAAAGTTTCACAGTAAGTGCAGCTGAACCCGGGATGGTCTAGCTCTGTGGTGGAGGGGCGGCCGCCATTACCGAGGCACTCCAAAACTATGGAGATAGTGAGCTAATGCTGAGGCAGCTCGCCGTTGCCAAGGCAACCCGCCATTGCTGAGGCAGCCCGCCGTTGCCTAGGCAACCCACCACTACAAAGAGAGTCCACCATAACAGAAGCGGGCCACCATTGCTGAGGCAGTTCTAACTGCACCCATATAAACAGGACTGCAGGGAAGTTCACTGAGCAGCTGGGCGGAGCCCACAGCAGCTCAGCAAAGCCTCTGCAGGCAGACAGTGACTAGGCTGCCTCCTTGCTGGGCAGGGCAGCTATGAAGGAAAAAAACAGAAGGTAGCAGCATAATGGAAATTCATAAATAAAGCCCTAAATACCTGGGACAGAGCAACTGGGAACAAAAAGCAGTTTATGACTTCTGCTGCAGCAGACCTAAACATACCAGCCCAGCAGCTCTGAATGAACAACAGAGCTCACAGCTCAGCATTTGAGCTCCTATAAAGAACAGACTGTCTCCTCAAGCAGCACCCTGACCCCTGTATATCCAAAGAGCCACCTCATAAAGGGGAGATCAGACTGACATTTGGCGGGTATCCTTCAGGGACAAAGCTAGCAGAAGAAGAAAACTGGTAACAACCCTTACTGTTCTGCAGCTGCTGCAGGTGATCCCCAGGCAAGCAGGGCCTGGAGTGGACCTCAGCAGACCTACAGCAGAGGGGCCAGACTGTTAGAAGGAAAACTAAGAAAGAGAAACAACCTCATCATCAACAAACAGAACATCCACTCAGAGACCCAATCTGAGGCCAGGAACTACAAAGACGACAGGTGGACAAATCCATAAAGATGGGAAGAAAAGACAAAGAAGGACATTACATAATGGTGAAAGGATCAATGCAACAAGAAGAGCTAACGATCCTAAATATATACGCACCCAATGCAGGAGCACCCAGATACATAAGGCAAGTTCTTAATGACTTACAAAGAGACTTAGAGTCCCACACAATTATAGTGGGAGACTTTAACACCCCATTGTCAATATTAGATCAGCCAGACAGAAAATTAACAAGGATATCCAGGACTTGAACTCAGACCTGGACCAAGCAAACCTAATAGACATTTACAGAACTCTCCACCCCAAAGCCACAGAATATACATTCTTCTCAGCACCACATCACACCTACTCTAAAATTGACCACATAATTGGGAGTAAATCACTCCTCAGCAAATGCAAAAGAACGGAAATCATAACAAACATTCTCTCAGACCACAGTGCAATCAAGTTAGAACTCAGAATTCAAAAACTAACCCAGAACCGCACAGCGTCATAGAAACAGAACAACTTGCTCTTGAATGTTGACAGGATAAACAATGAAATGAAGACAGAAATAAAGACGTTCTTCGAAATCAATGAGAATGAAGACACAACATACCAGAATCTCTGGGACACATTTAAAGCAGTCTCTAGAGGAAAATATATAGCAATGAGTGCCCACATGAGAAGCAAGGAGAGATCTAAAATTCACACCCTATCATCAAAATTGAAAGAGCTATAGGAGCAAGATCAAAAAAACTCAAAGACTAGCAGGAGACAAGAAATAGCTAAGATCAGAGCAGAACTGAAGGAGATAGAGACACAAAAAAACCTTCAAAAAATCAATAAATCCAGGTGCTGATTTTTTAAAAAGATCAACAAAATAGACCACTAGCCAGATTAATAAAAAAAAGAAAAGAGAGAATAACCAAATTGATGCAATAAAAAACGATAAAGGGGATATCACCACAGATTTCACAGAAATTCACACCATCAGCAGAGGTTATTACAAACATCTCTATGCACATAAACTTGTAAACCTGGAAGAAATTGATAAATTCCTGGACACTTACCTCCTTCCAAGCCTAAACCAGGAAGAAGCCGAAACCCTGAACAGACCCATAATAAGGTCTGAAGTTGAGGCAGCAATTAAGAGCTTACCAACCAAAAAAAGCCCAGGTCCAGACAGGTTCACAGCCGAATTCTACCAGACATACAAAGAGGAGCTGGTACCATTCCTCCTGAAACTATTCGAAACAATACAAAAAGAGGGAATTCTTCCCAAATCATTTTATGAGACCAACATCATCCTGATACCAAACCCCACAGAGACTCAACAAGTAAAGAAAACTTCAGGCCAATATCCATGATGAACATAGATGCAAAAATCTTCAATAAAATACTGGCAAGCCGATTGCAACAGCACATGAAATAGCTTATCCACCATGATCAAGTAGGATTCATCTCGGGGATGCAAGGCTGGTTCAACATACGCAAGTCTATAAATGTAATTTACCACATAAACAGAACCAAAGACAAAAACCACATGATTATCTCAATTGATGCAGAGAAGGCCTTTGACAAAATTTAACAGCCCTTTATGCTAAAAACCCTCAATAAGCTAGTTATTGACGGAACGAACATACCTCAAAATAATAAAAGCTATTTACAACAAACCAACAGCCAATATCATATTGAATGGGCAAAAACTGGAAGCATTCCCCTTGAAATCTGGCACTAGACAAGGATGCCCTCTCTCACCACTTCTATTCAATATAGTACTAGAAGTTCTAGCCAGAGCAATCAGGCAAGAAAAAGAAATTAAGGGTATTCTAATAGGAAAGGAGGAAGTCAAATTCTCTCTATTTGCAGACGACATGATTGTATATCTAGAAGACCCCATCGTCTCAGCCCAAAATCTCCTGAAACTGATAAGCAACTTCAGCAAAGTCTCAGGATACAAAATCAATGTGCAAAAATCACATGCATTCCTAAACACCAATAACAGACTTAAAGAGAGCCAAATCAAGAACAAACTGCCATTCACAATTGCCAAAAAAAGAATAAAACACCTAGGAATACAACTAACAAGGAAAGTAAAGGACCTCTTCAAGGAGAACTACAAGCCACCGCTCAATGAAATAAGAGAGGACACAAACAGATGGAGAAACATTCCATGTTCATGGTTAGGAAGAATCAATATCATGAAAATGGCCATACTGCCCAAAGTAATTTACAGATTCAACGGTATCCCCATCACGCTACCAATGACCTTCTTCACAGAACTGGAAAAAAACACCTTAAACTTCATATGGAACCAAAAGAGAGCCCACATAGCCAAGCCAATTCTAAGGAAAATGAACAAAGCGAGAGGCATCACACTACCGGACTTCAAACTATACTACAAGGCTACAGTAATCAAAACAGCATGGTACTGGTACCAAAACAGAGATATAGACCAATGGAACAGAACAGAGGCCTCGGAGGCAACACAACATATCTACAACCATCTGATCTTTGACAAACCTGACAAAAACAAGCAATGGGGAAAGGATTCCCTGTTCAACAAATGGTGTTGGGAAAACTGGCTAGCCATGTGCAGAAAGCAGAAACTGGACCCCTTCCTGACGCCTTACACGAAAATTAACTCCAGATGGATTAAAGACTTAAACATAAGACCTAACACCATAAAAACCCTAGAAGAAAATCTAGGCAAAACTATTCAGGACATAGGTGTAGGCAAGGACTTCTGACCAAAACTCCAAAAGCATTGACAACAAGAGCCAAAATAGACAAATGGGACCTAACCAAACTCCACAGCTTCTGCACAGCAAAAGAAACAGTCATTAGAGTGAATTGGCAACCAATAGAATGGGCAAAAAATTTTGCAGTTTACCCATCTGACAAAAAGCTGATATCCAGCATTTACAAAGAACTAAAACAGTTTTACATTAAAAAAACAAACAAGCCCATTCAAAAGTGGGCAAAGGATATGAACAGATACTTTACAAAAGAAGACATACATGAGGCCAACAAACATATGAAAAAATGCTCATCCTCACTGGTCATCAGAGAAATGCAAATCAAAACTACATTGAGATACCATCTCACAGCAGTTAGAATGGCAATCATTAAAAAATCTGGAGACAACAGATGCTGGAGAGGATGTGGAGAAATAGGAACAGTTTTACACTGTTGGTGGGAGTGTAAATTAGTTCAACCATTGTGGACGTCAGTGTGGGAATTCCTCAAGGACCTAGAAATAGAAATTCCATTTGACACAGCAATCCCATTACTGGGTATATATCCAAAGGATTATAAATTGTTCTACTATAAGGACACGTGCACACGAATGTTCATTGCAGCACTGTTTACAATAGCAAAGACCTGGAACCAACCCAAATGCCCATCAATGATAGACTGGATAGGGAAAATCTGGCACATATACACTATGGAATATTATGCAGCCATCAAAAACGATGAATTTGTGGCCTTTGTAGGGACATGGATGAACCTGGAAACCATCATTCTCAGCAAACTGACAGAAGAGCAGAAGATCAAACACCACATGTTCTCACTCATAGGCGGGTGTTGAACAATGAGAACACATGGACACAGGGAGGGGAGCACTACACACTGGGTTCAGTTGGGGGGAAATAGGGGAGGTATGGTGGGGGGGTGGGGAATAGGGGAGAGATAGCAAGGGGAGAGATGCCAGATGTAGCTGATGGGGAGGAAGGCAGCAAATCACACTCCCACGTGTGTACCTATGCAACAACATTGCATGTTCTTCACATGTACCCCAAAAGCTAAATTGCAATACAATAAATGGAAAATAAATAAATAAATAAAAGACAGTGGTTCCATAAGATTATAATACCATATTTTTTCTATACCGTTTCTACATAAATATTTACCATTGTGTTACAGTAGCCTGCAGTATTCGGTACAGTCTCATGCTGTACAGGTTTGTAGCCAAGGAGCAATGGCTACGCCATATAGTCTGGGTGTATAGTTGGCTCTACCATCTAGGTTTGTGGCTGTGTACTCCACGATGTTTGTACAACCATAAAATGGCCAAAGACACATTTACACATTTCTCAGAGTATGTCCTTATTGTTAAGTGAGACATGACTGTATAGTATTTATATCTGTGCTTAAAACTGGTGCTGCCTTTAAAATATGTTTAATAGATATTTTTATCTCTATTTTCACAAATTGCCTGTTATAATTCTTTGCCCAGTTTTATATATATATACACACACACATATATATACACACTTATATATGTGTGTGTGTGTGTGTGTATACATATATATATATATATATATATATATACACACATACATATGTATTTTTTTTTCTTTTTCTTAGATGGAGTCTTGCTGTGTCACCCAGGCTGGAGTGCAGTGGCATGATCTCAGCTTACTGCAACCTCCGCCTCCCAGGTTCCAGCGATTCTCCGGCCTCAGCCTCCGGAGTATCTGGGACTACAGGTGTGCACCACTACACCTGGCTAATTTTTGTATTTTTTAGTAGAAACATGGTTTCACCATATTGGCCAGGCTGGTATCGAACTCCCAACCTCATGATCCACCTGCCTTGGCCTCCCAAACTGCTGGGATTACAGGCATGTGCCGCCACGCCTGGCCCTATAGTATTCATTTTTAATTGATTTTTTAAAGAGCCCATAATAAACTCAAGTTATTTTTCCCTCAAAATTTAAATATTTTCTCTACGTTCTCATTTGTCCTTTTTTAAAAATAATTTTTGCGTAAATAGATGTAAAATATGTAGTCAAATCTGGCAATCTTTTATTTAATGGTTTTGAATTTTGAGATCATGCTGAGAGGAATCTCAGGCTTTTCAGTGTCCAAGACTACAAAAAATATTTGCCTCTCCTTTTTTTTAAAGTACTTCCAAGGCTTCATCTATTTCAGCTAAACCTTAATCTATATGGGGTTAAACATGTAACTGCATTTTTCCAAATGTAATTCTGCTGCCTCAGACCAGTTAGTAAATAACTAATTTCTGGTTACCTATATAAGAAGTGCTTTTTTAATAAATTGAATATGCTTGTATATTCTATTTTTATCCCACTGAACTGGAACATACTTAAATATGTGATGGGGCAAATCATCCTCTCCTGAATACTTCTGTTTCAACTTATTTTTTATTAGTTTCACATGCCTATAATTCTCCAAATAAACTTTAAAAATATTTGACATCTCTAAAATATAAAGGCTTCCTCCATTCATTGTAGTATTTCTAGTTAGATTTTTTCGTAGGCATTGTATATTCTTTATTGCTGCTATAAATGAAATCTTAATTACATTTACTATGAAGATTATATGAAAGCTAGGAATAGTAGTGGAAACAGCAATAAGAGGAAACATTATATTGGACTAACTATGTAACAGGCAGTTACGAGGTTTGATATATAATAATTTATTTCATATGCATAACAATCTCAGTTTTTACACATAGGGAAACTGAGGAACAAATGTTAAGAATTTGCCCAAGTTTGCATAACTGGTAGGTAGTAGGGCCAGCATAAGAATCCCAGTAATGTGGCTCCAGAGTTACTGGTGTTTATATATGTTACTTTGTTACTTTGTAACTATGTATTTGCTGGACTCTTGTAACAGTTTTAATTGATTTTCAGTGTATTCTTCTACATTTTTCAGGAAGAGAATACTATAAACAACAATGACTAATAATTTTGTCCCCTTTTTTCAACATTATTTTTCCCCTAATTTACTGAATGGGCAAATAATTCCCTAATACTGAATAACTGTGCATCCTTTCTATTGTAGGACACTGATGGTTACTCGTATTTGGCAAGTCTTTTGCATGTTATCAATGTGTCTTCACTTGTTTATCCCTTGCTCCTTCTCTCTTCTTGACTAACTCAGGCCTTCATCACTCTTCACCAACTCCAGAATGAGGTCAAGCTTGACTGGCCTAGAAAAGACTGCTGATTTGCTTTGGTTCAGCAACTTCCAAATTAAATCACAGCACTCTATTACACCACTCATCACATCTCCACACATCTGCCAGACACTTGGGAGAGTCCCTTTGAGAAGAGTAGCATGGCTACTTCTTACTCCTCTCCCTACTGTTTCCTCCTTGCGTCAGACTCCACAGTTCTGCAAACATGCCTTCATTTTAACTCCACTTCAATGTCTCTGTAATTCATTCACTTAGGATGCAAGAAGGAAGATACATTTTTGCCCTGAGTTTTTTGCAGAACTAGCTTGCTGTCCAGACTGCTTTGTTTCTGGCATTTTCATTAATTCTACACATATTGCATCTGACAGAATTACTGCTGTGTTTGTTGACAAGGCCCCTCTGGCCTCCAAATATCAAACGCATGATGTCCCTATCAAACTTGACACCTGTTTTTCATTCCCAGACATTGATTTTCCACCGACTAGCCAACATATTTCATAGAAAAAGCTGTTAGCACTATCTGCAAAGTATTGATTGCAGTAACACTGAAATCCCTACCTGAAAATTTACAGCCTTAATTTCCAGTAGGTTACATCAGTTATCTTCAAGTGGGTGAAGATTTAAGAGTGTGATCAGCATGTGCTAACTAAAGTGTTTACTACCGAACAGCTCATACAACACTAAACTTACACCAAAATTGCAAAGATAGAAATAAATATTAAGTAATTTCTTAAGTTTCTCAAAGATCAGATGAATGGTCAACTGCTTTCCAAAGAAGGCGTAAAATAGAAAGAAAGCATACACTCTTCCAAAAATGGAGAAAAAGATCCAAAGTATAAAGAAAAACAAAAGTATTTGACGTTGAAACTTAGGAAAATTTGGGGTAGTACACAGGCATTTTACTCTACCATTAACAGTTAAAACTCGTCTTTTGTAAGATTTTATGGCACAACATTTGTGATTTCTTTTTTTATGTAAAACATAAAGAATCTTTCCAAAGTTGAATAGCTGTCTCATTCATCAATCAAAATATTGAGGACCTACTATATACTTGTCCCCATACTAAGAATCTCAGTTGAATCACCTCATGTTGTCCTCAGATTATTTATAAAGTTGATACTATTTCACATAATATTTCACAAAGTATTTAATATTTTGAAAGAAGACACCTCATTTTGAGGATCCCATCTGTGTTCTACACAGAACACAGGAAAAATTTTCAATAATGGAATTGAAAGAACTTAGTATTTCAAAATGTATTATACTAAAATAAACAGATGAACTTCAAAATAAGCCCAAGGTCTAAACACTATTACCATCAGAACATGCACTAAGAAATGCCACTAACATGGTCACTTTGATATAGTATTACTTATATGTGGTTTTGAGCAAATTCTCACACTGAAGGACCATGGTGAGGGAAGAACTATTGGACATTCACTTGAAGTTATGTTGAGAAACCACTGTATGAGGGCCTAGGCTCTCAAATCACTTTCCACTCTCTATTCTGCCTACAGCAACAATTACTTGTTGCCCAGCTTAAGGCCTCACACTATGTTCAATGGTGCTGGGAAAATTAAAGATGTATAAGGTACAACTTTTATGCTCAAAAAGTGTCTTCTTTTGTGGTGGGCATGAATGTAACCTACATGGACTATGTGAATAAAGATGGAATATGATGGACACACTGTACTGTACCAAGCAGTATCTTCTTTGAAGGTTCTGAGAAGAGAGACATAACACAGATTGGCACCCGCTTACGTGCTTTTTAAAGATGGTGGTACCTGTGCTCTTGCTTAAAGAAATGGATTAGTCTGCACTGTTCACTTGGCAGGGAAAAAGAAGGGACATATCTGGGTAAGGGTAACATCACTAGCAAAAGGCTGCGGTGCCCGGAATGCAACTGGATCACATGGCCGAGGCATGTAGACAGGGCAGCTCTGCCACACAGACAGTCAGATCACATAGATATGCAGGAAAGTTTCAATTTCATCCTTTGGATATTGAGAAAACAACAGGAGGAAAACTCTCAATTCAGCCAGTATTTGCTGTGGGTTCACTGTGTGCCAGGCACTGAATTGGTCCTGGAGATACTAAACTGAGTAAGTGTTTAAGACAGAATCTCTACTCTCAAGGAGCTCACATTGCTGGAAAGACTGATATGTAAACTGCTGAGAATGACAGATGTTCATCAGGACAGTAATAGGGGCATATACAAGATACAAAAGAGTATAAGGAGAGAAGGAAGGAATTCTCAGTGGGGATGTCAGGGTATAGCAGCAGGGAGCCAGTGCAGGACGGTTCCCCCAAAGAGGTGACACTCAAGCTAAGACTAGAAGAATAGACACAAAGTGGCCAGGCAAGCACGGGGAGAAGTCCCTACAGTCAGGACAGGTGTGGGGGAGGGGCACTCCAGGCAGGAGGGGTGTGGGGGAGGGGCACTCCAGGCAGGTCGGGTGTGGGGAAGAGGGTACTCCAGGTAGGATAGGTGAGGGAGAGGCACTCCAGGTGTGGGAGAGGGGCACTCCAGGCATGACAGGTATGAGGAAGGAACTCCAGGCAGGCAGGTATGTCAGGGTGGTCAAACTGACCTTGAGGTGAGAGAATCCATATGAATGAACCAGACAAGAAGTTACAACAGCCTCCATGTAAGACATACAGGCAGTAAGCCATTGCATAGGGAAGACCCAGCCCCGATGTGAGTGATAAAGAGAATGAAGGACCTACTGTTTACTTGTAGGTTATTTATTTGTAGATTATTACCTATTTAACCTATTTACTTGTATGCTATTACCCTAAAAGTAAATGTAAAATCATTTCCTGGGGTATTCAGTGAGATTAGAATGTTCTACAAGTAAAAATCAAAGAGTATAAATTAAAAGTCATTGATCTTGCCAGCATTTGAGATGTTACTGCCACTATTAAAGGGCACAGTGGTGAAGGAGACACTGTCATGACTACATTCATGATCTTCTTTGCACTTCATCTTCCTAATGTTCTCTTGGTAAATGCTATTGTTATTCAGCCAGGTGACATGCTAGTAACCCAGAAATGGGTACTTCTTTTACCCAGACTACTATAATGACCCTCTAACTCCAGTGTCTGATATAGTAGGTACTTAAAAAATATTAGTTTAATTAATAATTTATTGATTAAGGCAACTACTAAGTCAGGCTCTGAGAGGCAGCATAGATAGTATTACACATATGGTTACACATATGGTTTTAATGGGCAAGTCCTGGACAACTGTTTATATTGAAAATGCCCATGGATTAAAAACATGCTCAGGGTGCTATCTCTAAATATAAAAATACAGATATTGTATCTACATTTATTTAATAAATTTTCTGGGAGTGTATTAAGGGCCCAAGCATTATGCTAGCATCCACTTGATCCTTTCCAGGAAGAAAAATCAGGTTATCAGATTAGGGATCTATACACCTAAGAATGATTGTCAGGATAGATAATGAGACTGGAAGGTGTCTAGAAAGAAACAATGGGCTGGGCACAGTGGTGCACACCTGTAATCCCAGCACTTTGGGAGGCCAAGGTGGGGGATCACTTGACGCCAGGAGTTCAAGACCAGCCCGGCCGACATGGCAAAACCCCATCTCTACTAAAATCACAAAAATTAGCCTGGTGTGTGACACGTGCCAGTAATCTCAGCTACTTGGGAAGCTGAAGCAGGAGAATCGCTTGAGCCTGAGAGGCAGAGGCTGCTGTGAACCAAGGTTGTTATCATTGCACTCCAGCCTGGGTGACACAGCAAGACCCTGTCTCAAAAAAGAAAAAAAAAAAGGAGAGAAACAATGAATGTTCATGTGCATAAAGACAACTAGCCAGGGGGCAGTGATAGGAGATAACAGAGAAGGGATGGGGTAGACGGAGGCACCGGAAAGAGACAGAAGACAGAGTTTGGGGCTAGAGATGGAAGAAATGGCTGACAGATGAAAAGTGACCCGTGATAAATTCTACTTCTTTATTTGCATTTTAAAAATATAAGGCCTGTTTTTGCATTTAGTTAATCGTTTCTCTAAAACTGTAGTAAATTGATAGTTTTTCACTTGGTTCTTTAATCTTCCATACTAATTCAGAAATTAGGCTCTTCTTTTAAAAACAGCTTTTAAAGGCTAAGGGTCTTCTTGTTTTATGTTGGTTTATTATTTTGCTATATGAGAAGTCTCTTTAATATCTAACTGATAAACGAGTATTTTTATACACATATATATTTGGCTATGCAATATGTTAGCAGAAATGCACAGAATCTGATTAAGTAGAAATCCCAAATGAAGGTTATTACCCTACAAGTGTACACAATTCCACACAAAAGAGATTCTAGAGGAATGTAAAATCCTAATAACTCTCATATGCTAAAGCAGCAGGGCTTCCACTATTTTAAGGGATACGTTTCTCATTTTAGAACAAGAATTATATATCAGGCCATTTCACTAAGTAAAAATTTAATGCAACTAGGATCACAAAATAATTGTCAATCTAATTTATTTATATTAAGATAATAAAAAGATTAAATTATAAATCACTGAAATCTTGAATGTCTAAAGCTTAAATGGATAAATCAAGACTTAATTAACTTTGACAGTATTTCAAAATGCTTTGTTAGGAGTGAATTTTGTTTTATGATTAAGGAAGGAGTATTTTCAAACTTGGGGAAATGCTCTTTATTTCATACACACAATACAGAAGAATATAAGCTAGTAAAAATGGATATTCGTGTTCTAATAAATATTAATAACTTGGGTATCTGATGTCTGCATTTTAAAAAGATTCTTTGACAGAGGAAATAGCTTGTTTGTGAATATATCACCAGCTCTGGAAGTTAATGCCTTATTGTAGAAGACCACACCAAATGAATTATGTATTTTTTTAAATGACATGTTTTGCTCTATTTTAAGCATTTTTGTTTTGTTTTGTTTTGTTTTTTGAGATGGAGTCTCACTGTCGCCCAGGCTGGAGTACCAAGGCACAATCTTGGCTCACTGCAACCTCCGCCTCCCTGGTTAAAGTGTTCTCCTGCCTCAGCCTCCCAAGTAGCTGGGACTACAGGTGTATGCCACCACACTCGGCTAATTTTTTTATATTTTTAGTAGAGATGGGGTTTCCCCATGTTGGCCAGGCTGGTCTTGAACTCCTGACCTCAAGTGATCCACCTGCCTCAGTCTCCCAAAGTGTTGGGATTATAGGGATGAGCCACTGTGCCCAGCCTAAGCATATTAATATTTGAAAATATGATAATAACTAAAATGCTGTTGAAATAATATGCGACATACCAGGATTCAGCATGAAGTAAACAAAACTGCTATTATTGTTCAACACACTTCTCTTGAGACTATTAACCCTGTGATTTTGTATCCTAATTTCTTGCAGTTAACATATTCTTCTGTTGCTACAGGTGTCATTTTAATTCCTTTATACTATTCAACTTATAACTTCTGGCCCATGTCAAAGGCTTCATGGCCTTGGCTATGTCTATGCAAATGGAAAAGGGGCTGCTGTTTGATACCACCTGCTTCCACTTTTCCAAATTTATCCCTGATTACCAGGATGTTCTCAGACTTTCCAAGGAGGGAAAAAAGTCCTATAAACTCAACCCAGAGGTGAGCTGAGAAATCCTGCCTCTGAATACAAAAGAAATTATTTTCAACCCAGCACTCTGATTTAAGGGTGCCTTTCACTTGAGCCCAGCAATTTGTCTAATGAGTTTTGGGTAGGTGGAAATACATTTGCTCTTTGGGCTTTGGGCTCAACTCTTTGTCTTGATGAATCTTGTGACTGCTCAAGTATACTGGGGCTTCACAGACATTCACTGAAAAGGCACCTCTCTCCTTCTGCTCTCCCTTGAAAATCTCTGACACAGGCATTGT
Source organism: Sapajus apella (assembly GCF_009761245.1). Lineage (NCBI taxonomy): Eukaryota > Metazoa > Chordata > Mammalia > Primates > Cebidae > Sapajus > Sapajus apella. The sequence continues at coordinate 18,785,126 of NW_022436969.1, read as the reverse complement.
GTAGCACACACCACTGAAGTTCTCAGGGAGTAGACTGGAAGGGCTTCATAATAGACAACTAAATACTAAAAGAAATCCTTGGAGTTTTTATTACCTTAAAGCTCCGTCCTATCTCCTCTCACTCCTCCCATCTTCAAATGCCTGTTTTTATCTGCAATGGTTTAATTACTTTTGTTCCCTTGTCACCTGAAAACCTTTGACCTCAGGTTCTAGGTCAAGATAGTTTTCCAAACAAAGTTCTCTCCCTAATATGGTACCAGCTGTTGAGATAATTCATTTCTTATGTTTCTGCTGCTGTAAATACTTCATATTATATAAAATACAGATATAACAAAAAAAAAAATACCCAACATAATTGTTAAATGAATCAACGAACACATTCCTTGAGCGTATTCACCTTTTACCAGAAGGTTTAAAGACAAGACATTGAGTAACACAAAGAAGAAACCTCTCCAGGCACCTAATCAGGCAGATTTTTAAGAGAGATGTGAGGCTGCCGTGGTCTTCTCCATCCCCCCAGTTATAAACTTTATGTCTGTTAGACAAAAGAAGAGCAGCAGGAATGTCCAAAAGTTTTCAGACCAGAGTTAGTCAGTTTTTCTCATCTTCAAAAGGTATGGTCACTTAAGTCAGGTCTTTTCAAAAATGTAAACCAAAGTATTACTTTGGTCTAAGTGGAGAGAGACCAGAGAGGCCTGGGGATGCTCTCTTAAGCAACTTGCTACAAACGTGACATTTCTCTGAAGACCCAAAATTTTATCTAAACAACATGCACATTTTGGGTCATGTTCCATTAAAATGCGTCTAATAAAAAAAGAGTATTGCATATTATTTATTCCTGATTCAAACTGCTTTTCTACAAAGGCACCTCTTCTACTGTGTAGTTCTACATATAAAATAAGACTTGCGCTAGGTGTGGTTGCTCATGCTTGTAATCCCAGCACTTTGGGAGGCCAAGGCAGGAGGATCACTTGAGGTCAAAGCAGGAAGATCAATCCAGTCCAGGAGTTCCAAACAAGCCTGGGAAACATGGTAAAACACCATCTCTCCTAAAACTACAAAAATTAGCCAGGTGTGGTGGCATGCATCTGTAGTACCAGCTACTCAGGGGGCTGATGTGGAAGGATCACTTGAGTCTGGGAAGTCAAGGCTGCAGTGAGCCAAGATCATGCTATTGCACTCCAGCCTGGGTGACAAAGCAAGACCTGTCTCAAAAAAAAAAAAAAAAAAAAAGATTTGGGTTTCCAAATCTTTGGAATTTGGTGCAAGAAGTGCAGTCTTATGTAAGAGAGTGATTTTGCTGAAACATGGACAATTTAAGACTCTGAACTGCAAAATGGTCACCTGTTTAAGTAGAGTGCCCATATGTCCTGGTTTGCAATGGGTTAAGCATGTTGTTCTGGCATCACTGTTATTAGCCAAAAGCACCTTTGTTTGGATGACAAATTACATGGTCCTCTTGCCAACAAGCCATGAAACTGCCACTATATTCTCAATTCACAGTCCTCTTTGACAGAAACACCCACAGCCATGGGGCAATAAGAATCACAGCCAAAACTGAACAATTGATCAGGCCCCAAGAGAAACTAATGATGTCTCCATCAACCAACTGATATGGCTCTCAGAAACGTGACATCTAAATTTTCAGTTACTTGAAATAAAGGGAAAAACTCAACTAACAATGTTTAAATCAATAAATAAGACTACTAACTGCTAAAAGAAGCAGAAATTAAAGAAATGAAACAAAAACAGAGCTCATATCACACCAGATATTAAAAATCATTTTTGTACTCATAATACACAGACCAATGTGAGATTTTCTAAGAGCAAGTACAGTGCCTTCATGTTTTCTGCCCCTATGAACCCATGACACCAACCTAAAGGCATACATGTAGCCCATGATCAGTAAGTATATAACAATTTGAAGCAATTACAAGAGTAATCAGCACTCTTTCTGTTGATTAAAACACAAACTTAAAAATCCCATACATTTATCATCAGAGTTTAGTTACAACCAAGTTCCATTACTGCAGTGCAAACAAAAGGCTTGGAGTGTGCCACTGAAACTGTGTCTGTGAAACTGTGGTGAAGTACATGTGCAGGGGCTTTACAAATCAGAGTCCCACACAGAACCACCCTAAACAGTACTTCACTGAGCATGTTCAGGTTCTGCGCTCGCCTCTACTGCACAGAAACAACATGAAAAATGAGTGTTGACTGTGTTGGGTGGCTGACACTTGTTTTTTTTTCTTTCAACATCACCAATGAACAAAATTGTCAAACAAACATGGGAGGAAAAAAACTGGAAAGAATAGTGTGCAGCACAATATCAACAGACCACGACTGGGCAGTAAATGCACCAAGCCAGTACTGGGAGACCAGGAAGTGAGGCAGCTGATTAAGCTGTCTGACACCCAAAACACTCCAGTAGCATGGAGAATATTTTATGTTTAAAGAAATTTAAAAACTTTTTCATGGATGTATTAATCCTTTGACAGGTATTTTCATCTTGCTAAAACCTCATGTGAAAAACAATTTGGAGCACTGAAGAAGTCTTAGATTTTTTTTCCCTCCTCAAATTTTAAATAGTCACAGAACTAGGAAAATTCTTCTTGACCACATGCATTATCCTTCGGACACAGTGTGCAGAAATCCTGGAAAGGCTATGCCTGGACTCTCTCCTTTACTCCATACTGACCTGCGAGCCCACAAACACTGAGCATCCCATTAACATAACTCAAAGTAAATGAATGGTTATTTGGACAGAGGACTGCGTATATCCTTTGCCACATGCACACACAGAAAGATGAGGGTGAGGGTGCAGTTTTATTTAAGTGGAAAGTAATAAGCACAAATACTTCAGATACTTTTTGTCACAACCACTTCCATAAAAATAACTAAGGAGCATTAATGCCAACAGTTAACAATAAATGAATGATTCATATATACTAACAGGCAACATCAAGCCTTCTCCGTGGCAATAAGACTCTGTAAGTGTCAATTCTTGTTATCCTAAGATTTTTGAAAAGAAGTAAAAGGTCCCCATTTTAAAACTTTAATGATCAACTTTCTCAGGAGGATCTTTTCCTAAGTTACTCTGGGTTGGCGGGAATTTAACACATGAGAACCCAAGAGTTTTGGATTAAATTTATATATTAAGTAAGTTAAATTTATATATTTTAAAAAGTATGTAATTATAAATTAATACTATTTATATTACATTATGAAATAATGTTAGTTTATAATTATTAAAGATAAAAATAAATGTTTATTACTTATATGTTTATATTTATAATGAACTTCAAGTGCATTTTACAAAGGTGAAGAACCACTCCTAACCCTCCTTGTTTAATTCCAGGTAGTAAACAAAGGAAAAGAAATAAGAGGTGGATATAACTGAAGGGTTTACATTAAAAAAAAAAAACAAAAAAACCGTAGGAAAATAAAAAGTGTTTTCTTTTCCACTGCTGCATAGTTTTAAGAACTACTGAATAAAGACTAGAGAGATGGGGGATATTATAAGAAATAACGACAAGCTTAGAAACATGACCAATTTCACACCATTTTGCCAATCGTGTAGAACACTGAATTTTACGTATGTTCCCACAAGGGCCAAATCAAAAAGAGAAATTTAGGTAGAATTTTTCTGATTGTGAATGAATTAATTTACCTCATTTAATTCTTGTGAGTCCATGTAATGCATGTTATCAGTACTTACAGATAAAATGAATTCACCAAATTAAGTAACTTGCCCAAAGTCACTCAAATAATAAGTGACAAAGTCACTCTCAAAGTCATCCCTTCCTCCTTCACTGACCCACGGGATTGGCACTGCACAACAGAGTCTCAACATGGTCCTGTGCAGAATGCAGTGAACTGATGACACACTCTCTGGAAAGTTTTTCTGCTGCTCTTTTTATTCAATGCTTTTCTAAGAAGTCCAAAGCCTGTCACAGGTATCACCTTATTAATCTTCACCATTTATCTGGGTATACTGGTTTGGGATGTTATTACTATTGTTATTATGGATGGGAAAATTAACCTGAGCACAAATGTCAGCAAGTGAGTGGCAGCTTGGACTGGAAGTCTTGCCACCTAATACATAATCCAGGGCCCTAGTCACTAAATCTTGCTTTTTGTGATACAGCAACACACACAAGGTCATGCTACTATTAATCTTTAATGAAACCGAATGTCAACTACAGTATTCCGAATCATCATTCAGTTTCTAGTATAATATTCAGTATATAGTCGATCCTAAGACCACACATTCATATATAAAGGTTGAAAGAAAATTCAATTTACCTTTAAAAATTACATAAATTATATTTAACATGTCACAACAATTTTACATAAGAAAGGGAAACTAATTTGCCTATTAATTTACACTTGGATACTTTTCCTCTCTTTAAGGAGCTGATTCTCTATTATTGTGGATTATTTTCCCTTCCTTAAAGAATTCTTAAAAATAATAACATCAATGTGATAAATGTTTCATTTCCTGCCCATCAGTAGCAGAAGCTCCTTCTGCCCAGAGGACAAACTGAATGCTCTGTGACAACAAGGGGTGCCTAACAACAACTTGAGGCTCTGCTCAAACTGGGTTCACCATGCTGTTTCTTCCTTCTACAAATGCACAGCAAATACAGCTGCCATCTAAAAAGGTTCCTAAGGTTTCCTCCAAATACCTAATATTGTTGTTCAGTTATGAACTCTATGTTGCCCAGGCTGGAGTACTGTGGCTATTCACAGGCACAATCCTAGCACACTCCAGCCTTAAACTCCTGGGCTCCAGCAATCTTCCCTTCCTGCCTCAGTCTCTTGAGTCTCCATAAACACCATTACTTCAGCCTGGAATTCTTTCCTACTTTTCTTCTATTATCAAGCACAGTCTTAGTTGTCCCTCAAGGCTTGGCAGAAAGACCACCTCCTCACCTCAACCTTTGCTGACAATACTATCGGCTTCAGCATTGGCCCATTCTCTTGGGTCATGTAATATTTTAGTACTTCCTCTATTTAGCAAGCATTTCCCATTTGTACCTAAGAGTTTCTATGCTCATTCTTTTTAAGGCTTTAAGCTCCTTGCCAGGTGGGGCCAGGCTTGTTTTATCTCTGCACTTCCCAAGCATAGCTCCCTATTTAGGTCCCAGGTTTTCCATGAATGCTTGGCAGATGCAGTGCAGAGATCTGATCTATAAAGTTCTTGGGTCTAGTCAAGGCAGCAGTGGCCTTTATGATATCGCCTACCTCAGCTACCTCACTTGTAAAGTGGACCCATGATACCCATTCCTGAGAACTTGTTTTCCTCACCCCAAAGCACAACTGGAAATACACTTTGTAAATTGATTTTAGTAAAAACTGACGACCGTTTAATATTTTTATAATATGCGAGTATAAAGTGTCATACCTATATGTGTATGTATTCAAGGATAAAATGTCACATACTGTGTAGAACACTTGAAGTAATTAATACATGGCACACATAACATATTTGATCCCTTTCAATTAAAGACATGCTTAAATAAATACTCTCAGGAATTAGCAAGAAATAGAGCTACCCCATTCAAATGTAATTTATAGATGAATATAAAAAAATCTGTATCAGTTTATATAATAAACATGCAAACTCTCTCCTATAACTATTGCTGTATTATATAAATATTAAAATGGAAGTGTAACCAAAATCTATCAATGCATGAATACTGGTCAGCCATGTAGATGAAAGAAAAGGAAGAGAAACAGAGGCATCCCCTCAAGCCTTCACTTCAGCTCTCTACTTGGAAAGTGTGATCATCTGCAGGTTATTTGTAGAACAGATAGATGTTCTTTTAAAAATAAATGCTGCATTTCTACTGATCAAATGAAATTAACAGCAATGCTAATTATCTGTTGTCTGTCTTTTATAACTCTTGGCAACTCTCTTGTGACCACACACTTATTTTCTGCTTTGTCCTACATCAATCTGAATGCAGAAATCAGTTCCTTTTGGATGTACCAGAAAGAATGTGTTTATACAAAGCATTGAGGGCCCTCAAATATTTTTCTTGTCTTTTTTTTTTTTTTTTTTTTGGGACGGAGTCTTGCTCTGTCATCAAAGCTGGAGTGCAGTGATGTGATCTTGGCTCACTGCAACCTCTGCCTCCCAGGTTCAAGCAACTCTCATGCCTCAGTCTCCCAAGTAGCTGGGATTACAGGCATGTACCACCACACTTTGCTAACTTTCATATTTTCAGTAGAGATGGGGTTTCACCACGTTGGCCAGGTTGGTCTGGAACTCCTCACCTCAAGCGATCTGCCTGCCTCAGCCCCAAAGTGCTGGGATTACAGGTGTGAGCCACCACTCCTGGCCTCTTAAGTTTTCTTTAGGTAAGGTTAATTAGGATGTTTATATCAAATATTCACGAGCAAAAACTTGATCATCCACTTTCTTCCATCAGCCAGCAGGAGTTCAGGTTCTTGTTTCTTTGTGTCTACCCATCCACCCCTTGTACCAATTATATCTTTCTCTAGTAACACAGCACTTCAGGACCACCTCAGGTTTATTCCAAAATTTCATTTCAGTGTTTATACAGGAAGAGGAATCCTAGTTAACAGACTATACTTCTTAGAAGACATTTTAGACACTATCTTTTGTTACTTGATATTTTAAGGTCTCATACATTTCAGGAGCTTTTCCAACTAACTTTAGTATTCACTCCAAGATTAATTCAGGTAAATGCAATTTTTTTCTATCTCTAAGTGCCTAAAGAGTTGTGGGGAGTGTGTGTGTGTGTGTGTGTGTGTGTGTGTGTGTGTAGGGGGTGGGGAGTGCATTTTTCATTATAATTCCAATTAAATTGATTTTAAATGACTTTAAAAATGACAAATGATAATTCTAAACTTATCTTGAAATTCATTAGTAATAATACACTTTCAAAGTTCAGGAGAAATTTTTCCTTCTTCAGCAATTAAGTATTTAACCATTGTTGTCACAGATCCCTTGGAAAGGTTCTGCTTTAAATTAATTTTAAAACTATCATACTAAGTAGAGTAAACCCTATCAAAGTAAGCAAGGTTGTCAATCAGAGTGGCCAGCCTTCCAGGGACTCAAGTTCCTAAGTGTTATTCAGAGTTACCGACATTTCTCTTTGTTGTATCTGAAGCTATGTTTCCTATTTCAAATTGCATATAAACAGCTTTAAATGAGAAGAAGACTTTACTTAATTTGAAAAAGGCAGAGATTTGAGAAGCATATTAAGTTTTTATCATCTTCAAAATGAAATGAAATACAAAATCTAACTAGAGAAATATGATATTTATTTAAAATATGTGTCAATCAACTGTGCTATCAGTAAGGCTTCTGGTCAACAGCAGGCCATTGCAGCACGAGCAGCAATTTTTCATTTTGCCATATGCCTGTCCTTTAGCCTTTGTGTTAGGGCAGAGGCTGGCTGGGGTCAGTGATGGAGAGAATCTGATTCCTGATATTTTTGGTCACACAGACATGAGATGCCCTTTCTTGCTATGACTGAGTCACTGGTAGGCTCAATAAGCCACATGCACAAGTGTGGAGTCATTGTAAGGAGGCTATTCCTGAAATTCGGTGAGCTTATCAGAATAAGTTCTACTGGCGCAGCCAAACAATACTTCCAAACATGATCAGTGAGGGGCAGAGATGAGCAACCATTTTCTCTGAGGCACCACGCAAATACTAGATCATGAAAAAAATTCTGTAATTGACAAACTCCTCTGGATTCACAGCAATGGATTATTGAAATGCAACTTCAAGAATGAGCTGTTACAAAAGATAACCCCACTGGTTTTTCAACCCATATTTTTGGCACTAAGTATGGACATTTAACTGTATTTGGTGTGTGTGTTCACGTATGTGAGATACACAAAGGTATGAATGAGTGTATATATATATATCCTTCTTAATTTATTCTTGTTAATTTAGATCTATGTACAAATTTTCAGACAGAACACAATATCCTTTGTATTAAGATCTATTTTGTACATTATTCCGTTGTCTAATATATGCTTTTACATTTCATTTAGCAGTAAACAACTGAAGCATTATGTAACCATAAAAGGCAATTATCCTAACCATACTAATTATCTTACAACACTTGTACTTTTTTCCTTCAGTGTGTGAGTATACAAATGTTTGCTTTATTCAAGAAGGGGAAAAATGCAGACAGAAAGGATGTACTTTTTAACAATTCACTAATCCAGGAAAATGCCACTTCTTCAAAAACAAACAAAAAAACCTGTGAAATAACAAAATAGGAAAAATAAGATTTTCAGTTAAAAGATTAGTTACCATGAAAAACTGAATCATTTGCTTAAAAAAGGCTTTCTAAATTATGTTAACATTTACATGTTATTTTTTAAAGTTTAATTGCCTAAATTCCTTGTGATAGGTAATTTTTTTCAAAAAATTGAACTAATATTAATTTTTAATAATCTAAAGATCATGAAAAAAGGTACCTAATTTCCTGAAAACCTAATTAAATAAAGCAAACCAAAATAAGACCTCATTAGTTTTACACCGTCTCTGTTAAAAAAGAGAGAGAAAAAACTGGAATTGATACTAAAAACCTTACATTTATTCATTTTAACTTGAATTTGTTGTTTATGATGAAATCTTGAGTTTCAGGATGATATGTTTAGATATAATTTTCACTAATGGATGTAAAAGAACTCTGTACCTAAAACATGTATTCATACTTTTTTCTTAAAAGGTCTAAACTCTTAATTCAAAGAAGTATATTCTCTATAAGTGCAGTTTTATAACTCCTACAGGTTGATATTTTTGAAGCTATAGAAAAACTTTTACAAGCTCAAATACATTTTCTTCCCAAAATGAGCACATGATCATTTCAAACTGACCCTGTTATCCTTGAACTAATGGCAGTCCTCCTTTCACAGTGGCCAAGAAAGGGGATGGTATGTACCGCAGGAGGCTGTGCAGTTGACCCTTGAATAACATGGGATTAAACTGTATGGGTCCACCTTCATGTGGATTCTCCTTCATCTCTGGCACCTGAGACAGCCAGGCCAATCACTCCTCTCACTCTTCAGCCCACTCAACCTGAAGACAACCAGTATGAAGATCCACTTCCACTTGATGAATAGTAAATATGTTTTCTCTGCCTTAAGCTTTTCTCAGTAACATTTTCTCTTCTCTGACTTAATGTGTCATAAGAATATAGCATGTGAAACACATAACATACAAACTATGTGTTGATCTACTGTTTATGCTACCAGTAAGGCTTCTGGTCAAGAGTAGGCCATTAGTAGTTAAGTTTTTGGGGAGCCACAAGTTCGACATGAATTTTCGACTGCAGTGCCCCAACCCCCACATTGTTCAAGGATTAACTGTATTTCCTGAACTAAAAGAGGTTGGTTCACGATATTTTCTGAACTAAAACCAATTCTGATTGCTACAAATTGAGAATTTTTATTATTAAATACTATTTTCACACTGCTTTCTGAAGTTTCTTATGCTGGTGAAACTGAACCTGTCCTTATAAACAGGAACTCCCTACGAACAGTGTTTATAACAAGAGAGCGGACTTACCTAGCTGAAGTCCTCCTACACTATTCCTCCCTTCTTGACGGAGCCCTCTGGGACAGGGCTGGGGCTGGCCAATGGCCTTTTGCTATCATACTCTTCCTCCTCCACCCTCCCCACCCTAAGAGGAAGCAGGAGGCCACCGCCACTCACCATTGAGAGGTCTAGCTCTTCTGTGTGTTTCCCACTAGTCTACGTTCTGGATGTTAAAAAATACACTTCGTTTGAAAAATAAAAAATTCAATGAGTCATGATTCCTTTTGCTAAGAAACAGCATTTCAAAATGACAGGATTTTCACAAAATAACAATATATAATATATATTATATATTATATTTACATATTATACATATATTTATGTATATTATATATTGTTTTATATATATTGCTGTTATTATATATTAATATATTATCTATAATTGTTATATATTCTTTTATATAAAATATATATTTTATATATTATATATAATTATATAATAATATATTGTTATATATAAATATGTTATATTATATGATTATATAATATATAATTGTCATACAAATATATAATTATATATTTATATATAATTATATATTATATATAATCATTATATATAATATATATTATAATGAACCGCCATCATGTGTGATTCATCATTATACAGCACGTCTGCATATATAATATATAATACAATATTATATTATATTTAACATAATATATAATATATAATATATATTATATAAAATATATTATATATATTATATTGTATAGTATATAATACATTATATAATATACATTATATAATAATGTATATTATATATTATATATTATACATACAGATATGTGCTGTATAATGATGAATCACACAAATGATGGTTATCCCAAATGAGATGGTACATCTTATTTTTATTGTACCTGTTCTATGTTTAAATATGTTTGGATACACAAATACTTACCATTGTGTTCCAAATGCCTTCAGTATTCAGTACAGTCACATGTTATTGATCTGGCAGCCCAGGAACGACAGGCAACACCATGTGAACTGGGTGTGTAGTATGCTCCACTGCAGAGATGTGTGTATGTGCATGCTACGGGTATTCATGCAGTGACAAAATAGCCTAGCACCACATTTCTCACAAGGTAACCTGTCTTTAATTGAGGCATGATTGTAATTACAAGGCTGGAAAAAGCCAGAGGAAGGTCCTGGCAGATGCCAACTTACCATTCTAGAGAATATCTTCACAGCCTGTCAGTCTGTCCCAGAAATGAAAAGCCTTTAGAGTCTCAGGAAACAAAAATGGCATTTCTAAAGTAACTTTAAGTTTAAAATAAAAGCAGACGTACTATTTTCCAAAGTTATGTGGAATCAATAAAGGAAACTATGTATCTTAAAAATAAAAACTACCAGAGGTCTAATTACTATTTTGAAAGAGGTGAGAATTCACTACAGTGCTCAAGTATTACAGGTCAATGCTTCCCAGTGGTGTCTCTCCAACCTGTGCAACTGTGACCACAAAGATGGGTCTGCTAGAGAGGGACCAGAAACGCAAAGAGAAACCACAGTGGCAATAAATCTTGGTTTTCTTCTCTGCAAAAAGGAGGGATGAACTATGAGAAGGAAAAAACGTGCAAGGAAACATTTCATCTTATACTTATTTCTATACCTATAATTTGGTCATGTTACTAGAAACGATTTTAAGATAAGTACTAATAAATGCATATTTTTCCTTTTAAAGGTGAAGGAATGATTCCTTCTAAAAGGCACAGTTAACATCAAATTGTCTTTAGATATGTTATAAACATGATACCTTGAGCTTCGTTCTTGATATTCTAGTTGAGCTAATTAGCCACTATGCATCCTGCATGTCACTGGTGATAATTTCCTTGGGCAGTTATTTCCTAATAGCTGTAAAGGGTGAAACTCTATAGTCTGCCTTTGTATTGGAAAGCTAGGCTGGAAAGCCCAGAGTAGGGAATCTGTAACATGTTTCATATTTCTGCAGAAGTCTCCTCCAGGCTACAACAGTTTGCTTTGGGCAAAGAGTGATTTAGAGCAATGACTAAGTATCAGAACTAAAAATGATCAAATATTTAAATGAGCCTAAATATTGGTTAAAAGAAATAGGGGGACGTAGTGAAACCATGAAGAGTTTGTGACTGGCATAGAGGGCTAGAGATGGATGGCTGTGAAGAGTGATCATCAGAAAGTGTGCCTATCAGTCCTTCCTCTCCAGAAGAGAGTCCCTGCTTGCCTGCACCCTCCCAGCAATCAGGTCCTGTTTCAGAGGTTTGGGACATTGATATTTCAGCTGTGGTTTTCCACTGCCAACAACTGTCTCCTATCTACCCTCCAACCTGAGCATATCTTATCTACTCTCTTCTATCTGTCCTTGTATAATTTCAACCCAAATCAAATCCTTTACTGCTCTTCAGGTCCTAACACTCCCTCTTTTGGGAAATCCTGTTCTGTTGGGAGCAGACATTCCCTTTATTCCAAACTAGTTTTTCTTAAATCAAAATACCTTCCTCATCCTAAATATCCTGAATTACAGGAAAGGGTCTTGGGTTGGGGTCATCAAAGTTTCTTACATGTTTTGCTTTATTTTTGTTTTTACACCACATTCAAGGAGATCCTGTTGCCAAATTATCTTCATGACATCCAAACATATTCCCAATGAACCTACCCTCAAGCTCACATCCTTCTCCTGTCTGTCATCTCCTACAGTCTATAATCTTTGTATCTCTGCAAGCCACATTAATGGTGAATCTGGCTGAAAGAATCCTACATCCCTTCCCTGCTTCTTATTTCGACCTTTGGTTTTCAAAGACACCTTCATTCTCAAAGTATGCCACCTCCTTACATTCAGATCTTACCCTCCCTGATCTCAGCCTCCCATGTGCAAGGCTGTCTCTCTCCCCCATGGTACCAAGTCAATGAGCTCTTCCATCTTCCTTATCCACCTGCCCCCACTCCTGTGCTGCCACCCAGCCTGGGCAGTCACAATATGAACATTTTAATATTTGCTTCTCAATTCTTGCTGTTTTCAATATGGTGAATCATCTTTCTTGAACTGGGTCTTTCAGAATGGACAAGGTTTGGGCAGGCTGTGAGACCATAACAACAAAACCCCAGCAGTTGTGGGAACAGGATATTTCTGAGGTTTGGTGGTCAATCATACTGATGGGAACAGACATAGCACAAGATAACGCTGAAAAGAAGGGGAATCTGGCAAAAAAAGATGAATACTTATGTACTTTTCCTGGGAGACAGAGTCACCAAAGGCTTTTGAGAAGGGATATGCCTTGATCAAAGAGATTTTTAAAAAATTAATTTGATAATGTTATTAGGAAATAGGAAGACAACAAGGAGCTATAAATCACAAAGGCATCCTAAAAAGTCACCTGGCCTAGGATGTACTTGTATCTCTGCATAACATCCCATTACAGAAATCACAAATACTATAAAACCCTTCTAAAAACAGATAATCTAAGATTTTCTACTTTGTTTACTTCAGAATGGAACAGATAGTTATATATAAGAAATACCCATCTGATTCTAACCTATACATCTGTTCTTAAATTTTAATTCCCAAATAATTTTGTGTCTTACTATTCATAGGAATGTAAAGTAAGTTTACATTCAAGTAAATATTACAGTTCATATTTAAAAAAAAAAAAAACCTCAGGGAAAAAAGAGGAAATAGTTTACTGTTTCCAGTTCTTATTTCTCTCATTCATTATAGCAAAGTAAATTTACTGTATTTCCAAATGAAAGGTACACTAGATATCATTTAGTCCAACCAACACACTTTACATAAAAGAAAAGTGAGGTGTAAAGCAAAAAGTGACTTATTTAGTCTCTTAGCTAGTTTCTGGCAAAACCAGGACTCTAACTTAAGTAGGTAATTGGCTCTTTCAGGCTTCCAGCATTTAAAAAAAAAAAAAAAGTTATGGAAGCTAAGAAGGTGTAACTGCCTTATTCATTGTCTGCTGAAGCCTCATCTTTTAGCCACATCCTTCAGAATGACAGCTAATATCAACTGAGCACCTCACGAACCAGGCATCATACTCCAAACCTTACAGACAGCACTGTTAATTCTCACCCAGCACACAAGATCAAGCTGTATTGGAGAAGCTCCTTTGTTTGCAATGTTCTTGCTCTCTCCTCCCCGCTTACTTAAGAACTGCCTGCCCTTCAAAACTCAGCCTAAGTTTCCAACTCTCTGTGATGCCTTCTCCTGTGGCCTGATAACTAAAGCATCTCCTCTACGGGCTTGAGCATAAAACTGGCTGCAAGGCAGGACCTTCAGCCACCAGATTTTGAGCCTCCTTACAGTGTTATTAAGCACTTAATGTTTACTCACGGTTTCTCTTTCTAGACTCTGAATGCTGAGTGGTCAAGATTCAGCTCTTGTATCTTCTCATATTCCCATGCCTGCTAAATAATATCTGCACTACAATTATGGTGTTTGGAGGGAGTGAGGTCAGTATGGATCCTTAAGCACATGCATGTTTCCATGGAGTTACACACGAAGGAGTCAGGGCTTCCAGCACCAACACAATTCTTCGAGCAAGCCTCCAAAAAGTTTAGAAAAAAGGGAAAAAAATTCACATTCAAAGCTACAGGAAGTCAAAGAGATCAATTCATTATTTTTTCTCTGTCAACCAACCACATTATTAAAACATACATCACCCAAAGTCCAAATAAATAACATCATTAGTTATTTAAGTTTTGAACCAAGGCATTCAAGAGCTAGGATGGGGAACACTTTTTCCCTTTCATTGTTTAATTATCTATTCATAAAAACAATAAGACATTTTATTTTAAAATATAAAACAAAAAAGTAGATTTTTCTGTTAAGATTTTTAAGCTGAAAGATCAACTTTCCCCGACCTTCTTTGTCAGCCTTTAATTTACCCATAGTTAGTCTTGTCAGCTGCTGTTTATTGATTTCTCAGTGATTTATTCTGCATTGTGCAGAACTCAACTGCTGACCTCCTACTGTACACAGCTGATCCTCTGCAATTTTAGGGTAAGTGGTAGGAGGAAGCTGTGATATGGGGCTGGTAACAGGGCAGCTACATTAGCATGTGATTACACAGGCACTAACTCCAACACAGTGCCACTTCAGTCGATTTTCCATTCTTCACACAGCAGCCAAACTGCAAATACTTCATAGGGATTTCAGGAATAATTTCCACAGAAATATTTCTCAGGACTTCAATGGACCCGAAAAAATAGGCAAAGATGTGCTGTCACTTTAAAAATAAAGACAGCAACACAAGCTGGAAGACACCCTCCAACCCAGGCAGGAAGGCAGTTACTAAGGGGAATTCAAATGAATAAAAAAGATCGATTCCTCTCCTAACATCTTTTAACTATTAGATAAGAATCTACCTCCAGAAACAACTGCAATGTATTAAATAGCTTAACATATAGTTTTATATCCAATGTTATCATTCCCATGTTTGGAATTAAACCCTCAGTGGTCAAGAGTGGATTCAGTACTGACTCTCTAACCTGGAGGCCCCTACCAGTGACTCATCTTGTTAGCTATCTCCACACTTTTCAACAGCGGATCTCAACCATGGTGTCTCAGACACTTGATCAATTCCAGTATCTTTCTGCTTGTTAAATCGGGATGAACAGTGGTCAGACATCTCCTTTTAGATCTGTTACAACCTAATGGCTTGCTGGGCACTGTTAGGAGGGTCATTTGACTTTGCCGTGCTTTAATTTCATTTGAAGAAGAGATCAACTATTTACTGTGACTGATTCCAGAATGTTCCCTAATCATAAAAATAACTTGCAACACTTTGTAATTTGTAAAGGGCGTTAGTAAATAAGTAAGGCTTCTCTGGATTGTTTCCCAGATTTTTGGAAAGGACACGATCTGATGCATGTGATTCTCTTACAGGCCTGCAAAAAGGAAGATAATAATAATAATGATAAAGAATGTTCCAATATTAGAGATAGAATGCAGGTAGCAAGTGCTTTGAGGAGCATATATTAGTGGAGCATATATTAGTATTAAGTTAGCTAATATATTAATATATATTAGCATATATTAGGTAGTATTTATGTAACAAATATTTGTTCATGAAACAGGTCCATTACCCAACTTGTCTGATCATAAGAACCACTGGCACTTGGGAAACTGCAGATTCCTAGGCCCTACCCCTGAGACTCAGAATCAGCAAGTGAGAGGTTGGTTTAGATAAACTGTGCAAGGCATAATCATCTGGGGGAGTGATGCTGTTTAACACTGAGAGGGAGGAGCTCAAATCTAGTTTTTCCTTTTGGACAGAGTTGACAAGTATCCTACAGAGAAGTGAAATAGAAATTAAACTCTTAGGAATTTTGAGAACAAAATAATATTTATTTGTTATCTAACTGAGGTAATTTCCTAAAATAGGACTTTGGAGAATCTCAAATGGAGTCAGATGACTTTTCAGAGAATATCCACATTTAAATCCACACTTAGAGGCAAAAAGTGGCCACTTTGCCTGTGCATCTTTTGTGAACCCACACACCCACACAACTGTTCTGGATGACAATAGGGAACTGCACGACTGTTCAGGATGACAGTCGGGAAGATAAAGAACCATGGCGCTATTTGGTGTGACTCAGAAGACCTGGTGCTTCATTGTCAGGGACCCAAGGACACCACAGCAGTTCTAAAATCTTGAATCAGTCTGGGGTTTCCATGGTTTTGGGAATATAAGATCCTCCCACTTCTACCTATGGTTTCCTGGAAACAGGGTCAGAAATATGCCAATTCCACTCCTAGGAGAAGCCAAAAGATGAAAGAGAGAAGCAGGGGGAGGAAGCCTCCTTTACCTGTGCTGTTTTGTGCAAGGCTGTTTTTGGTGCAAGTATTTTCTAACAAGGTTTGTGATAAATTATACAGGAAGGCCAGAAAGGAAGCCTCATAATGTAATATGCAAATGCTTCCTGCTAAACATTTATTATGCAAATAGGAACACTGTAACTCATGTGGATCTCACTCACAGAAACACTGATCATGGTTATGAGTTTTTTCTGCATAGCATACATGCCCATTATTCTTAAAATGAAGTTTTATAAGGAAATTTAAATTTCACTGAGATGTCTTCAAAGTATTTATAAATGTTTACTTGGGACAGAAGATATGAGCTAGTAATCACAGAGCAGTAGCTATTAGCTATGCAAAAATAGATTTATCTTAATTACTAACCAAAACACATATCAACCTGAGCTGGCAGTCAGCAGGCTTAACAGCAGCGAGTTGGAAGGTCTCAAGTTCATTTGCTCCAACAAACCCTCACAAGAGCTCCAGCAGCCTCAGGCAACCCATGAATCCTCCTTTAACCTCCTGCTCCTCTAAGTTACCCTAGCGCCAAATAAATTAGGTTCCTGCTTAACACATGGAGCTCCACAGATCGGAATTTTCTGAAGGCTGTCCCCATCTCTAATATTGTTCCTAAAATTACTTTTAATAAGGAAAAAAGACTACTTATTCCACAATTAGAAATTAAAAGACTTAAAATACCAAAGACAGATTGAGGCAATACCTAAGTACAAAATGAGTGTCGGCTGGGTAATAATAGTAATAAAATGACTTTTCAGAGCTGTAATCAGAGGAGGGGGAGAGAGTGAGCAGCCCTGAGGAACATTAGGCTCTTGGGACAGGGGAGGTCACCCCTGAGGTAATTTTAAAAAAGGCACCACTGCACAAAGAAAAATACTGCTGGATGAGGAGCCAAGAGTCTTGGATATGAATCTGGGTCCTGCTATTCACCCACCGTACAATTTAAGGAGTCTTCAATTTTCTGAATCACAGTTTACCCATCTGTAAAATGGGCATATGTCAACCTCAACCACTGATCTGGGAATTAGATGGGATTACTTACGTGAAAGTAGTTTGAAAAAGATAAAGCTATGTATCAAAGTGAAGCAATATTTCCACATTAGAAAGCTAGGACTAGAAAACAAAAACTTCCCAGAAATGTGACTTTGAAGAGAGTCTGTTTATTTCTTAATAGGATAAAGACAGTAAGAGGTAATATGTGAAGATATTTCAATTATACAGGTATAAAAATCAGGGGGCTCTACTTGAGAGGACATATGAATTTTTTAGTTTCTAACATAGTTGACCTGAATATCAGAGCATTCCTTAATTGAGACAGACATTTTCTTGTTTGTTTTTTGAGACGGACTTGCTCTGTCACCAGGCTGGAGTGCAGTGGCAGGATCTCGGCTCACTGCAACCTCCAATTCCCTGATTCAAAGCTATTCTCCTGCCTCAGACTCCCAAGTAGCTGGGATTACAGGCACACTCAACCACGCCCAGCTAAGTTTTCTATTTTTAGTAGAGACAGGGTTTCATCATGTTGGCCAGGATGGTCTCAATCTCCTGACCTCGTGATCCACCCGCCTCGGCCTCCCAAAGTGTTGGGATTACAGGCATGAGCCACCGCGTTTGGCCAAGACAGACGTTTTCAACAGTTTCGTTTCCCTTCCTTTAAGTGTATTTTCCCATGCAACCATTCACCCATGCAACCATTCACTGGCCATGCCCAAAGGACCATTCTTTAAATAAGTTCTGAAATAAATTTAACACTTAGCTATATAAGCTGCAAACATGCTTTTGGAACATACAATATAGTGTATGCTCATCATTTACATAACCAGACAGCTGGAGTCTACAGAAATCCAAATTTTGTCATCTCTTATATGCACTGAAAACATATTCTTCACTGAAATGCATGGGTGAGAGGGAAGCATTGAGGGAAAGGAGTTAGCAGTAAATCCAATCCTTAAGTAAATAAAAAAAAAACAAATTCAAATTTTCTATAAAACTAGGGTGGAGGTGATTGCCTTGATCTGATTCTGTGTTTATTCCAACTTGTGGCATGAGCCACATGGTTCACCATAAGCTCTCCTCCTGGCTCCTTCTGGTTTTATTCAGTCTATGGCAATTACTAGGTTGGTGCAAAAGTAATTGCAGTTTTTGTCATTACCAATTAGTTTTGCACCAGCCTAATAGCTGTCGAAACATTTCTCCCTTTTCTGATGCCATTGGCTCTCCCTCATTATGTCTTTCATCCCTCATGCCAGAGGTCAGTCATCTTCTGAACTGAATTACTGGGAGCTGCAAGCAATACTAACTTGGGCCCATCCTATCTTTGCAAACTCAGTTCCAAGCCTGTTAGAACATTTTCTTTTTTTTTCTTCCTTTTTTTTATTTATTTTTTTTTTTTAAGTTCACTAGATAGGCAGGCAAACAGCCAGTCAAAATATGAGAACTCATGCCAACTGTTATCCATTTGAATTGCTTGAGTGATTATTCTATCCAATTCCCTATAAGGCAGATATCAGTCACGTGGTGCACACACACAATTTACATAAAAACAAAGAATAGATCCACAAATTGCAAAATTACAGTGATTCTATGGGTCCCTTTCATAAGGGACTTATCTAACATACCCTCCTCAACCCTTACTGTAAGGAAGTGGCTGCTTTCAATTTGGTTTTCAAAACAATTTTCAGTTCACTCCCAATCTAAGACAGTGACTTTAAGTCAAGAAATTCAGTGCACAGCTGAGATTCTCCCTCTGTCATGTTTTCTTAGGCCCTATGAAATTCCTGAATAGGTCAGTCCACAAAGGAAACATTTCCATTTCTTTTTAGAGACATGGAATTTCAACACAGACAACACTGGGCCATCAGAAAAGTGAAACTACCTGCTTTTGAGGGCTGGAAGAGTACACTCAGCTCCCACCAAAATGAGTGACTAAACTTGGTGCTCCTATAGCCAGGAAAAGGAAAGTGAATATTTATCTTCTTTCTTCCCTAAGTTTCTTTAAATAGGATGGTACAGACAGAAGGCCAAGAGGCAACACAAGGAGAACATAATTAAGGAATGCCAGCTTGTACATAATAGGCCCTCAAATGTGTATTAAATGAAGCTGTTGAACTAATGGTGCAATTACACAGATGCAAAGAAATACACAATCTCTTAAAAGCATTAATGTCTATAATGTAATTAACTCCCAGAATTCAGTTTAGAGTTTTAAGTCACAGCTATGTCTTTATTTTTGCCTAGTAATCTTCAAGATAGCATGAGGGCTGGAGCTGATTCGTACTTCATTCAGCAGATGTGATATGGTGCTCAGACCAACTTCTACAAGTATAGACATCAGGTGATCTGGCTGAGGCACCTTCCTCTCTCTTTCTAAATCTGGAGAACAGTTCTATTCTCTATACTGGAAATGGGACGCTAAATTTTCCAACTGTATTAGTCTGTTCTCACTCTGCTAATAAACCTGTATCTGAGACCGCGTTACTTTTAAAATAAAGAGGTTTAATGCACTGACACATGGCTGGGGAGGCCTCACAATCACGGCAGAAGGCAAGGAGCAAAGGCACGTCTTATCTTACATGGCCGTAGGTAAGAGGGAACTTGTGCAGGGGAGCCACCATTTATAAAACCGTCAGATCTTATTTACTATGAGACTTATTTACTAGCATGAGAACAGCATGGGGGAAACCACCCCAATGATTCAATTATCTCCACCTGGCCCTGCCCTTGACATGTGGGGACTATTACAATTCAAGGTGAGATTTGTGTGGGGACACAGCCAAACCATATCACCAACCCTCTTTCTTAGCCATGGCAAAATGAGAAACACTCTGGGTAACAGCACAAAAGCAAATGCCAGGCTGCTCTGTATATTTCATTTTCTTTGTTGTCCTAATAGAGAATTTTTAGAGAATTCTTTGGTATTTCAGTTTTTAATCAAAACAAAACATTTGAAATTAAAAAAAAATAACAACTTATAAAACCTGCTGGTCTCCTGTGTTGTCAAATCAGTGGGCAGAGATACATCAACATTTCTTGTCCTTCATCTCAGCCTAAAATTGTAATCATGGAGAGATGTTCTGTGAAATTCACTTTACTTTACCTCTGTTAGGGGATGATACTTCATTGGTTCTCAAACTTTAAAATGCATCAGAATCACCAGTAAGACTTGTTAAAACAAGATTGCTGCATCTTCCCACTCAAGAGTTTCTGATTCAATACATCTGAGTTGGAGCCTGGGAGTCTGCATTCTCCAGGGTACTGATGCTTGCCGGTCCAGAGACCACTCTGTGACAATCATGGACACAGGAGAACATGCAGGGCTGGTTCTCACAAAGGTGGAGAAAAAAAGGGTCCCCAGCTACTCCCAGACTCATGGATCTTTTTTGTCATTGTTCTGCACCTACATACCAGACAACCAAGGATGTGACATTATGCTTTTTCTGCCGGTGGTTCTGATTTTTGCCTTGTTCCAGGTCTTGCTTACTTCTAACCTACTCAGTAGTGGGTGCTGGTTGGATACTAATGAGTTAGCCTGTGTTCATATCGAATCATACCTGGCAAGGACTTGAGTTTCTACCATCCAAATGTCTTGTTCTGATGGCAGGACTTTCATTCCCTTCTGAACATTTGCTTTTAAATATTATCAATGTTTTTAGAAACGAAAGTGAAATAACAAAACAGAGAAGCTATGCATATATGCATCTATTCAGCATCCAGACACCTAAATGTCTATTAGGCACTCTTTCCAGAGGCATTTTTCTGCCTCGGGGCAGGACTTCATAAATCTAGATAGAGCATGAATGTGAGTAGATGGATTACCTGCAATTTTTCTATAATCTCATTTCACATGGTCGTCTAATGGCCAAAATAATCAGGAGCAGTTTTCCATATTTAACAATAACTCTTTTAAAAGTTCTGAAACTTAATGGCATTAGCTGAGGCAGAGCTGTTCAAGGAAACCAGAGGAAAACATCAATTATGACACACAGCAGGTGCTGACAGGGAATGTTGTGCTAGAAGCCATAAATCTATGTCTTAACACTGTTAGAATATCATGTGTTCAGTAAGACCATTCTTATTGCCTTCTGCCTGCAGGCTTTCCAAATGCCTGACATGGCTACCTGACATTATTCAATCTCACCAGGCTAACTGGCTGCTGGAGCTCAGCAAAGAAAAGCTATCAACTGGCTTTTTATTAAGAAAGATTAGTGCAGCGAAGGGGACACGGGTTTGGGAGCCATGCAGACTTGTCTACTGAATTCTTGGAATCATTTCATAAACATTGCTAGTTTTGGAATACATATCTGAGAATAACCCTGTAAAGTCACAAAAGCCAGTGTGTATTTAGGCTGGTGGAGGAGCAAATAGAAACAAACCTTTCATCTAGCTGTCTGGCACCAGATAACCTTTAACCTGTCTGTCAGTCCAGTCTCTCAGCAGCTCCACCTTTTAAGCTGGATACACACCCACCCACTCACATACACCAAATTTCACTTCTCAGAAAAACTGTAACTGGACAATGGCCTGTGAGACACAAAACTGAGGAGGTGGCAGTAATCATTCCAGCAATTCTGTCAGCAAAGACACTAGCACTTACAAGCTTAACCACACTCCATCCTGGAGTTTCTGAGAGGTCTATTGCTAACCCCTAACAGAGGACATAGGCAAGAAATGTGCCAGCCCTGCTCAGCAGAGACTTGCAATGAATCCAGACACCTCGCCAACGCTGTCAGAGACAGCAAGAGGTGGTACAGCTGTCAGACCCACAATTTCAGGCACATGCTGAATGGAGCATTTTACTCTGCTCTCTTTCAAAGCTGCAGTTGCTCACTTTTCTGCCTCCCATCAGACATTTTTGGTTTGCTCTAAAACGCTATTTTCACTAAACATTTTGGAAGTGGTGCTCTCTTTCCTAGGTGCCTGCAGTGTTCCACCCATTTATCCGCACCACCATTCTTTATAGAACTGGAAGTCATTTGCTATGTTCCAAATTGAGTAGTTTAATCAAGTGCCTACCACTTTTGGAGAAGGATATGAACAAGTCTTTGGAAAAGCACAGAAATGTTAACAATTGTAAAAACTACTTTCTTGACTTCCTGTGAAGGAACATTTAGCCTGCACTGCCAGCCAGAACTGATTTTTTTCTTTTTTCTGGTGACTTCATGATATACGATGTGAAATGGATGAGGCAGTGCCGTGAGGTATAACTCTATGTTTCTATCACACACAAAAAATGTAGGCTTAAAGATGCCACTTTAGACCAATGTCCATGAACACAAATATTGATTCCTAAGGGTCCTATTGCCAGCTTGATTTTAGATGGTACTCATCTCTTTGCTTAACTAAGCACCTCTCTACAACATCAACAATTATCTTGGCATGTAAACATGAATTGACGCTGAGCCCCGAAGTGAGAAAGCTGTTATTCAAATACACCTGTAGAAATCCAAACATATTATGTTTTATATTCACTTATTGACACATAGTAAGACCATTACACATCCAAAGAGGGGAACGAACAAATTGTTATGATTAACAACAGACACATGTCACCTTAATAAATGGATGTGCTGACATTTTACCTAATTGTGGACTTTTGCCTAAATAAAGCACTACATTCAACTATTTACAATTTAAATGTAAATTCCTGGCATTCATAATTGTGATCGTTGATTTTATGTGTCAGGCTGACAAGGTGAGAGGCAGCCTAGACATCTGGTGAAGGATTATTCTAGGTGTGTCTGTGAGAGTGTTTTGGGGTGCATTTAACACCTGCATCTGGGTACTGAACAAAGCAGACTGCCCTCCCTAACGCAGGTGGGGCTCATCCAATCAGTTGAAGGCTGAATACAACAAAAAAATGGTAATTCCCCTTGCCTGACTGCTTCTGAGCTCAGACATTTTTTTTTGTTTTTCTTTTTGTTTTCCTGGCCTTCACACACGAATTGAAATATCAGCTTTTCCTGGGTCTTGAGCCTGCTGCCTTCACAACTGGAACCACATCAGCACAGGCTCTTCTGGTGTCCACTTTGCCAACTACAGGTCTTGGGACTTTGTCAGCCTCCATAATCGTGTGGGCCAATTCCTTATAATGAGTCTCTTTGCGTGTGTACATACACATATCCTATTGGTTTTGTTTCTGTGGAGAACCCTAATACAATAATTTTCTCAAAGTTGAATATCCACCTATCTTGGAAACTTCTCTGTTACTACTCTTTTGCAAAATAAATGCTCAATTAGAATCAACATATTATATTAGGTTGGTGCAAAAGTAATTGTGTTTTTTGGCCATTGTCAAAAGCTGCAATGACTTTTGCACCAAACTAATATCTTATCACTATCTGTGAAACAATTGAAAGTCCCTCCTGCAAACTGTCATCAGTACTGTCTTCTGTGCCTAGCATCCCATCCCACATGCCTCTGCTTAGAGAGGGATTTTACCTTGTTTCTGGAAAGCCCAGCTCAAGGCTTGCTTTCTCAAAGGCCCCAATCACCTAGCCTATATTGCAACTATCATCTGTATCACTGACTTGATTCCTGTGGTAAGTGGTGGTTATAACATGTCATCTGGTTATAACACCGATGAGAAAAATATATAAATTCCCAGCCAGCACCACCGTCTATGTGAAGTGTGCACGTTCTTGCCACGTCTGTGAGGGTTTTCTCCAGGTACCTTGGTTTCCTAACACATCCCAAAGATGTGTGTGACAGGTTAATGGGCTTCTCCCAAGTGTCTCAGTGTGAGTGAGTGTGGGGCTATGTGAGTGCACTCTGCAATGGAAGGGCATCCTGTCCAGGGCTGATTCCCACGTGTCTCCTGAGCTGCCAATATAGGCTCTGACTACCTGTGACACTAAGCAGCATAAGCAGGTTGGAAAATGAATACAAATCATAAAAATTCATAAAGTATATAATAATCATATAAATACACGATAAATAATGGTGTACAGTCAGGCATAGTGGCTCACACCTGTAATCCCAGCAGTTTGGGAGGGCCAAGGTAGACAAATCACTTGAGACCAGGAGTTTGAGACCAGCCCGACCAACATAGCAAAATCCTGTCTCTATTAAAAACATAAAAATTAGCCAGGTGTGGTGGCACATGGCTGTAATCCCAGCTACACAGGAGGCTGAGGGAGGCATGACAATCACTTAAACCCAGGAGGCAGAGGTTGTAGTGAGCTGAGATTGTGCCATTGCACTTCAGCCTGAGTGACACAGCGAGACTGTCTCAAAAAACATTTTTAAAAAGTTGTACAAAAGTACTTGGGGAGGCTGCCATATTTGTAGTTTTTTCACTATATGAATATTCTTTCTATATTTAAAATATTTAATGCTTTTTTTATATTATTCCACAAACATCTTCATGAGGAATAAAGGCAGCACTTTTAACAGTGTCATGTTTTAGTTTTTTAAAAATTGATATAAAAATTTCACATATTTGTGGAGTATGTGTTATATTTTGATACATGTATATAATGCATAATAATCAAATCAGGGTAATTGATACATGTATACAATGCATAATAATCAAATCAGGGTAATTGGGCCTTCCACTGACTCAAACACTTCCCATTTCTTTGTGCTGAGAACATTCTAAATCTTCTCTTGCAGCTATTTTGAAATATACAATAAATGATTGATAACTATAGTTATCCTACTATGCTATTAAAGACTAGAACTTATTCCTTCAAGTTAACAGTATTTTTGTACCAATTAACCAACCTCTCTTCATCCCTCCAACTCCTTACCCTTACCACCATTCTACTCTCTACCTCCAAGAGATCAACTTTTTTAGCTCCAACATGAGTAGAATCTGTAACATTTGTAATTCTGTGTCTGCCTTATTTAACAAAATGTGCTCCAGGCTCATCCATGTTGCTTCAAATGACAAAACTCCATTTTTTAATGGCAGAATAATATTATTTTGTGTATATACACTATATTTTATTTATCCATTCATCCATTGATGGATGTTGGGTTGACTCCGTATCTTCATTATTGTAAACAGAACTCAATAAATATGAGAGTGCAGATCTCTCCTCAATATACTTATTTCCTTTCTTTTCAAACATACCCAAATATCCAGCAGTGGAATTGCTGGATTATACAATAGTTCTATTTTTAATTTTTGAGGAACCTCAATATTGCTTTTCATAATGGCTGTACTAATTTCCAATCCCACCAACACTGGCATGAGAGTTCTCCTTTCTCTGCATCCTTGCCAGTATCTGTTACATTTTTCATTGGGTAATAACCACATTAACTGTGATGAAAAGATATCTCATTGTGGTTTCAATGTGCACTTCTCTAATAATTAGTGATGTTGAGCATTTTTTCATCTGCCTGTTGGCCAACTGTATGTCTGCTTTTGAGAAATGTCCATAAGGTCAGTGGCCCATTTTTTAAATCAGATTTTTGTAATTGTTGTTGAGTTGTTTGAGTTCCTTATATATTCTAGCTATTAATCCCTCCTTATCTGATGGATTGCAAATAATTTCTCCCATTCCATAGGTTGTCTCTTCACTTTCTTGATTGATTTGTTTGCTGTGCAGCTTTTTTTAAAACCAAAATTGTCTATTTTTGCATTGGTTCCCTGTGCTTTTGAGATTTTGCCCAAAAAATATTTGCCCAGACCAGTGATGTACCAAAGCAATTATCCTGCATTTTATTTTAGTAGTTTCATAGTTTCAGTCTTAGATTTAAGTTTTTACACCATTTTGATTTGAGTTTTATACTTGGTGATGGGGTCTAGTTTCATTATTCTGCATGCAGGGATCCAGTTTTCTTAGCACTCATATGCTCTTGAAATCTTTACCAAAAGTGAGTTGACTATAAATACATAGACTTACTACTGGGTTCTCTTCTGTTCCACTGTTCTGTGTGTCTGTTACGCAGCACCATGCTGTTTTGCTTACTATAGCTTTGTAGTATATTTTCAAATCAGGTAGTATGATCCCTTTAGCCTTGTTCTTTTGGGTAAAATTGCTTTGTCTATTCAGGGTTTCCTGTGGTTCCATATAACTATCAAGATTGTTTTTCTATTTCTGTGAACAAAGTCATTTGTATTTTGTTAGGGATTGCAATGAATCTATGGATTACTTCAGGTAGCACAGGCATTTTAAGAATGTTATTTAATAATTCTTCTATCCATACACATGTAGTATCTTTTCATGTTTTGGTGCTTTCAATTCCTTTCATTCATGTTTTGGAGGTTTCACTGTAGAAAACTTTCATTGATTTAAATTTATTCCTAAGAATTTTATTTTTTCATAACTACTGTAAATGCAATAGGTTTCCTGATTTCATTTTCAGATTGTTTGCTGTTTATGTATAGAAACGCTACTGACTTTTGTTATGTTGATATTGTACCCTGCATCATTACTGAAATTGATTACAAGATCCAATAGCTTTTTATAGTTCTTTAGGTATTTCTAAACATAAGATCATGTCATCTGCAAACAAGGACAATTTGACTTTTTCCTTTCCAATTTTGGAGACTTTTATTTTGTTCTCTAGCTTGATTTCTCTGGCCATGACTTCCATTACTATGTTGAATAAAAGTGGTGAATGTGGGCATCCTTGTCTTGTTCCAGATTTTAGAGGAAAAGTTTCACATTATTCCCTGCTCTGTATGATGTTAGCTATATGTCATATATTGTCTTTATCATTTTGAGGTATGTCTCAGTTTGTTGAGAGACTTTATCACGAGGGGATATTAAATTTTATCAAAAGCTTTTTCTGCACCTATGGATGGACATGATCATATGACTTTTGCCCTTTATACTACTGATGTGGCGTATTACATTCATTGATTTGTGTATGTTGAACCATCCTTGTATCCCTGGGATAAATCTCACTTGATCATGGTGTATCTTTTTTTTTTTTTAAGAAAGAAAGAGAAAAAAGGAAAAAAAGAGTAAATGCGTAATTTCAAACATGCTTTATCTACCAAGAAAAAAAACTTTAGTCTCTTCACTAGCAAACCCTTCTACAAAACCTTGAAGAGAACTGAACACAACGGACTAAGCAATAACAAACTTTCTGAAAACAATACATAGAAAAAAACCGTCAGAAGTCCAGAAAAAACAAGGAATACTGGAATTAGAAAAACCATATTTGAGAGCCATGTGACAAACCAGGCAGCCCACCCCACGAAGATCCCTCCAGTAAGCAAAGAACAAAGAAAAAAACTTCTCACTTGACATGTTCTCAAAACAATTTGCCTGCTAAATGAGCTACCACCCCCTTGCACAACAAAAACACAACAATAAAATGGGAAGCACTACATCCCCTCCATCTTACTCTCCCAAAGCAAAGAACAAGAACAATCATCAATGGTACATGGAAATTGCAGCAAAGCAACACAAAGAGTCAGCTTCATACTCAGAAGAGAACGCTGTGTCTCCTTATGGAGGAGTGCTCTACCCATTCAGAGAAACTTCTCTAGTAATGAACTATAGAAATGATCCCTGAAATGTAGTCTTTGTAACTTTTTACTGTACTGCTAGATTTACTATGTTAATATTTTGTTGCGGATTTTTACACTTACGTTCATGATGACGATGCCTGTAGTTTTCTCATTTGTCACATCCTTGTCTGGTTTTGGTATCAGGGTTATGCTTGCCTATTACAATGAGTTAGGAAGAATTCTCTCCTTTTCAAATTTTTGGAATTTTAGAAGAATTGGTCTCAGTTCTAATTTATAAATTTGGTAGAATTCAGCAGCAAAGTCATCTGATACTGGGCTTTTCTTTGTTGGAAGGTTTTTTATTACTGATTCAATCTCATTACTAATTATTGGTCTGTTCAGGTTTTCTACTTTTTCCTGGTTCAACCCTGCAAGATTATATGTGCCCAGGAATCTGTTGTTGTTTAGTTGTTTCTAACAGTCTCTAATGATTCTTTCTATGTCTGTGGTATCAGTTGTAATGTCTCTTTTTGTTATAAATTTATTTGGGTCTTTGCTGTTTTTCTCTTGGTCTAACTAAAGGTTTATCTATTTTATCTTTTCTCAAAACCAACTTTTCATTTTGTTTTCTATTTTTATCTCCATTTCATTTAGTTCTGTTCTGATATTTATTATTTCTTTCCTTCTACTAATTTTGTACATGGTTTGTTCTTGCTTTTCTTAGTTTCTTGAGGTGCATCACTAGGTTATTTGGAATCTTTCTACTTTTTGATGTAGGTATTTATGACTATAAACTTCCCACTTAGAACTGCTTTTGCCGAATTCCATAGGTTTTGGTATGTTGCCTTTCCATTTTCATTTGTTTCATTTTTTTTATTTACTTCTTCATTTCTTCACTAACTCAATGATCATTCAAAAGTGTATTACATAATTTTCATATATTTTTCCAGGTTCCAACATTTCTGTTGTTACTGATGCCTAGTTTTATGCCATTGTATTCTGATAAGATACTTGAAATGATTTTGACTTTTTTATATTTACTGAAATATGTTTTGTTGCCTAACATGTGGTGTAACCTGAAGAAAATTCCATGTGCTAATGAGGTGTATTCTGCAGTTGTCAGATGAAAGGTTCTGTAATGTTTGCTAGGTCCATGTGGTTTGTAGAGTAGTTAAGTCCAGTATTTCTTTGCTGGTTTTCTGTCTAGGTTATCTATCTAATGCTGCAAGTTTGGTGTTGAAATCCCCAACTATTATTGTAATGAAGTCTATCTCTTCCATTAGTGCTAGTGATATTTGTTTTATATATCCGATGCACCAGTATTGGTGTGTGTGTGTGTGTAATTTATATCCTCTTGCTGAATTGATCCTTTTATAATTATGTAGTGACCTTGTCTCTTGTTATGTTTTTTGACTTAAAGTTCTAGTTTGTCTGATATAAGTATAGTAACTACTGCAGAGTTTTGGTTTCTTTTTGCATAAAATATTTTTTTCTCATCTCTTCACTTTCAGTCTAATGAGTCTTTATAGGTGAGGTCAGTTTCTTGTAGGCAGGATATGGTTGAGTCTTGTTATTATTATTTTTTTCACCCATTCAGTGAGTCCATATCTTTTAATTGGGACTGTTTATATGCAAGGTTGTTATTAAATATAAACAGGTGAGAACTTAAACCTGTCATTTTCTTCATTGTTTTTTGCTTTGTAAATCCTTTTTTCATTTTTTTCCTCTCTGATCTTTGAGATTTGGTAGCTTTATGTAGTAATAACATTTCATTCCTTTCTGTTTATCATTTATGTATCCTCTCCTTCAGTAAATTTTATACTGTAATGTGTTTTCATGGTGACAGATAGCATCCTTTTACTTCCAGATGTAGCTCTCTTAAGCATTTCTCATACAGTCAGTCTAGTGGTGACAAATTCCACCAGTTTTTGTTTGTCTGGGTAAGACTTTGTATCTCCTTACATTCTGAAGGGCAGCTTTGGTCAATATAGTATTCTTGGCCAGGAGTTTTTTTTATCTTTCTTTCAGTACTTTGAATGTATCATTCAATTTTCTCCTGGCCTATATGGTTTCTGCAGAGAAATTTGCTGTAATTCCCTTACATGTGACTTGACACTTTTTTCTTTCTATTGTTTATAATTCTCTCTCTAACTTTTGACAGTTTAACTATAATGTGCCTCAAACAGGAGACTTTTGAGTTAAGTACATTTAGAGATCTTTAAGCTTCAGATACTTGGATGTCTATATCTCTTAAGATTTAAGAAACTTTTATTTATTATTCCAGATTTAATAGGTTTTTCTATGCTTTTTTCTATCCCCCTTCTGGCATTCACAATATTTGAATGTTTGTTCACTTGATAGTGTCCTATATGCCATTTAGGGCTTCTTTTTAAAGTTGTTTTTTTCTTTCATTTATGTCTGACTGGGTTATTTCAAAAGACGTATCTATCTTTGAGTTTAGTAATTCTTTCTTCTATTTGATCTAATCCACTGCTGAAGGTCTCAACTGTATTTTTGTTTCATTCATTAAATTCTTCAGTGCCAGAAAGCCTTTGTTATGATATATCATTAATTATTTTTTAATTGTGAGGTGGTAGGATGGTAGGAGATGCTCATAATAACTTTTGTTTTGTAAATATGTATTGTTAACCCACCACTGCTACTACTTTCATCATTCAGTCATTCACGAAAAACTGGAAAATTATCTTACTTGTTTTTATTAATCTTTCTTACATTTACACCTAGCTCACATTTGTTTCAATGTTTAGAAGGTTTTGGGGTCTTTATTTTGAAGGTTGGTGATGTTTTCTTCACCAGAAAAATCACATAGTAACTTAACTCATTTATATTAATTAGCCTATGGTAAAATTGGTTTTGATACACACTGTTTCTCTTAAGGTCCAGAGTTTCCCAGAACCTATCAATGACATTAAGTAAGGACTTCCTGTACTGTACTGCCAAGTTTTCTGTGTACGTATGTGAGTGTTTTGTTTCTCAAATAAACTGAAAATTCAAGCACAACTTTGTGTTGCCCCTGCTCCCTGGATCTACTGTTTACCTAACTGTATGTGTTTATTCATGATGATGATGACAAGAAAGATATTTAGAGGTATTAGCAAATGAGAAGTTTGTATTCTCACTTATGCCATTAAATTGTAAAAAGGAAGTACTTCTGAACCCTAAAAAGGCACTGAGTGAACCAACAATGCTTTGACACTTAATATCATCATTTCCTGTGGATAAATTTTCTCTAATGAAACAACTTTTGATTGCAGTATGAAGCTTTTCCATTGCTTCCATGTTCAATAAAGCAAATGATTTAGGGAGATAGTTCAAAAATAAATTATACTTTTGTAGTCAAGATATCTTGTTAAACAAGATCATACCCAGAACCCCAAAAGATAAAACACCTTTTAGTGCAGCTGCTCTGGTGGGAGCAGGAATGAGGTCATAATAACTCTCTCTCCTATCCACTCAGGGCATGGTACAGAGGAAAATACACAACAGATTTAAGCAAAGTAGCTCTTGTTCCTTAATGGAGTCACAGATTCTTTTTCTTTTTGCCTAACTTTCTTTCCCTTAACATATATATTTTACTGGAGGCTGATCAATGGTTTAGAAAGCTTTTCCTATGCCCAATAAATATCATATTGGATAAATACCTCTAGAGACTTTGTTAATCTCCTGACACTCTGAAATATCATCCACGTATCTCATGATGGGTTCTTTCCTACATAATTTCCATAAGTTTTGGGCTTCGTACTCACATCTCATAACCTATGGGCCTTTATAACATTCACTGATCATCTTTTCCTGGGAATCACAAACCATGTTGACAATCAGCAAAACCCTTTGTGTCAGTTACTAATGAGAACAAGCTCTCCTGGGTGAGGCAGCCAAGATTTTATTAGTTTAAAACAAAACCAAAGCAAAGATGTTCACAAAGTTGCTAGATTTGGTTGCTACTAAAAATACAAATCTCCTTGGTGTAGCTGGTTCCTTTCTTTCAGAAAGATTATTTGCTGCAAGGATGTTAATGAAATTAGACCCTGAGATTCTATTATGTGCTACCGCCTTGCAAGCCAATATTTCTGTTTTACTCTACTACTTCTGAGGATTGCCTTAGATTTGCCTCTGTTCTTTGCCACCTCATCTCCCTCCATTCCTTCCTTCTTACAGCTTTCCTTTTCTCCCTCCCTTCTTTTCTTTCTAGTCATAAGCCATTTTTTTCAGTCACAATTAATAGTAATTCCATTGACATTACTGGTAAGGTCACCACAATCCTCTACTGGTTGAAGGCAAGGTGCCCCTTGAGTAAAACAACTACTACATCACCTATTTTGTATTACTTCTCACTTTAGCACAGTTATCAGCATAAATCATGTTTAACAGTGAGTGAGTTGTGAAGTGTTTGTAAAGAGTATTTTTTTAAAGTTTCCCCAGTGCTCTCATGAAATCCTTCTTGAGGTCACAGAAGATGCAGAAAAGCCAATTAAGGACCTCATTCATGGTTTCAACATTCTCAAGAATATATTGCTATTAACTGTAAGAATACAAATTCACTAATTCCACTCAATTATCCTGGGTCAGTAGGCTTACAGAAAACCAGAAGCTTAATCTGAATCATTTTCACAAGGCCTACATTAGCTATAGCAATCATTCATATAAGAAACCATTACTACACCCTGTTGCCTGCAAAACCTGGCACATTGAGACAAGCTTCCTGCAATCCACCCATGCCCCGTCCCCAGGCCCCACCATCATTTATACACAGAGAACTTAGCTAACATTAACAAAGAGTCTATCCTTGAAGGAAAAAAAACAACTTTTAAAAAGGGGGCATAAGGCTGGGGGCAGTGGCTCACAACTGTAATCCCAGCACTTTGGGAGACAGAGGTGAGTGGATCATGAGGTCAGGAGATTGAGACCATCCCGACTAACACAGTGAAATCTGGTCTGTACTAAAAATATAAACAATTAGCCAGGCGTGGTGGCATGCGCCTGTGGTCCCAGCTACTCGGGAGGCTGAGGCAGGAGAATCGCTTGAACCTGGGAGACAGAGGTTGCAGTGAGCTGAGATCATGCCACAGCACTCCAGCCTGGGTGATAGAGCAAGACTCTGTCTCAAAAAAAAAGAAAAAGAAAAAAAGGGCAGCAAGAAGGGAGAAGACACTTCTCTGTCTTGGTGATCAGTGTAGACTGTTTACATGTAAACCTCCTCTGTTTAAGCCTTAAGGGTGGAAGACTAAGAAAATCATCTTCATAAATCAGTGCAAATCAGCACTGTCCTCCTTTTGGGAAGAACTCCTGAATCATAAAAATAACCCAGGTGAAACTTTTAACCCTACAATATTTTGGCTGAATACTGAATAATTTTTATATTCTTCTTGTTAATACTTGTAAGTAGTTATCACTCAAAAATACTATCATTGAAACCATTTACTATACAGCAATCTATATGTGACATTATCCAAAGTAAGTCAACATAGTCTCTTCTGATTAAAAGAATATAATCTAAAATAAACTAGCTACAATGAAGGATCAGGAGAATCAAACCTCAGAATATGATTCTTCACACCGCAAAAATGCAAAGGCATTGGTGCATTTTACATGACAGTTAGTGTTAGAATAGATGCAAAGAGTAAATGATCAGAAAATATCAGGAGTGGCCAGGGTGTGGTGGCTCACATCTGTAATCCCAGCACTTTAGGAGGCCTAGGCGGGTGAATCGCATGAGGCCAGGAGTTCAAGACCAGCCTAGACAACATGGTGAAACTCTGTCTCTACTAAAAATACAAAAATTAGCCAGGCATGATGGTGCACGCCTGTAATCCCAGCTACTCAGGAAGCTAAGGCACAAGAATCACTTGAACTTGGGAGGCAGAGGTTGCAGTGAGCTGAGATAGTGCCACTACACTCCAGCCTGAGCAACAGAGAGAGACTCTGTCTCAAAAAACAATAAAAAATAAAAAAAGAAAGAAAATGTAAAGAGAAAACATTATCCTGAGAAAAGAGAAAGCTTTGAAGAGCTTCACAAAAGAAGACAACAAAGGTGAGGCCCATGAGAGGTGAAGTGAGGAGTATGAGAACAGATGATGGCCAGCGAATAATATAAGAATGGTTTTCCTACTCTGGAAACTTATAGAAAGTGTGTGGAAGTAAATGAATTCAACATTAAAACTGTTATTCAAAAG
Organism: Sapajus apella; assembly: GCF_009761245.1. NCBI lineage: Eukaryota > Metazoa > Chordata > Mammalia > Primates > Cebidae > Sapajus > Sapajus apella. The sequence goes on along the minus strand of NW_022436969.1, from coordinate 18,751,139 downwards.
TTAAAAAAAAAGATGTTAACCAAGAAGAATTGAGTGGCTAGGCTAGGAAAACTGAAGTCAATAAGGGGACAGGATGTTATCTAGCAGGATGAAGTGAAGAAATCCCATATGCATAGTGAGTAAGGAGATACAGAAGTCCTTCTTATTATGCTACATGTCCTGCTCAAGGAGTCATGGCTAAATTTTAATTCGTGTTAAGAAATAAACATTAACATGCACTGTAAATAAAGCACTATGTTAAGATGAACCAAGAGTGGTTTGGGGCCAATAATGGCAATATGAAAGCAAGGTGAGTACAAATTTCAGCAGAACCCACAAGCCGCCGACATACTGCCATGGCTTGGTACAGTAATGCCAGTTACCAGAAGTCATTTAATTTTTCCTGTTACTTTGCTTGCAATTAGGAAATCAGGAAAAGTTAGCCACACCCATCAACACTGCTGCCCTCTCAGGCTTGTGTCAGTGGTAATTAAGGCAAACTTAATAACCACAAAACAAACAGACAATGAACTTTCAACTTATCTATGACCAACCAGTATTAATTGACTATATATATTAATAATAATAGTCAATATGTACCTAAAGGTACTATATTTTCTAATCTTAGCAATAGTTATTTGCTCTGTAGATGGTTTTCCCCACTCTTACAGTGAACTTGATCTCCAATCTGACATTTTCTGGGGCCTAAATCTAATTTGTATCGAAAGCCCTTAGAAATCAAACAGATATTGTACATGAATGTTCATAAAATTATTCAAAATAACAGAAAGGTGGAAGCAGCCAAAATGCCCAACAACAGGTGAAAGAATAAACAAAAAGTGGTATATCCAACCAATATAATATAACTCAGCCACCAAAAGCAAGGAAATTTTAATATATGCCACCAATATGAATCGATCTTGAAAATATCACGCTTGGTGAAGTAAGTCAGAAACATATAGAAAACCATGGTATGATTCCACTTGTATGAGATACCTGGAATATGCAAATTCACAGAGAAAGAAAGCAGAACAAAAGTTGTCAGGGACTAGGTGGAGGGGAGAGGTGGAGGTTGTCATTTAATTGCACAGGGCTTTAGTAAGGGATGATACCAATGTTTTGGGTGCAGATAGTGGTGACGGTTACACAATACCGTGAACGCATTTAATGACACTGAATTGTACATTTACAATGGTTAAACCGATAAATATATTAATGTATACCTTATTATGATATAAAATTTTAAAGACCTTTTCATTTCTTTTAATCAAAGCTAGAAAGGGCTTACTTTTAAAACCATAAACTAATAAAAGGATTATGTTTATTTACCAAAAATTTCAGATCATTGAAAGCGTTTCTAAATCATTTACCTTTTTTTTTTTTTTTTGAGATAGAGCCTAGCTCTGTCACCCAGGCTGGAGTGCAGTGGCATGATCAGAGTTCACTGCAGCGTCAACCTCCCAGGCTCAAGTGATCCTTTTGAGTAACTGGGAGGACAGGTGCATGCCATCAAACCTGGGTAATTTTTTTTTTTTGTAGACACAGGGTCTCACTATGTTACCCAGGTCTTGGACTCCTGGGCTCAAGCGATCCTCCTGCCTCCACCTTTCAAAGTGCTGGAATTACAGGAATGAGCCACTGTGCCTGCCATCATTTACATTTTCAAATACATATTTGTTTATGAAGACATCAATAAAGAATGAAAAGTTTCTGTTTACTTAAAATTTCAAAATAAATCCATGAAGACTGTGAACAAAAGTGAATCATAATACTCTGAGAAAACGTTTTTAGCCTTTAATAATGTTTTAAAAATTAGATAATGTGATTTAATGTGTATTAAATCTACTTATATTTTATGAGTTTTCTAAACCAGACAAAATAGAAATGAAAACACCCCCAGGTTAATTTTAGCATCAGTCTCAGCTGTGCCCTGGAGTCCGGGGTCCCCGTTCCCCATCCTCTATTCCTGTGAGAATAACTGAGACCTGTTTGTTGTAGGTTTGTCTCAGCTCGCCGCAGATTATGGACCCAGTGGAATGACAGGAAGCCTGCCAAGAAACATTCATGGCCAATCTTCTCCCAATCACTGATTCTCATGTCTATTATATGTTAAGTATTCTGAATCAACAGCTTATGTTATTAATAAATTAAGAATAATTAAACATAACAAACATTTATCCACTTGCTCCCTTACTGTGGCTTAGCCAGCTTCAACCCACTAACATAATCATAACTAAGTCAACTTTCCTCTAACTATAAGAACAACCCTTATAAAATAATATTTAAACACAACTGAACAAGGGTTAAATAAACTTTTACACTTGTTTCTCAAGAGACTCACTGTGGGGAATAGAGAATTAAAGACAGATTTTTGGAGGACAAGTTATAGCTTGAAATTGCTGTGTCTAACGGACAGTCCCCATGTTGGGGTTACCAGCTGAATAAATTTTCTAGGGATGTCTTAACAAAGTAACTTAGACTGAGTGGCCTAAACAATAAGCACACTTTCTATAGTTCTGGAGGCTCGAAGTCCAAGATCAAGACATTGGCAGAGTTACTTTCTTCTGAGATCTGTCTCCTTGGCTTGCTGACGACTGTCTTCACGGTGCATCCTCCCGTGGTCTTCTCCTGTGTCCTAACCTCCTCTTCTTACAAGGACACCATTCATAATGGATTATCACATTTTAAGTTAATTAGCCTCTTAAAGGCCCTATCCAACTATGGTCACAATCTAAAATACTGGGGTTACAACTATAGCAAAGGAATCAGGGAGGAACACATATTCAGTCCAACTCAGACCTCCACTATAAATTACTGTCTATAAAGACATTTTCCAATTTTTAAAACGTTTGCTAAATTTAGGCCATTTTAGTTCACAATTTAGCCCCTCTCTTGCATACGGATGTTGAGTAACTATAGCACCAGGTGTTACAGCTGAACCTCTTACAGGCCATGACACCTTCGTTCACTGGCCTTGGCTGGGGATGTGCATGCACTATTCTCCATGTCAGGGCACAGGTTTCCAATCCCCACCAAAACAATGCCAGCTTATTCTGGCACCAAGAGGCAATAGGAAACACTGTCCAGGCAACAGCTGGCAATCACAGATTTGAACAAGTTCCCCTGTGTTTCTCTGTATTGCTCTAAGAATGGACCAGAACCATAGAGTAGAAAATACTCCTAGGTGACCAGGTACATAAAAGTAAGGAATCTGCTTTTCTCTTTCCTGAGAAAATGAAACACATTTCAAAACCTGCAAAAGGCTTTGATTCTTGTATGCGTTAGTCTGGGCTGAGCTGCTTTAACCCTGTTATGCCATACTGAGGACTTGACTATAGGGGACCTGTTATCACATTCATTTCAAATCCTGATAAGCTCTCCAGAATTTTTCTAAAATGTTTTTAGTCCATCTATTTGAGAACTGGGACTTAGACAGCTCTCCTTTTATCTTCAAACTTCAAAGTATAATTCTGAAATAAAGGTTTACTTTTCTGCAGAATTCTGAAAGCTTTATACTGTCAGGGACAAATGGTTAGAGATTTTTGAAATGTATACTGACTCTGAAATAACTTTCATTTGCATCAGGGATTGTGTACACTCAAACTCTACAACTATTCCAGAGTCCACCTATCCCCTGGACACTACTTGAAGTTTACTCTTTAAATATTAATCACGAAAGAATGAATAAGACCTACTATTTGATAGCACAGGAGGGTGACTATCATCAATAATAATTGAATTGTACATTTTAAAATAACTAACATAATATAATAGGATTGTTTGTAATACAAAGAATAAATGATTGAGGGGATGGGAAGGAAACTCCATTGTCTATGATGTGGTTACTATGCATTACATGCCTGTATCAAAACATCTCATTTACCCCCGACAAATATATATATATATATATATATATATATATATATATATGTATATATTTTTTACACTTGTTTACACAAATATATTTATAAATACACATGTGTATACTAAACACCCACAAAATTTGAAAATTAAAAAAACCATTAAAACTATTAATCGCAAAGGTAGATTTTCTAAATATTTCCTACATCTGTATAGATTTGAAATTTTTAGTTCCCTAGCAATGAAGTAGCTACATCATAGTAGAAAGAACCCGATTTGGAGTCAGAAAACATTTGGGATTGTATTGAGCTTTGTGTGACCTCTGAATAGCACTTAACCTCTTTGAAGCCAAGCTTCCCAATTTGGAAAATGAGGATACTGTCATCTCCCTTGTAATCATTATGAGGATTAGACAAGAAAAAAAATGGACGTGGCATTACCTCATAAACTCTGATGCTCTAAAGAAGGTGGTCACATTTTTCTAGACTCTTCAGTGAGTACGGTGGCTTATCAGCAGTCATCATTGCCCTTGGTTGTTAGAAACACCAGGTGCTTCATAGCACGAGGCTGCTTCCTATCTTGACCTTATTTGGAGGCTGGTACGGAAACAGTACTGAAACACACTGTTTTCCAGAACACACTATATTCTAACAATTTACATTTTCATTCATCAAGTTAACAGCATTTCAAGGCAAATTGATCAGCTACCAACCTTGATAACATCAATTTAGTATTATGGATGAAAATCTCAAATGTCTCTGGCTCTTTAGCATTAAATATTGAGTGGAAGTGGGGTTTTTATTGACAGCTTTATTACTTTATTTTACTACTGCACGTTTTTATGTGACAGTAAAGCAGTTAAACACACATTAAATAAGTGCTAAGATAACTTGATAATGACCTTTCACAGATTATTTTCTCAACGAAGGTTAGTGGCAAAGAAGACAGGCAAATATATTGCAAGTAGAAAGCAGAACTGCTCCTAGTTCTGATTGAGACATAACTAGGAGGAGTTACTTAAATGTTTAAAATATTTTCTGGGCTCCTAGGGTGTGCCAGGCATTAATGCACAAGAGAAAAAAGGTAAGATTAAGGTCTTACACAGACTGATAAGAAAGTTGGAGAGAAAAAGCATAGTTCTAGCCTATGAGACAAATGCCTATATTGAAAGTGCTATGGCAGGACAGAGGCAGGACACAGACTCTGTCTGATGAATAAGACAGGTGTTCCTGTTCCTTTATTCCAACGGGCCACAAGCTTTTTGGCACCAGGGGCCGGTGTTGTGGAGGACAATTTTCCCACTGACCAGTCTGGGGTGTAATTTCAGGATGAAACTGTTCCACCTCAGGTCATCAGGCATTAGATTCTCATAAGGAGCCTGCGCCTCAGGTCATCAGGCATTAGATTCTCATAAGGATCTCTTGTATGCACAGTTCATAATAGAGTTTACACTCCTATGAAAATCAAATGCCTCTGCTGATCTGACAGGAGGCGGAGCTCAGGCAGTGATGCCTGCCTGCCCAGGGTTCACCTCCTGCTGTGTGGCCAGGTTCTTAACAGGCTGCAGATGGACAGTACCTGGTTTGTGGTCAGGGGGTTGGGGATCCCTACTTTATACCAAGAAAGTATGTGTGTTTGACAAGCAAGAAAAGAGGAGGAAAAGGCATTTCTGAGAAAGTGAACAGCACTGAAGAGACATGAAAATAAGAAAGGGAATGCCGGAATCATGGCAAATGCAGATAATGCCAAATAGGAACTATCTACAGGGCCTGGTCAGGGCCCTGAGTCATGAATTTGAGGCCTCACAGGCCTTGTAGAAGCCTCCTTACTTTTAATAACCCTCAGAGAAAGATTACCATCACACAGCACATAACATTTCCATCAACAACAAACCACATACTCTGATGGGTCAGAGTATACTGGAGCTGAAAACTTCCTGATGCCTAGTGACGTCTAAGCTGTCCTAACATCATAGCACAACACACAGTGAGGTGTTTGTGGTGATGGTGCTGTAAAGAAATCTGCGGGCCGGGAGCGGTGGCTCACGCCTGTAATCCCAGCACTTTGGGAGGCCAAGGTGGGTGGATCACGAGGTCAAGAGATCGAGACCATCCTGGTCAACATGGTGAAACCCCGTCTCTACTAAAAATACAAAAAATTAGCTGGGCATGGTGGCGCATGCCTATAATCCCAGCTACTCAGGAGGCTGAGGCAGGAGAATTGCCTGAACCCAGGAGGCGGAGGTTGCGGTGAGCCGAGACTGCACCATTGCACTCCAGCCTGGGTAACAGGAGGGAAACTCCGTCTCCAAAAAAAAAAAATAAATTAAAAAAAAAAAAAAAAAAAGAAATATGCACTGCCAGTCATATAAAAGACTAGCACATAAGATCATATACAGTACATAACACTTGCTAATGATAATAGGCAACTATGTTACTGGTTTACAGATTTACTATAATATACTTTTTAATCCTTTTTTTTTTTTTTTTTTAGGAGACAGAGTTTTACTCTTGTTGCCTGGGCTGGACTGCAATGGTGCAATCTCACCACAACCTCTGCCTCCTGGGTTCAAGAGTCTCCTGCCTCAACCTTCCGAGTACCTGGGGATCACTGGTATGTGCCACCATGCCCAGCTAATTTTGTATTTTTAGTAGAGATGGCGTTTCTCCATGTTGGTTCAGGCTATTCTCAAACTCTTGACCACAAGTGATCTGCCAGCCTCGGCCTCCCAAAGTGCTAGGAATGCAAGTATGAGCCACTGCACCTGGCCTTTAATACTTATTTTACAATCTGTTCTACTTATCCAAAAAAAAAAAAAGTTAACTGTGAAACAGCCTCATTCAGGACCTTCAGTAGGTATCCAGTAGAAGGCCTTGTTATTCTGGGACATGGCAACTCCATGAGTGTTACTGCCCCCTGAAGACCTTCCAGTGGGACAGGATGTGGACAGTGCTATCAGTGATCCTGACCCAGTGTAGGCTTAGACTAGTGTGTGTGTTTGTGTCTTAGGTATCACAAAAGTTTTAAAAGTTGAAAAAGTATAAACTTATAGAATAAGAATATAAAAAATATTTTTGTACAGTTGTACAACGTGTTTGTGTTTTAAGCTAAGTGCTGTTACAAAAGAGTTAAATAATGAAAAATGAATTGAAATGTTTATAAAGTAGAAAAGTGGCCGGGCGCGGTGGCTCACGCCTGTAATCTCAGCACTTTGGGAGACCGAGGCGGGTGGATCACGAGGTCAAGAGATCGAGACCATCCTGGTCAACATGGTGAAACCCCGTCTCTACTAAAAATACAAAAAAATTAGCTGGGCATGGTGGCGTGTGCCTATAATCCCAGCTACTCAGGAGGCTGAGGCAGGAGAATTGCCTGAACCCAGGAGGCGGAGGTTGCGGTGAGCCAAGATTGCGCCATTGCACTCCAGCCTGGGTAACAAGAGCAAAACTCCATCTCAAAAAAAAAAAAGTACAAAAGTTTAAGTAAGCTAGCGTTAATTTATTATTAAAGACACAAATTTTAAAAAACAAATTTAGTGTAGCCTAAGTGTACAGTGTTTGTAAAGCCTACAATAATGTGTATGGTAATGTCCTAGGCCTAGGCTTTCATATTCACTCACCACTAGCTCCCTGACACCCAGAGCAACTTCTAGTCCTGCAAGCTCCATTCATGGAGCTATCCTGTACAGGTGTGCCATTTTTATCTTTGATGCCATGTTTTTACTGTACCTTTTCTATGTTTCAATGTTTAGCTACACAGATACTTACCATTGTGTTCCAAGAGTCTACGGTATTCAGTACACTAACATGCTGTACAAGTTTGCAGCCTAGAAGCCTTGGCTATACCACATACAGCCTGGGTGTGTAGCAGGCTCTGCTATGTACAATTGGGTAAGTAATACTCTATGATGTTCACACAATGACCAAATCACCTAAAGATGCATTTCTCAGAATTCAGCCCCATTGTTTAAGGATGCATGACTGCATATATTTAATACTCATATATATTTCAGTACTTTGTCCTGGCACATCACAATCATTCTCCTGGGGCAAGTATGGGAGCCAGAGAGGTTCAGCTGGAAAATTAGGTGGGCAAAATATAGGGGCTGAGGTAGAGAGGAGACTACCTCACACTTTAATTGATGTACATGGCTCCAAGAAGGAAAAAATAATGACCATTCATTGCTGATTAGGCTGAATCACATGGACTCAGCCTCCAAAATATTTGTTGAAAGCCTACACTAGGCTAGGTATTGTGTGTGCATTCGCAGACAAGGCAGATATGGTTACTGACAATTTGAGGCTTCCAATATAGCGGTTATATTAGATGTTTAAAAAATAATAAGGGAATGCACAGCTTCATCATCCAGAGACTGCTTAGGGAAAGCATCCCTGAGGAGGGGATATTTAAGTAGAGAGTGAAGAGATGGGCAGATGGTGGGGGAGGAGGTGTGATTCAACCTTCATGGTGCTTCTTAAGCAGGAGGAGAACCTTGATCTCAAGAAAATAAAAATGCTAAAGCTGTAGCTGCGAAAGCAATCAGGAAAAATGAGGGGAACTGATTGAGAGGGGCCAGAGCCAGACAATAGGGGAACATGCCCCAGCCACTCATTTCCATTCCCGGAGTGCCTTCAATGGCTCAACTCAGGGACAGCAAGCAAGCCAGACAAAAGCCCTGAGAGGCCCGCTCATGCTCCAGTGGAGGAAGGCAGATCAGCACATGAAATCCCAGCATCTCGTATGCCCGGCTATGAGAAGAATTATGGAGAAACAGGGAGCAGGCGATGGGGAGGGGGATTAGGGAGCTGCGTGTTAGGGAGTCTGTTTGCTTAGAAATGGTATGACTAAATGTGCATTTATAAAAGACCTGTGATGGCTGAACATACTGGCTCAAGCCCATGATCCCAGTGCTTTTGAGAGGCAGAGGTGGCAGGACTGTTTGAGCCCAGGAGTTTGAGACCAGCCTGGGCAACATAGTGAGACGCAGTCACTACCAAAATTTTAAAAATTACTCAGGTGTGGTGGTGTGTGCCTGTAGTCCTAGCTACCTGGGGGAACTGAGGCGGAAGGATTACTTGAGCCCAGGAGGTTGAGGCTGGAGGGAGCTGCGATCACATCACTGCTCTCCAGCCTGGGTGACAGAGCAAGAACCTGTCTCTAAAAATAATAAAAATAATATTAAATTAAAAGATCTCTGGCTGAAGGGTAGAGCAGATCTGGAGAGGAACAGAGGGAATATGGGTGCAATGGGGAGCCACTGTAGTGGCTGAGGCTAGGCTAGCAGCTTTGCAGAGAAACCTCCCAAACACCGAAACACCTAGGAAAGAGAATACGTGAGATTTAGTAATTGATTTAGTGCAGAGGTGAGGCAGTGAAACAAGTCAAGGGCAATTCAGGTTTCAGGACAAAATGAGTGGGCAGTTTGAAGTATTTATTCAGGGAAGAGACACTGGTAAAACAAAATATTTTGCGGGGCTGGGAAGAAAGGCAAGGCCAAGGGGGAGGAGTAAGATGCTTGGCTGCACTATAGAGATGAGAAGTTGGAGATGCCCAGGGAATCCATGTGGGGTATCCAGGAGACAGCATGCCAGCAGGCAGGAGCGAGAGCTGGGCTAAGGACAGAGCCCTAGAGATGCAGGCACCTGGGAGGGATCAACCCAGTGTGGGCCAGGGTGGGCCCTTACCCTCAGTCCTTTTCAGGAAGAAAGAGGAAGCGTGTCCCAAGCTGCTTCACTGGAAATGCCAGTGCAGCCTGTTCCCCAACCTCCAAGCACCATCCCAGCCTTCTCCTGTGTCCCCTCCACGCTTCTGCCAGCACTCTGCAAGCTGACAAGGGAACACTTAGCACAACACAAGATGCCAGTGCCTGGGCTTTTCCAGTCTCATTTTTCAACTTCGTATTTCATCTCTGCTATTATATTCAAAATGTTGTCATTTCCTCAGAATAAACTCCTGGAAAAAAATATGTAATGCAAATACATACTATGAGCTCTGTACTATCTTTGGGAAAAGGAGGTTTAATTTAAACAAGTATTTTTCATTTGAACTAATAAATACGTCATGTAACACAGTAACCATTTGTCTCAAATGAAACACCTTAGATTCATAATGTGCCCAAAAGAGATGTTTAGCTTAGATCTGTGTTTCTAAAAATGTTTCCAAATGTATCCAACCAATGTATCAGTAAGAATTACAAATTGCCAACTATTGTAATTCCCGCATCCCAAATCCCAAATGATTTTATATACATAGAAACCTATGTTGTTGATGCCTTTAGAAGTCAATCTTAGAAACTCTAGGATTTATCCTAGAAGTGAACTTTTCTATGTTTTATGTATACTTAGGGTCAGACAAAGGTGGCCAGAACAAAGGACTCTCCGACGGCAGGTCAGTGATTTCCACTGTTGGTTGCACACAGATCATCTGCAGAAATCATCTATCTGCCCTCCCTTTTGTTTTCAGACACTTTGGCAACAGCTATAGCTTCAATATAGCCAGCAATGAAATTAAAGACCCAGCTTATAGATAAGGTCACCCAGGCAACATTCAATTTTCTTTGCCATGGGCCTATGGCTCAGTGAAAATACAGGTGGGGAGCCCAGAGCCCAGTTCTGTCAGCTTCCATGGTGAAGCACTGTTTTTTAAAGGTCACTATAGGCAATTCTTAGGGTGGAAAGAAATGTCTGACTTTAAAAAAAAAAATCACAAAACAGTATTGGAATTTATATGAAAGAACACTCTGTCACATGCTCACAGACACTTCATAATGTTTAATATCCTAACCTTAATATTATGATATAAACCTTTTTAATAATTAAAGCTGAGACTGATCATTATGGAATAAGGACCACATATAATATTGATAAAGTATAGAACAAGAGTTATGATTTCACAGTACTACAAAGAAATTCTTTATTAAAAAAAAAGATATATACTAAGGTAACAGAGAAAGTGTTACCAACGTTCGCCTCATAAGTTAGCATGACAGGCTCGCCAAGAGCTTACCTTCAGACAAAACAATTAATATGACCACCTCACTAAACCCAGATAGCCTCTGGGCCACAAGGCATAATATTTCATGGTCATATTGAGTCCATTTAGTGGTCAAATAGAGTCCCATTTTATAATTTAAAATAAACTTTGCAGCAACAAGCAAACAAAATAGAAAAACAGTGGAGATGGTCAGCTGGTTTTCCATTCTAGTTCTCAGAGTTACAGCTAAATGACCCTGACAGATACATATCTCTCAGTGTTGAATAACCCTGTCAATTTATATCTGTATGTTATATAAGACTAGAAACTCCACTCGGTTCATGTCAGTTTTCTCTGGCTCTGTCTTGAAGTGAAAGATTCTTACTGTCCAATCCCATCCTTAAATCAACCCTAAGCCAGAGCTATAGGGCAGACTCACAGAGGCTGGCTTTGTAGTGAGGCTAAAAGCAAGTGCACAGAGAGGGGCAGGCATCAGTTCTCAGATGGGGTTGGTAGCAGTGGACTGGCCAAGCACTTCTGTAAACAGACACACTGCATAACTGCACAAGTCACTTTATTAATCCCAGCCTCAGTTTCCCAGTCAACAAAATTTAAGAGTTAGAGGAAATTATGAAGAATTTTTTATCTCAAATATATTCTCTCCAGAATTGTGAGGAGTCTGAGATGTAATCAAGTTTCAAGCCTACAAGTTTGCCTGCCACAGTTTCATGGATGCTGGCAGAAGACAGGAGACTCCTGGGCCAGAGACAAAGGACTATACTACTGATAACACAGTAAATACATGAGCTTTGTGTTCTTGTTGGCTCCTCTTGTCCCCAAAGTCTCAAGGGGCAACACAGAGGAATCCAAGTTGATGCTACACATGAAGTCGGTTTATATCACAGCTAAAGAGCCCTGAGTTAGGAAAACCAAATCTTCTATTATGGGCAGTAAGCAAACCTGTCTATGCTTTGCTCCCAAGAGAGACATTATCTTTCTTATGCTGGACAACCAGAAAGCTCACCCAATGCTCCAGAGAGAGATACTCTCTATATTCCAAGGCTGTTCCTTAGACTAGAATAAAGACCATCAGTGCCTCTGCTTGCAACGTGTGCACATGTATGAGGGACCCATGGTGAGGTGCATGCCAACATTCTCTAAACAATTCAGGTGGCCAGGTGCAGAGGCTCATGCCTGTAATCGCAGCACTTTGGGAGGCCGAGGCAGGCAGATCCCCTGAGGTCAGGAGTTCAAGACCAGCCTGGCAACATGGCAAAATCCCAACTCTATTAAAAATACAAAAATTAGCTGGGCATAGTGGTAGCTGACTGTAATTCCAGCTACTCAGGAGGCTAAGGCAGGAGAATTGCTTGATCCCAGGAGGCAGAGGTTGCAGTGAGCTGAGATCGCACCATTGCACTCCAGCCTGGGCAGAAAGAGCAAAACTCCATCTCAAAACAAAACAAAACAAACTTCAAGTATTATTAATTTTTCTTATTATAACTGAACCTAAGGTGAGATCTATGCTAAGTACAAGGAATGGATTTCCAATTGATCCCCATAATCAAATCTTCTAATATTCATATTAAAATGAAGCTTTTTTAAATGTTAAAATCAAGCTTTCTTTCAAAAGTTTCTTTGCAGATCTCAATTCTGACTGATAGTACTTAACAAACGAATACATTTACTCAAGATAAGAAATAAATCTTACCCATTTTATCTGTAGTCATTCAACTACCATTATTATATTCAATTCATATCAACCTTTACACTGGCCACTGTCAGTTGCTTACTCAGCATTCATTCTCCTCTCTTCCTTCCCAGCAGCTCCCCAAATCCTTGATTTTACTCAGTGATTTAGTCTTCCACAGCATGTGGCTCAGGGATGGCTCATTCCATCCCTAGACCCAAGGGTGATGCTATTTTTTTTTTTTATAAATAAAACTTTATCTTCTAAAACAGTTTTAGGTTAACAGCAAACTTGCATGGAAGGTATGAAGATTCCCCACATTTCCCTGGCTCCAAGGCTCCCACATTATCAACAGACTGCACCAATGACAAATCAGCATCACACAAAGTCCAGAGTTTATATCAGGATTCACTCTTGGTGTGGTATATTCTATGGGTTTTTGGAAATTATATAATGGCATATATCCACTACTATAGTATCATGCAGAATAATTTCGATACCTGAAAAAGTCCTCTGTGATCTACCTATTTATCCCTGCCTCTCCCAGCTTCTGTCCAACACTGATACTTTTACTGTATCCATAGTTTAGCCTTTTCCAGAATGTCATATATAGTCATGGGTTGCCTAATGGCAGAGATACATTCTGAGAAAAACATCTTTAGGTGATTTCATCATTGTATGAACATCACAGAGTGCTCTTAGACAAATCTAGATGGGATGGCTTACTACACACGGAGACTATATTTTGTAGTCTACTGCTCCTAGGCCACAGACTTATACACCATGTTACTGTACTGAATTCTGTAGGCAACTGTAACACAATGCAAGTATTTGCATATCTAAACATAAAAAAGGTAAAGCATTATGCTATGAAATTACAAAGGCTACAATGTTACTGGGTGATTTTTAGCTCCATTATAATCTTAAGGGATTACCATAGACTGAAAGATTGTTATGTGGAACCTTACTGTAGTTGCAATCATACAGCTGTACATTATCATATTGTCATCTTTCACTTCTTAATATACATTTAAGTTTCTTCTATGTGTCTTCACAGCTTCTTAAATGAAAAATATTCTATGGTCTCAATGCACCATAGTTTAGCCACCTACTGACCTCTTGGTTGCTTATAAGTTTTAGAAATTATGAATAAAAAGCTGCTATTAACACTGGTATGCAAGTTTCTGTGTTGACATAAGTTTTCAATTCCTTTGGATAAATGTCAAAGGACATAACTGCTGATTGTACAGTAAGAGTATGTTTGAGACCAACTTTTCCAAAAGAGGCTGTACCTATTTTTATGTTGTCATCAGCAACAAATGGGAGTTCCTGTTGCTCCACATCCTCCCAGCATTCGATGTGTGGCAGTGTTCTGATTTTGGCCATTCTAATAGGTGTGTGGGGCAAGGATGCATCTTCATTAGTACAAATCAGTAGTTTTCAACCAGCAATATCAGCATCACTGGGGAATTTGTTAAAAATGTGGATTCCTGATCCAACCCTAAACCTATTAAATCATAAATCTGGTATAGGAACCAGCCAGGATCTTTTCACAAGTCTTCCAGGTGACTCTGATGTACACTGTCATTACTGAAGTACGTTCAAGTTGAAGAATAAGTGCCCTAAGGCAACGAATTCATGAAAATCTGCTAGTTATTATCAGTCCTTAATTGACATAAAAGATTGAAAGAAAAAAGTCACATTCTATATCTGGGGAAATATTCTTCTCTCCACATTAAATGTGAACACAGGATGTTTCCCTAGTTTCTTTTAAATGTCACCTTAACACTACAAAGAGAGCCAGCCTGGGGTTGAGGCCAATAGACCAGAGATTTGGAAAGAGCCCATGTCCCTGGGAAGATTACTGAGTCACTGAACAACAAACTGTAAAGGGTGCCTTACCTATGGACTTCCCATTAATACAAGTTAATAAATTTCCTAATTGCTAGCATATAGGGGTGTTTCTATTACTTGCAGCCCAAAACATCCTGATTAAAACAATTAACTTGTGATGCTCCTATCTGATCTAATATTTATGTTGACTTTTAGAACCACCTCTTTACAACTGCTCTGTGAATCTCTGTAAGCTTTGCTTATGTAAATGTGTGCATGCACTGCACACCAATGGAGAACTTTAGAAACTAGAAAGCTGTGTCCAGGAGGGTAGGTGACTTGTTAGTTTTGCCTACTAACTATATCCTCAAAATCTAGGAGAATACCTCTCAGTAGATTCTCAAAAATATTTGACTAAATTATAAATGAATAAACAAATGGGTCAAACCAAAATGAGGTGTGGAGGGCACTTGACTCAGTATGTCTACTCGGCTTTTATAGCAGCTGCCTTTTTAGCTGGTTTTCCTGTGGTCACCTGCTGCCTGCCACATTCTCAGGCACTACATTACGCAACAGGCAAAGGTAAGAATGGACCATTCTCCTCACACAACGTTAAAGTGGAAAGAAACTGCCCCCAGCAGCCTCCTCAGCCCTGGAGTCCTCCCCTCAAGCCTTTATTTGGCCAGAATCTCACTGCTAAAATACCTTAGTATAAAAATAATTTCTAAAAATTCAACAAAAATGTAGAAAAATATCTTCTAAAACAAGACTAGAAAGTAAGAAGTCATTAGGAAGAAACAATGGTTCATTTAGCAAACATAATTGCATATCTACACATCTACCTAAACTAATAAATGTTTGAACTGATTTATATTCCAATGATTCCTTTATTGTATATTAATGAATATGGGTAGCCCTAAAAGATATGATTGATCAATTTAAAGATTTCTCTATTACAAAATAAACCACAAATAAAGTCAACAGCAAATGGTAGAATAAGAAAAACATTTTGAAAACATATGACAAATAGTTAATAACCCTATTACAGAAAATATCCCTACAAATGAAAAAGGAAAAGATTAGAAAAGGATCTTAAGGATAGAAATAGACAGTTTGCTGAGGAACAAATACAAATAGTGAATTTATATTTCACGGAAAACATGAAATGTGAATTAAAACAGTAACATACAATTTAAAAACCAATAAACTGATTTTTAAAAGTTTTAAAAGATCATTAATATTTAATGCTCAAAAGCATTTGAGGACACTGACATTCTGACACCTTGCTGGTAGAGCATAGCTTGATAGAACCTTGTAGAAAGGAATCTTGACAGCACATCCTAAAGTCTTAAATGCATGTATCTTTGGCCCTGCAATTCTATCTTAAAACTGTAAACTTATAGGAAGAGAAATATTTGTATACAAGATATATTTATAGATATTTACTAAAACATTCCTTTTTATTAATGAACAAAACCTGACTATCCATCAAGAGAGGAGGGGCTAAATAAATTAGGCCATCCATATTACAAAAGAATAAACAGGTACTAATCAGATTGGGTTATATATGTTGTATGTGGGTTATATATGTTTATAAAATATATATATTGTACCAGACTCTAGCAACTAGAGAGCTGTTCAGAGAATACTGGCAGATGTGAAATTAAGCTGATGAATAACATGTACAATATAATCCCATTTGTTAGAATTAGTAAAGGAGTAACTGAGGACATATATTGATATTTATACACCTAAATGAGCTTAGAGATGTTGAAGGATAAACACAAAAGGATTAACAATGGTGATTCCTGGCAAAGGGACTGAAAGAAAGAGAAGGGAATCTGTTACCTTCTTCCTCATATAATTCTATATTTTTGCCTTCTTATATGACATCTATGACTTCAGTGATTTTAAAAGGCCATTAATGAGATACAAATATTAACAAGTAAAATGTTATTTATCATGAATTCATTACTCAAATTAGGAGCGCTATAACCGAGCTAAAGAACAGAGAAACAGTAATATGTAATACTTAGCAGAAATATATTTTAATATGTATATTTTTTCAAATGTTAATGTATTTCAAAAATTCCTTTAGAAAGGGTTTCAACACAGACTATAAATATGTGCTTACAGTCACTTGTCTAGATCTATAAGAAAGAAATATTGCTATTTGGTCAATGGAAATATTTTACCTGAATAGTTACATTACTTCTATTACTCATTCTATAACAGTAATAACATGGATGGAGGATCAGCAATTTGGGTATCAAACGGCTCTATTATCTTTTTATTTTAATAATAAGTATAACCATACTTCCTAATAAAATTTCTTGTATTTATAATTTAAATTCCATTTATATGAATTATTCATTTTTAAAGCATCCTATTCACTTGCAATTTATTCTAATAGGTAATTACCAGTTCTTTATATTCTTAAAATTAATTTATAAAAGTGTTACACAAAGGGACATGGCTAATCCTCATAAACTAAAATTTTGATTTATCATCATGCTTTCATAATCTGTTGTTATGACTACACAAGTTTTAGCTCTCATTTATCTTACTTCCTATTTAATTTTTAAAATCACAAGTGGCATTATCCTTACAGCTGAAGTCGGTAAGTCCTAACTGGAGGCCAGATGTCCCAGTGAGCCCACACTTTGTGTTAATGAGGACGAATCAACTGAGAGCTGGGTTGATAAGAAAAGAATGAATCTGGGTGTGCTGAGAGGAGCATGGATAGAAGGAAGCACACAGGACACATAAGGTCAAGATAAAATCCACCTGTTTCCCAATGCATGACAGTGGTTCCAGACACAATACGTACCATACCTGGTAAGTCAAGAGTGAGTGAACTTTTCCTAAAATGTTCAGAAGACAAAGGCCATCCTAAGACTGGCTCTGCCCACTCTCAGGCCAGGGACACCAGATATAAGGTAAGCCTGGCTCAGCAGCAGCCCTTAGAGTGAACAGTTTTACCTGTGTGCTTTAATTCCCTAGATCCACAGCACCAAGACCCTAGTTATCCAATCTCACTCAATACAGATCCACAGACCTTCCTAGAGCCGTGCAAATGAGGGAAACTTGTTCTCCAGGACACCTCAGCCTTCTGGCTCTAAGCAAACTGCCATCAAGCTTTGAATCCTCTGGATACACTTAGAAATATTAGACTGAGTCGGGTGCAGTGGCATACATCTGTAATCACAGCACTTTGAGAGGCCAAGGTGGGTGGATCACCTGAGGTCGGAAGTTCACAACCAGCCTAACATGGTGAAACCCTGCCTCTACTAAATACAAAAAAATTATCCAGGTGTGGTGGTGCATACCTGTACTCCTAGCTACTTGGGAGGCTGAGACAGGAGAATAGCTTGTACCTGGAGGCTGCAGTGAGCCGAGATTGCACCAATGCACTCCAGCCTAAGCAACAAGAGCAAAACTCCATCTCAAGCAAACAAACAAACAAACAAAACCCAGAAAGAGAAGTGTTAGAGTGGGGGCAGAACCTTCCAAAAGGTTAAGTGTCAAAAACACTCATCATGTCACTAATAATTGCAATATATCCACAACCACAACAAAATAATGTCTCACATATAAATAAAGTATTTGCCGTTATTCTATTTTCTGTGCCACCCTGCAGCACAGTGACCCTGGGTCACTATGCTATTTTCTATCCTTACCACACCTTAAAGAGGCAAAACAAAAGGTTCTCCCAGGTTCCAGTGAACATGTGATCATTTTGTTTTTCTTGGTACTACCTTGAGAATACACATACATTTTTTTCTTTTGCTTAAAGTAAACTGCAACTTGTGTGTGTGTCAAATGCAACCCAGTCCATTTAGGTTAAAAATTCTATTGAAAGATTTCACCATAGGAGTGTGTATGCCTGGTGGTACTAAAACTTAATTTTGTATCAGTATTTAATAATAAACCTACATAGGATTCATTCAGGAGACACCAGGTGACCAAAACACTCTGCTAACAAGTTTTCCTGCATTAGCATATGTAATTTTTACAGCAGCTTTATGAAGACAACACTGGTGCTGGTAAAATGAAACAAAATAACAACAACAACAACAAAACACCTGATCAGGATTATTAGGAAACTAGGAATAGGAAGGTTAACTCATTTGTTGAGAATTTTTAGCTATTTGCGCCAGAACCAGCATTCGCCCCCCGCCCAAGTCAGTCAGGCTGTAAAATGAAAGAAGTTTCCCAGGGAAACACTGTCTCTTCTGAATGTTCACAAAGGGAGTGACAAAAGTATAAGCCTTTATGATAATTTAAAGCAGTCAATCATGCTCCAAGTCCTTTTGAAACACATACATATACAGTACATACAGATTATGCATAGGACCCCAGTGTAGTATAAATGCTAACATAAAGATCATAAATAAAACCTCACCACATTATAAATGGGATAAAGAATTAAGGCATATACTCTAATAAAAAATTCATCATATCATTATCAATAACTTTTTTCTTGCTAAATATATAAAAGATTTGGGGGAAAATTAAGATGGCCTGGGTCTAAGAATTTTTCAAAGAAGATTTAGTAGATGTCTTCCTTTCCTAGAAGATGTTGCTGCAGGATGCAGAGGCATCCTCAAACATGCCAGGGGCTGGAGGACCATGTTCACAGCTGTAGCTGGTGCTCAGTCAAGGACTCATATTAAAAACAATCATGTTTTTCCTACAGCAAATCCCCTCTGACAGGGACTGATGGCCTGTCAGAGCCCTAGAACAAGGAAGCTGGTCAAGACTCTCACAGATAGACAAAATACAGCCTGGAATGATTCTGTGATTCTTCCTCATGTTAGATGGCTCATCAGAGGGACAGCAAGACTAGGCCACAGGTCCCCGATTGCAATCTCCAGCTCTTTCCCTTGATTTTCCTGGCCTCCTCAGTGTGTATTCAAAGCTACACAAGAAGCCACCTAAAAGATTTCAAAAACAAGCCTAAAGGAAGTTCAGGAGCACTGTTAGCACACTCATTTTTCACAGCCAAGGGGCTCACTCAACACCTTGAAGAGAGCTATCAGAACACTTTAAGAGTCACTGGATAACTCTATGAACAACCACCTCCATCTGTCCACACTTTTCGGAGAAGCTTCTGAACCTCTCATGCAGAATTGCTCCAACAGGTCTGTTCTATCCCCCTCCACGGCTGCTTTAGGATTCAAGCACAGGGCAAGTGCTGAATCAGTGTTTAAGGGCAGCGGGAGGTGAGATTTAGGTATCAATTTCAAAATCTCTGGGGCCTAAACACCTGTAAGGAAGGGACTGAATATACTATAATAAAAAAAGACGCTGCGTTGCTGGTATGTTCCTATCCTATGCACACTGTGATGTGATTCAAAGTATTTTACATCTGCAGTCTAATGGGGAAGGTACTCCTCACGCCCTTTTAATGTTCATAATTTAAAAAGGTTCTTAATGGCTTAACGTATTAAAAATTCATTAAAACATGTTGCCCTTTGGCAGAGCTGTTTTAGAATTAGAACATTTTTAATTTTTTCCCTGGTAAATAAACTTAAATTAAAAATACATTATGCTCCATTCAATTAGGTCTTTGGCTTTTATTCCTTCTAAATAACAGCCATTGTTAGATTAGCTGCCACATGGCCCCAGGTACGTGAGGGTCAGCCCTGTAAGTCCAGATACTTATTGTAATGCCAGTGATAATTTTGTACAGAAAAGACAAATCTGACTATCTTTGATTTAAGAGAAAATAAATCAGATTTTGGCAGGGTTTAATTTCAGATTATCCCCACTTCGACCAGAATTATTTCCTTTTTTCCCACAAAAAGAAACTAAAAATAATAAATAGCAGCAAGGTTGGCCTTCAGTTGAACGCAGGCATCATGCACTTTTGGCTTCATGTAATGCCCCCTTGCCAAGGAACCTGTCACTACTCATTTCCAACATGAGAATCTCATTCAGCTGTATTTAAGGCAAGTCACTCTCATGTTAACACAGGAAAATGCAGCAAATTAATATTTCAAAACCAATATGAACTTAAATCTCATGACATTTAGACTAGATCGGGTATGACACACAGGGCATGCCATGACATAAGGCATACTGAGAGATGTTGTCAAGGCATAAGATAAAAGAAAACAAAGCACCATAAATCTGTAGTTAGTACAAATTTCCCAGTCAAGAATGTTGGGTCCTTACTCAGATGGAACACTAATCCTTTATTTATCCTCCATATAAATGTTGCCTATATACTCCCTCCCTCCAGTGCTCCCAAATATGTATTTGTTTATGTATGTTTTCTGTTCATAGAAGAACAAAGCAAGGATACAAGAAAGCTACACAAATACATCTGTTCAAGTGCAACAGTACAACTGTCATCACAAAGAATAGGAGATTCACAAAACTGCATACCACAATGGGATCAGCCATACTGAACCTTTCACAGAATAAAGATTGAAAGGTGAAATAGCTCCAAATACTGACAAGTATGTCTAACATCTTGTGCCACTGAAAATACTGCAGATAAGATAGCCATAACTGCACATTATCAAAGCATCTAACAAAATACATTTTAATGTAATACATATTCCAAGTTTTTATTATAGTTATGTAAAAAGCTCTAACTAGGCATATACTAGGCAGATAAATACACACCTCTATGCAGATGGGTATTAAAACTCACTCACTCTTAATCATTTAAAAGAACAGAGCAGAAGATCAAACACCGCATGTTCTCACTCATAGGAGGGTATTGAACAATGAGAACACATGGACACAGGGAGGGGAGCACTACACACTGGAGTTAGCTGGGGAGAAATAGGGGAGGGATGGTGGGGGGTGGGGTGTTGGGGAGAGATAGCAAGGGGAGAGATGCCAGATGCAGGTGATGGGGAGCAAGGCAGCAAATCACACTGCCACGTGTGTACCTATGCAACAATCTTGCATGTTCTTCACATGTACCCCAAAACCTAAAATGCAATAAAATAAATAAATGGAAAAAAAAAGAACGGAAGTTATAAAAACACTACTACTTTTATAAAAAACATATCACATTTATAAAAATGTGTGTACTTCTTACATATCACATTTATTAAAGACTTCTAACACATCACTCCTATTCCCAGCAAGCAGCAGGCTGGCCATGGATGGGATGGCCTTGCCATTCTGACAGAACACTTCTAGGACACCTGATTGTATTTGGACTCCTCAGGAACCCAGCAGTATATGCTTTACTAGTAAACATTTCCCTCAGCCATAAAGAAGGTGCATTTTTAAACTGAAAGCCAAAGTCAGTGCTTATAGACTCTAAGTAGTTCACAAAGAATTACATGAAACAAATATATACAATTCAATTATCAGCATAATTAAAAAGGTATAATTACACATGTGATGACATGGATGAATCTGGAGAACATTATGCTACATGGAATAAGCCAGTCACAGAAAGACAAATACTGCATGATTCCACTTATAGGAGACATCTAAATAGTTAAATCCATGGAGACAAAAAGGAGACTGGTGGTTGCCAGGGTTATGGTGAAGGGGAGTGGAGAGTTAGTGTTTAGCGGATGCAGAGTTTCATGGAAGATGCAAAGATTCTGAATGAGAACTAGTATTTGATAGCATAACAGGGCGACAAAAGTCACTAATAATTTCATCATACATTTAAAAATGACAAAGAGTGTAAGTGGATTGTTTGTAACACAAAGGATAAATGCTTCAGGTGACGGATATCCCATTTACCCTGATGTGATTATTACACATTGTATGGCTGTATCAAAATATCTCATGTACCTCATAAATATATACACCTACTATGTACCCACAGACAATAAAAAGATTCTGGAGCTTGGCTGAATGTACCTAACATGATTAAACTGTACACTTAGAACTGGTTAAAATGGTAAATTTTGTTATGTGTATTTAAAGACAATAAGATAATAAAAAACATCATGTCCTACCTCTCTTTCTCTATCCCTTCTTCTATTTTTCTTCATAACATTTATCATTATCTGACAGTGTATTGCATATGCATGTGTTGTGTGTGTGCATGCACGCACGTGTGTGTGTGTGTGTGTGTGTGTGTATTGTTTTTAGAGACAGGGTTTTACTCTGTCAATGCTGGAGTGCAGTAGTGTTATTACAGCTCACTGTAATCTCCAACTCCTGGGCTCAAGTTATCCTCCTATCTCAGCCTTCCAAGTAGCTGGGACTATAAGTGCATGCTACCATGCCCAGCTAATTTTTAATTTAATTTTTTGTAGCAATGAGTCTTGCTGTGTTTCCCAAGCTGGCCTCAAAGTCCTGGTATCAAGCAGTCCTCCTGCCTTGGCCACATGTATATATATGTTGCCTATATACTTCCTCTCTCCAATATCCCAAAACTTATAAGTTCTGAAGGCAGAAATCTTATCACTCTACCCTCAGGGCTTGGAACAGTGCCTAGAAAATAGGGATGCTCAATATATATCTTATGGATAATTTTTAAGGTACAATCATGATTTTTCAAATATTTTAATGCTAAAGAACATATTAAGTTAAGCTTTGTTTTACTCTCACCAATCTTAATTGTTTAATCATTAGTTTATAATCATCCTTCATTAGCTCCTGGGCCAGTTATTGGCAAGTCACTTAAGCACAGTTAACCTATAACCAGAATACATAAAAAGAAGTATCTCCAACTAAAAGACATAAAAAGCCCACCGTGAAAATTAATCTAACAACATCACCCATTTCTCTGTCTCAACTAGCTACTATTTAATTGCTTGTGAAATACAGGCTGTACATAAGATGTGCACATTATAGATGAAGATGGGGAATCAGGGAAGCTATGTGATTGGATCAAGGTCTCATGTGGAGAGCGTGTGCATATATTCGGAAATAATTTTCAGAAGCATAAGAAGCAAGAGTTTTCAAAGTGTGTTACCATACAATCCTTGCAGAAATCCAACCAGGTAGAGATTGTGTCTATAAGCCACACAGGAAAATCAATTCCACTGCACAGATGATGGGCAATAAATAGTAATCTTGCCATTTTAATACAAGAAGCTAATACAGTTTCATGGGTGTCACCAAAAAAATAATAGGACAGGTGCCACTGATGCAGCACAGAAATGAAAACATAGAGTTTGGCCAAAATAAATGGATTTAACAGATGAGAACATAATGTACAACTGTGAGGAATTCTATAAGCCCACAATAGAAAACCATGGTTCTCAGATTTTAGATTTCCGAGATAAGTAAGATTTCTAAAGCACTGAGTAATGAGGTTGCCTGTGTCTAATTGTTCTGAATGAAAACATTAAAAGACAAAAATTTATTATGTGGTAGTTAACTCTGATTGACCACGAACTGTATGTAAGAGTTTGTTCTAGCAACTAATATGCATTAGCTCATTAAGGCTCACAACACAACAATGAAATATATATGATTATCATCACCTTTGTTTTACAGATAAGGCAACTCAAGCCCAGAGAAGGTTAGCAGTTTTTTTCTAGTCCTGTGTCCAGTGCCAGGCAGAGCCAAAACTCAAACCCAGGTGGCTGTTCCCAGAGCCGGTGGTCTCAACCGCTGACTCTGGCTCTAGCACCCAAAAGCACTATTATTTCATGGATGAAGTGATATTTTAGGCCAAAAACCAGGCAGCATATCTCAGATTGAGTCAGTCCTTCAAATTTATTCTATTTCACTGCAATAAAAACTTACGCCCCCTTCACTCAGATTTTTGGAAAAGTCATAGCAGACCTTCACTGCCCAAAGAATAGTACTTGATAAACATGATTATGGAGTATTTAGACAAGGATGAAACAAAAATGAAACTGAAAGACTTTCAGGGCAGAAATATCCAGCGGATCATCTCATCAGAAAGAGAGCAAGAAATGAATCACAGAATTTCATACTGAAGAGATCTTCAAGGTCAACCAGCTCAATCCTCTTCTGAACATAGAAATCACTTTCTACCATGTCAGGTTATACTTGAACAAATCAGCCATAAGAAACTCACTATTCATGGCTCAGCCTTTCCTCTTCACCCTCTTCTCAGTTCTTTCCACCATTCCTCATTGGTTGAAAAAGGTTCCACACCCTTTTCTATCCTGATTGCTCTCCCCATGGGCAAAATTTATTTTGTTCTGTCTCTCTTAAAAAGCAGGAACTAGAAATAAAGTGAGAATTATGGGTAGCCTAAACAGCACTGGTAGAGTAAGGCTATCATCTCCTTCAATATGGTCATTTTGCTTTCCTGATGCAACCTAAGATTATTTTAGATTTTTTTTTTATGTAGGGTTTGGTAAAGCACTAACATCACAGGGATAATTAATACAACATGGATGATATCGTAGGTTTATTTGCATTGAAGCCAAATCCTCAATCTCTTCTTCATATATATATTGCTGCTAAATTGTATTACTCTAATACCAAGCCAGTATTCTTGGCTTTTTTAAACTGTACAGGAAGGATTTAGATTTATTCCTACTACTTATCACCCTATTAGATTCATTCACCATTTGCCCCTGGCCAAGGATATTTTCCATTAATTGCTGCAGAATGCTTCCAGTCTCTCTCAGGTTTTTGAAATCCATGACTTCCTCTTTAGGTACTCCAAATGCTGACAAACCATCTGTATAACACTTTGGAACTGATACCGAATTTTGATTCTATACTTTACAGCATCTGTCTTTTTCCCTTTAACTTGTTCCAGCTTCCCAAAATTCCACACAGATCATAAACAGTGATTATTGATATTACCTGCAGATTTTCTCAAAATCCCAGCTTAAAAAAGGGTCAACTTCAGTTCTTCCTACAGCAAGAAGTCTCATTTGACTTCACTTTCCTCACCTTTCACTTTCCTCACCCATCTAATATGCCTCCCCCTCTTCTTTCTAACTTTGACCCTCTCACCTAACATTTCCCCGGCCATTTTGTAAGGGTGACTCCATGCCAGTGCAGGGCACACCCAGACCATGCATCATGAACAGCGCCAACTGCAGGCTGCAAACAGTTAAGAGGAAAGGGCGCATTGTCATTAGGCTTCCTGGCTTAGGTGAGATTTCATACATTTAAGGCACAGTGTGGGTCTACAAATACCAATTCAAAATTGGTTTTCACTTCTTAAAAAGAACTGTCAATCTATTATAAAAAGGTACTTTGTCTCTTTCAGCATTATCCATTTACACATCATGCAGCAATATCAAGTCTTCCTGAAAACACAGACACATGCATTATAATCAGTGGAAATATATACAGCAATGTGCCAATAGCTGAGATGTACAGACACAAAACCAAAAGAAAGGGCAAAAATGTGTAAAAAAAAAAAAAAAAGGATAGAATTGGAAACTTTATGTAGGTGGGGCTGCTAGTGACTAGAATTGAAACAGATCACACTCTCCAATCTAAATAGTGAAATTCTAACCTGCTTTTGGTAAGAGAAACTACATATTGCCATGCCCAAAACAGGAGTTCTTAAGATAACACTAAAGTGAAATACATCAAACTTACTTCTTACAGAGTGAGTTTAGAAGTGGACAGGAGCTTACATGGGCTATACTTTCCTGATCTGTATTATGGGGATCACAGAACCTGCCCTGGAGAATTCATAAGGCACTGGTAAGATAACTAACGGATTTGAAAGCAATGTCTATGTTGTAAAATGATACAGGCAATATTATCCACAGTTATTGTTTCAATTGCAACAAATGATGAGATGAAATTGTTTTACAACAAAAATGGAATTTACTCAACTAAATAGAGGAGATGACAAGGTTTAAAGAAGACAGGAAGGGAAAGGATTGGGAAATTCTCCTTTCTCTTTAGAACCACCACTCAGAGCTGTGGGAATCACCAGTTCAAAACAGCAGGTTTTATTCAGGGACCAGAGTCCCTGCACAAAGGTACCAGAAGGATACAGATGTGGGGCCTGAGAAACAGATGAAAGATGTACAAAATAGCAAAGTACACAGTTTACTAACCCAGGCCAGTCCCTGTACTCAATAGCATGTATCCCCACGAAAAAAAAAAAGTACCTGTTCACTTTTCTAACAAATATCTTTTTTAAAAGACAGAATTTTCTATGAATATTGAACTTGTGGACATAGTAGAATACAAATTATGAAGAATAAAATTTTAAATTGGCTACAACGGTTAAGGTTTAATAATATCTCCTACTCCTACCAGAAGGGGACTATGATAAGCATTTTTAAAACTTAAGAAATGAAACATTGATAAATGTATTCTCATTGAACGCTACCTGAATATTTAACACCATAACAATTTATGGAATCTCCTCATCTCAGCACACAATTCAAGACAGAAATTCATCATTTACATGATAAAAGAACATTTCAGTATCCCAATATACTGTTTCTCTCCGCTTCCTACCAGAGAGTAGACATATAGAAACAACACAACAACCTCTAATGGGGGAACTTTCTTCAGGTTTTGATTTTTGGAAGATTTTACACAACTCTCTCCATTAACTCTACTTTAACTTAAGTTGCAGGATGGATTTAGCACAATTAGAAATTTATAATCTAACAAACTAAAGACTGCACCCAGCACACAAATTATTCTTGCTTATGATACAAATGGCCCCAAGTCATTGGCCAGCAGACCCTTCATTAAACACCCATCAATGAAAACACATATTTAAGGCTATCTCTAAGATGGAATCTGTTATTCCAGAACCCATCTAGGCTGTAAGCACATTAACTATGAACATAAAACAAAGGGGCCAAATTAAGAGGGTCTGACCTATTAGAGGACATCATTAGAGTACACAGTTTCTCTGAACCTCACGGACAATTCTTGTATGAACTATTGTGGCGCCCGGAGTAAAAAGTAAATTAAGAATAGGAAAAAGGGTAGGGGCAGGCTGAGAAATACCAAGCCTCGAGGTCAATGATCCCTAAGTTCAAAGGTGTTAGTCAACTATTCACAGGCTAAGGGCATTTTTTGTTCATACACAGGTTTTGACAGAGCTAGGGGAAGCATGCTAGCCATCTGATCAACCCCAGTGCTGCCAGTCAACACCTGGAAAGACAATGACAATTAGTTACAGCATTGCTTATACTCACCAGCACACTTTGTTCTCGTCCTGAGAGCCGGCCCAGGAGAGCCAGTGCCACCCTCCCCTGGCCTGGTCAGGAGCACACTAATCTCATATTCTGTATCAGGGTCAAGGTGTCCAATTTTATAGCTCGTGGAATCGACTGGCTGCCGGTCATTCCAGCTCCCACTGGCCGTGCAGTACTCCACCTCTCGGGCGACAATGGGCCCGTCCCCATTGATGGAGTTGGCGTTCAGCTGTATCCACAGGTAGGTGGCTCCCACAGAGGCGAGCTGAGGTGGGGCAATAGGAACAGGTGGTTCTGAAAGGCAAACCAGAAAGCTGTCTTTCAGATGCTTTACTCTTCATTCTTAAAAGAGCTAAACATGCATCAATTATTAAAATGTAGAAGATATTAACATTTCAGGAATAAATTGATACAAACAATTTATTCAGGTTAATAAGAACAAGCATATTGATAAAGGTTTTTACAGCATTCAAAATTGTGAAATAAACCATCTTTAAACACATATGCTTATTCAAGTAGGCATAACCCTAATTTGTTTTAGGATACCAACCATTATGCATACCATATGCAAATGAGCGTATCTGATGCTTTTTATAATGAAGAATTAATACAGAAATATTCTCAAGAGAAAAATGCATTAAAGTGGTGCCTGTTTTAGAATAATAGTAACAATATCTTAAAAGAGTGAGCTCTCTCATTAGAGTCAGTCAGTTACCCAGGTATCAAAGGAATTCTTTTTCTCTCACTAAAGTCAACTGGTAAAAGTTCTCTCAAGTATTTAAGCTCTAAGAAGCATTCATCATCAATCTCCTTATTGAGAATGTCTTCAAAATCATCAAAGGTATTAGTTTCTACATCATTAAATTGTTTCCTTATATTTATATTCCAAAGATATCATCACTTTAAAAACATGGCTGAAATTATAGTTTATCTCATCAAAAATAAATCTCCAGGATGACGCGTTTCCCAAAATAACAATCAAAATGGACTCAATTTGCTACAGGAGAATTGAGCATTCTGAATAATGAAGTCCACCACTGCTGCCATTCAGGGAACTTCCAGTAATAAGTCTTACTAAAGCAGCGAACAGAAGGGAAAGCTCTGAAGCTAAAAACATACCATGCCCAGTTGATAAAACTAAGAAATCAATAGCAAACACACTTTACAACCAAGAAAGTCCCTCTCATTGTTTAAAATCTGAGATCGACTCTTTTTCTATATCATTGTCAATCTTATGATAAATAGTATTCCCAGTATATTAGTTAGATGCTTGCTGAAAGGCTCTCCAGGTACCAAATGAAGGTATTCCATGTGCCAATGTCACTGTGAATGATACCACACATGATAAATGAGATCATTGCACAAAACAACATATTTCTACCTGAATAAATCTCCCTCTCAGAAAAACACAGACCTAGTGATTTTTTTCCGAGACTGTTTCCATGGGTGATTTGTGCCTTTTGGCATTTTCTGTTTTTAACTCCTCGTTTTGCTCATACAAATGCATGGAAAAATAAAATCCACTATATCCTATTACTGACATATGCTGGTTTGCTTGCTGAAATTTCTGCTGCCCTCTTGCATGGCAAACATAACTAATCAATCACAGCTGTGTTTCCTGCTGAAGAGGACCTCAGGGAAGCTAGCACCACATGGGGTTTGCACCTGAGATGATACTGGGTTAATTCCTAGACCAGCTAAAAACCAGCAACACTGGTTCCCTTTGTTGAGCTGGGCATTTCAGTTCTTTTTCATATTCAAGGTGGAGTAAGTCATACTGACTTTTTTAAATTGCTGGGGAAATCTCACTTGATTAAGTCAAAATAAGACAACAAACTGTAAATGAATTTTACTTCAGAGACTACAAACATAATGCACATTTACTAAAATATTGTTCCTGTTATTTATAAACTGAAACTTTGTGCTCGTTTTTCATTTCTTTAAACAGCTTTGCCTTAACTCACAATGATTTAACATCAATTCATATCATTAGGCGATTCCTTGAACCAAGACATGAAATGGGCCTTTTATGGTACATCCTAAGGCATTTACATAGCTAGGCTGAAAGAGCAGTTAATTACTTTCAAGTTGCAAATGCTAGCAAAGGTTGTTGAACTGCCATTCAAAATAAAACTCAGGGGCAAAGTCACAAAAGGTCATGAGTACACTCACTCACTCAAGACATTGTTACTAGTCTCCTAAAATAGGCAGGACTTCAGTGCATTTGTTTTCTGAGAGTATTTTCTATATTAATTCCCAATGGGGAATTAATATAGAATTAATATAGAATTAATTCCCCATTGGGAATTAATGTAGAAAATATCAGATATGCTAAAGAAAAGTACCAGATATGCTAAATCAAATGAAAGATTCAACTAGAACTGGAAATAACTGGAACAGACATTCAAAAGGACTTTTGTTTTACAGAAGAATCAGTACAAAATAAGGCAACATTTAAATTTTCGTTTTTAGATGGAGTCTTGCTCTCTCATCCAGGCAGGAGTGCAGTGGTGCCATGGTGATTCTCCAGCCTCAGCCTCCTGAGTAGCTGGGATTATAGGTATGTGCCACCATGGCTAGTTAGTTTTTATATTTCTAGTAGAGATGGGGTTTCGCCATGTTGGCCAGGCTGGTCTAGAACTCCTGACCTCAAGTGATGTGCCAACTTCAGCCTCCCAAAGTACTGGGATTACAGGCATGAGGCACCGCAACTGGCCAACATTTAAATTTTCAACAAATTTTCCCAAGGGAAAGGATGAAGGAAGTAAAAAAAGAAGGAGGGAGGAGAGAAGAATCTTAATCTGTACAAAGTGATAAAAAGCAATTTAAAATATTTTTTAATTCAAGTGAAAGGAAACCATTAAACTAGTTCTAAATCAAGCCAGTAATGAGAGTACTTATATCACAAAGACATATATCTAATTGATACACATATGTAAATACCTGATACATCAATATGTCAATATCATATTTAACTGTATGAAATATGTTTACATATGAATATAGAAATGTAACTAAATAGGGTATTGACATATATATACATATACACATGCACTGTAGAGATTATATGAAATATTTGCATGTCCTTGGTTACCAAAAGTGGTTAGACATGAATAAAGATGAGAGTGATGGTTAACCAATTAAAGGACTTGGTCTTTATTTTGGGGGCTAGTGGGACCTTAAAGAGTTAAAAACTCTATGTACTGTAGTTTCTCCCATTTGTAAAACATTAGCACTCCAAATAATATATGGTATACAAAAAAGTGTTAAATTATAGACAAGTGGCCTAAAAATGTTAGTGTATATTTTGAAGTAATTTCCTCAAGGTAATAACTTTATAAAAACTAGGAGTATCTAGCATGTTATCTCATTTAAAAATATATGTATATACAAAACATGGCCATAAAATTATAATTGGAGAAAAACTTAAATTTCATAGTTGAGTCCTAACTGCATGCAAATTGCCACGAGCTGCAGCAGTGTACAGAAATGGAAAGAAGTTCCTGGAAATTTTTATCACAGTGAGCCAAGATACTACTACACTGTCAGAAGACAGGAAATGTGGTGCAAAATATGAATAGAACCCATTCATTCTTTCTATTTATGTTTGTTCTGGTAGACTAAAAATTTGTAATTTACTTATAACTCTCCACAAATTAACTTTTCCTCATAGGCAATTTTTAGAGATACTACTAGATAGGTATCCTACTAATCATTAACATGGGTACTGGCAGGTCACAGTGAAGCAGTGCAGCAACTGAAAGAAAAGGAAAAATAATCACGAACAACCGAACCAAGATAAAAATTAAATAATGGTAGTAATGATGATTATGATCATGATGAACTAGAAAACGACAAAACAGTTTGTAGGCAAACTAGTGTCCTTTTTGTACATCGTGATGTCTCACTTGCCAGAGCACTTTCAACAGGGCAGGGTGTGTACAGCAGGGGAGAATGTTAGTTTTGTTACAGATATTAAATCTAAATATTAGGCTGGTTCAAGTCTCATCACAAACAAAAACATGTTAAGAATCTGCTGTGGCAAATACATTATCAGAGTGGATATCTTAATGTGTACTTCCTTATGCCGAACATCAGTCACTGCTGCAAATGATTAGTTCTCAAGGTGGATTCACTGGGGGGCACTGTCCCTCATAAGCTACATGTGACTAAGATTGGCAGTGGTAATCTCTCAAAAGAGCATATGGCTGACTCATCTAGAGGTTTTATAACAGAGGCTGTGTCCCTGGATATTCTGACTCAATATGGGTGTGGCAAGAGTAGGAAGGAGAGAATAGATGGTCAGGTATTTATATTTTAAAAAAATTAGAAAGGTAGTTATGGCATCCATTCCCAAGTGAAGACCACTGATAGACTGGACCAGAGAGAAGTTCATCCCCGTCCTCCTCCCCCTTCCCACCAAGGGCCTGTCAAGCACCCACTGCTCACTATGTACACTGCATTTGATCTTCCTCATTGCTCTATAAAGTGGATAATATTATTATCATTTGATATCTACCTCACACATAAGGAAACAGTGGCACAGACAGGGCAAGCCACTGGCCCACATCCACATACCTAGTTCTAGAATTTGAATCCACCAATCTTTAAGGCTGCCTCCCTAGAGAAATGTGCAGACAAAAGTAATAGCACATAAAAAACAGGTCAATTTTTTTTTTAAGAGACAGGGTCTCACTCTGCCCAGGTTGGAGTGCAAGGGCACAATCATAGCTCACTGCAGCCTACACTCCAGGGTTCAGGTGATCCTCCAGCCTCAGCCTCCTGAGTAGTTGGGAGTATAGGCAGTGCCACCATACCTGGTTAACTTTTTAAAATTATTTTTGTAGAGATGGGGTCTCACTATGTTACCAGAGCTGGTCTTGGAACGTCTGGCCTCAGCTTCCCAAAGTGCTGGGATTATATATGTAGAGAGATGAATTTTATGCACCATATTTAACAAATGCAGGGAAAACTTTTCTTAAAGCAGGCATCATTCTGTTCTCCTAGGAAAAATGGCAATGGCCTGCCACAGGTTGTCTAAAAATGCCTCATGGTACACCTCAAAGTCCAAATTATCCTGTCTGGGACCAAAAATTGTCTTGGTGGCTTAATGCTATAAATTCCTCAGCCTACAAAAAACTCATTAAACTAGCTAAAGAAAATTTATTTATCCTTTCTATTTTCCCTCATCCCCCACCTTCTTAAATATAATGACTCAATTTTTCAGTCATGCAAAATATAGTAATAGAACCTAACTGGAACATTATGAATGTTAACACAGTATTATCAATATGGCTCGTGTGATAAGACTGAGCATTTTTATACTGACACTGCTTCATTTTATTAGCCACCCCACTATCATAAACATCCTGGCTGATGAATATTTGCATTTTAAGTGATTTTCTATCAGTAAAAAATTTTATTTCTAAAAAGAAATTTATAGGTTGTAATCTCTGTATATAGACTTGGCAGGAGATTTTGCCAAGAACACATTCATTGTTTTATAAGCAACTAGATAAACATAAATAAAATACATTTTTCAAAAATACTGTTCACATGCAAAATTTGTACTTAAAATGCAATCCATCAAAATAGCCTGTCATCAAACCACTGTTCAGAAACAGACAAGGATTAAGTTTACGCCTTAAAGGAATAATGAACTAACAACTACCTAACATATCTACTTTAATAGAATATTCTGAGGTATAAAAACACATTAAATACCTTTAACTACCAGTTCTGCATAGTTTGATATTCCAACCCCTCCTTCGGTGCGAATCATGCAGCGGTACTTTCCAGCATCTCGTTTGGTGGTATTCACAACATTAAATGAAGCAATGAAGCGTCGGGAGCTGGTCACCTTGATTTCCTTCAGAGGAGCATCTCGCACATCAATGCCCTGTATCAAGCAGGGTGGAGAGGACAAAAAGAAGCACTATCACCTGTCAGGGCAAAACAATCAGACACCCAACAGCATGTTACCCATGTTATTTTCACGCAGATCTTGGTACAGTTATTTATTACCCATGGGCAGTTACACCAGGAGCAGGAAACTAAAATTCTGCCATGGAGCAGGAAACTAAAATTCTGTCATGATCAACGCTTTAAAGACTGAGCGATGCAGCCAGGCGCAGTGGCTTACACCTGTAATTCCAGCACTTTGGGAGCTCAAGGTGGGCAGATCACCAGGTTAGGAGTCTGAGACCAGCCTGGCCAACATGGTGAAACCCTGTCTCTACTAAAAATACAATAATTAGCCAGGCGTGGTGGCAGGCGCCTGTAGTCTCAGCTACTCCATAAGCTGAGGCAAGAGAATCGTTTGAACCCAGGAAGCAGAGGTTGCAGTGAGCTGAGATTATGCCACTGTACTCCAGCCTAGGTGACTGAGTGAGACTCCATCTCAAAAAAATAAAAATAAAAAGACTGACAATGCAAAATTAAGTGTGCACAAATTTTTTGTTTTTGCCTCTTCAAAATATTAATTATATTATATTAGTGCAACTGGGGAGTGAAAATACAGAAAACTTCATTACCTTGTTCTCAAACTATCAACATTTGGTCTTATAACACTTTCTCTTATTTTTATGCTTGACTAGGAAATAAAATTAGCTCACCCACTACCCTATTACTTATTGACCTCATTTTATAAATGAAGTAATAAACAATTTATTAAGAATAATATTTAAATATGTTAGGTTTTAGAGTACTCCCTATTGAACAGGACTAAAAGAATAGTTCAACCCTTTTGATGTTCTTCCTGTGTACACAAAAACCAAGCAGAAGTAGGTTACTAATAATTATTAAGTGACATTCAAATGTAACAAAAGAGGTTCCTCTCTACGTCCCGTATCCCCAGGTCCACACAAAGAAGGTTCCACAGCTGGAGCAGTTTGGTCTTTTATTATCCCCATATACTAAGTAACCCTTTAGTTATGCACACCTGGAGATCCATTCTATTATTCCAATAATTTAAAGCCTCAAAAGCAGGTTTAGAGATTTTATTTTTCTCTCTCCTGCACGCTCTCTCCCTCTGTCTCCATATATATATAAACTTTCTCACACCAACAGTCCCACATAGACAAATATGAATATCCAGCCCTGAAAGCGTGTGTGTGTGTGTGTGTGTGTGTGTGTGTGTGTGTGTATGCATGTGTGTTTTACAATCAGGAAAGAGGCTATCTTTAACATGTTATA
Organism: Sapajus apella; assembly: GCF_009761245.1. NCBI lineage: Eukaryota > Metazoa > Chordata > Mammalia > Primates > Cebidae > Sapajus > Sapajus apella. The sequence goes on along the minus strand of NW_022436969.1, from coordinate 18,716,558 downwards.
AGTATTAGTAAACAAACAATGGAAAAGACCTCAAGGCTAAGACATGACTATTATGCCAAGCATAATGTCCAAGCACTATGTCCATTATTCACCCAGCAACCACTCTTGGCATCCCAACCAGGTGCTATCACTGTGTCAAGACACTATGATCACAATGGCAAACAAAAGAACAGTGGTGGCCCGGCTTATAGGCCTCCAGTTATTGTGGCGTATAAGCTTGAAGTGAGTACATAATCACAAATGATGACCAAGGTAGTTTAGGAAAGATGAGCTGGCTAGCAGAAATCCCATTGCGGACCAGCTGCAGATACAGTGGCCGTGGGAGGCTAGTCTGAGGAAGTGACATGTGAGTTGAGATCTGAAGGGTAAACAGAAGCTAACCAAGCAAAGGGGAAGGGTGGGAAGAAAAGAGCATTCTAGCTATAAGAAACAGTATAGGAAGCTCAAGACGGTGATCAAGAGCTGCAGGTTTTGGATGAAGTTAAGGCAGCCAATGGAGCCTGGGAGGTGGGCAAACACCTGCGCACTCAGGGACTTGCAGGCTCTATTAAAATGTTTATATTCATAGCTATGAAAATGCTGGCCTACAAAAAAATAGAACTCGTCTGTATTATTCAGTGATTTATATTATGCAAAGTCCTTTAAAAGCTTTTATCTTGTGATATTTTCACTGGCTGAATTTCCTAAGTGACGCACGTTTGGGAGTTACCCTGACTAGCAGGCCAAACCTAAAGTGGCCATCCAGAGTGATTTACCTTCATAGAACCTCACTTTCCTAACCTGTAAAGAAGAGATGATACCACCCACTGTCAGGGCTGCTGGGAAAACTCACAGACATATGTGAGGACACAGGTGTAACAACTGGCACCATGCAGCCCCTCCCGAGCTTTGGAACACCTGAGTGACGAATTCAAGGAGAAAGGCAGAGTACTATCAAAGTACCACTTTACTACTGATAAACCTAAAACTGCAGAATATGGCTTAAGAGTGCAGGAACAATGGGCTTGCTAATCCTGAAGCACAGAATTAAACAGACTCACCAACCTAGTCCCAGGCCACACTAGAAAACCACAAGGCCACCCATATGTTGAGTGCTGCTGTAAAACTCACAGGATGGAGGGACAGGGTTCCCATAGGCAGTCAGCTCCCCAAAGAAGGGGCTGGGCTAGGCATACTCAGCCCTTCCTCCCAGGCAGCTTCTGCTTGGGCAGTGAGAAGGCAGAGAGGAGTGCTGCAATAGTACAGTTCCTGCCACTTGGAAGGAAACATCAGTAGTGGGAAAGAACAGTTCCATCAACATTATCTTTAGTATTATCTGTAAAACAGTCTTGTTTATACTATAAAATGTCCTAAGTCAGAATATAAAGTCCCACATTATGTCTGCGTGTGTTTTTCACTAAATGCCCTAAATTTGTTCTCATAGACAGCATTAAGAAGTTATAAAATGAAACAAAACCAAATACAGCATTAATAGTACAACAGGAGAAAGGTTCCTGTCTATTTTCCATAGATACTCAGTCTCTGATTCTCACCCCACTGCAGAAAATAAGTAAATTCTAGCCCTAGGGATAATCTTAGACATACTACTTGATAGTCTTGTTTTCAACCTAAAACAGAGCCACATCTCTGGTTTTTGAAGGGAAAAGAAATTAAGCCATAAAGGCAGATTTCATATCTGTGTTTATTAACAACAATCAAGAGGTCTTAGGGCTATCTATCCATTTATTTATCTGTTTACTTATGGTGTGAATCCTGTAATCATAAACTCTTTTTAATAATCTCCTAATATTCTTCCTAATAGAAACATCTCTCAAAAGAATGTTTATTCAAAAACAATTTAAAGTTTGCACTTACTGACCCCTCACAACTATTCAAGGCTGTGCTGAGGGCACTTGAGTATAAGAAAGCCTCCTTTTTGGATTTATGCCTATGTTAAGAGGAGTATGATTCACAGTTGTGCTGTCTTTGTCCCACAGATGTACCCTGTAAAATAAGCAGCCCTGGACTAGAAGCCCCATGTAATTCTAGTGAGTCATATGGATTCTCAAGAATGAGCCTTTAAAAATTTTTTAACTCATGTACTTAACCACATGAAAAGTCAGATTCAGCTTCATGAGAAAAAGTACATAGGGAAGAGATATCAAGTGCTAAGCAGCCATCATTTTAGCTTAGAATCTACACAGGAATAGCAAATCACACATCTTACTGAAATCTGCAGGCCATTTTGTATTAAACCATCCACATGTGCATGGATTCAGGCATTCATTCAACCAATATTCAGTGACAATCTTTTATGGGGCACATACTCTATCATATAAGAGAGCATAAAGTTAAAAGAATCATCATTTACCTAATTGAGTTTATCTGGACAGAAATAAACAGACAAGGCAATAATTACAATATAGAGAAATGAATTGCCTCCCATAGCACACAGAGGAGAAGGAGATCTGACTGGATGTTTTAGTCTGTTTTCTGTTGGTTATAATAGAATACCTAAAACTGTATAAAAAAATTTATTTCTTTCAGTAATGGAGGCTAAGAAGCCCCAGGTCAAGTGGCCTCATCTGGTGAGGGCCTTCTTGCTGGTGAGGACTCCGCAGATTCTTGAGGCAGCATAGGGCATCACATGGTGAGGGGGCTGAGTATGCTAGTTCAAGTCTCTCCTCCTCTTCTCAGAAAGCCACTGGTCCCTCTCCCATGATAACCCTATTTAATCCACTAATCCATAAATGGATTAATCCGTTATGAGGGCTCTTATATGATGACCCAATCACCTCTTAAAGGCCTCATCTTTCAATAGTGACACAGGAGATTAAATACTGATTTAACACTGGGGATTAGCATTTCAACATGAGTTTTGGGGGAGACAAATATTCCAACCATGGTCCTGGGGATGGTGTCCGTGCAGGCTTTCTAGGAAGCACCGCTTGAGCACATGCTTAGGGATGTACAGAAGTTTCTTAGGCAGGGAATAAAGAGGAAAAGTCCAGTGAATAACAGAAGCTCTCCAGAGTCAAGAGCCAAGGGAGAGCACAGAACTGTAGGGAAAATACAGGGTCTCTATGGTGGAAGTACAGAAGAACTAGAAAAGAACTATAGGGGAAGTATAGGAGAAGTCTAGGGGAACTCTAAGGGAAGTATAACTTATCCTATATGGCAAGAACAGAAGTGCTTCTCAGTGAAAAGGCTAGGAGGAAAAACGTAATGCAGACCCCAACAAGAAATATGAAATGTCGAGGACGTTAGTGTATTCAGATGCTGGGAATGGAAGGATTAGGGAAAGAGGTAACACAAACACCTCTATGTGAACAGTAATGTACTGGAGGAGATAGGGTTTGAGCCCAACTGATGTCAAGGGAAACTGGGTAAGCTGTTTTCAGAAATCATAGTAACAAAAGACACAAAGAAAGAAGACAGAAAGACAAGAAACCTCAAGATACCTAGAAAACAAAATCAACACAATGTATATTCCACTACAGTAACGTCTTTCTCCTCTAGCAGACCATAAAGTCCAGGGTCGTATCTTATTCATTCTATGTACCCAGGTGCACTCAGAGACATCACTCTCCCTCCATCCGCCCCCAAAGGCCTTCATGTGGTAGGTATCCTGCCCTGTATCTGGAGGGCAGGAACGTCACACAGGCCACGGAGAATGTGAACAAACAGGCTTGGTTCAGTGTCTCCCATTTTTTACCATCAGATCCTGCCCTGTTGTCCCCAGTCACACTTCTGTATGACTGTCCATAAAAACATAATTTTCTCTGAGTCTTCGAGTCTTTATTTTCTGAAGGCACCTGTGTCACGTAAAACTTGTATTAAAGAATTTGTTAAGTGTTTATCTTGTTAATCTGTCTTTTGTTATAGAGATTTCAGCCATAACCTTGTAATGGGTGAGGAAAAGGTGTCCCTTTGCTGCAGGACAGGTATAGAAAGGTTAGAGTCGTTGCCCGCGCTGTCCTTTCCCCATGACAGTGACACGTGGAGAGGTCAATGTGTTTAGAACCGTGGGTACCACTGAACATCTAGGAACCCACAGGGAACCTTTTTGTTATTTTAGCAAAACAAAATGATGAAAATATACAACAGGTAGAGATAACAGAATTGTCAGCCAGATTTTGCCCAATTTTCAGAATAAGAAAGTGGCAGCCCCACCAAGCATTGGCACTCTACATTCTTAATAGCATGACAGAAGGACCATAAAAAAATGATGAGGGGTGGGCATCCGGACTGTTCTTTACCACATGAGAGTTCACTAGGAGAGACAGCCTAGGACACAATTGTTGGGGGCAAAAACCTCAGACTCCATGCAAAGCACAGTGCCTGAACGTCCTGGGTTGTTAAAGAAATCGCTGACCCATCTTTTGTCCACTTAGTGAAACAACCATAATGATGACGCCTGAGAGGAGATGATCTGACTGGGTTAAATACAGCTCTTTATATAAAGCAAGAGTATCTTCAAATGTGCACGTATTTCAATTTGAGTCAGCTAGAAAAAAGTACTGATAGTTATTTAAATTAGACTTAAAACCTTCTTTATGCAATGGACTGACTCTAGGACTTCTAAATGAGCAGTAATTTACCAGCAAAAAGATATGTATTAAGTCTTTCAGAAATAGTTTTGCAATAATCAGAGCAATGATTGAAAGAAATTGAGGTCTGGGAAGTTAGCAGCACTTGCAGCAAATTAATCAATCTCAGGCGTTTTGGAGCTGCTCTGAGTGCAGAGGCATCAAGGAGCTCTGAGCCAGTCCCCCTTCCTCAGACATACAGGTGGGAATTAAATGGCATTTTCATTTCTTCAATAGCAAAAATAGTCTGTATTATCCCACTTTCAAATATGTCCATTTGTAAGATGCTGTTTGAAATTCTTACCACTGATATCACTAATAACAGCAGGATCTGGAATAATTTTTTAAAAAATATCTTATGCAAGCTAAATCCAATATTAATTGAACGTCTCAAATAATCTACCCTTTATACAGCACATATGTTTTATTTTAACAATTAACATAGTGTTGACCTTTGATTTCTAGACCACAACCAACTTAATCAAAATATTTATCAATTCGGAGTACTGTTCTAGAATAAGTACACTTTAATTGGCTAATGAATATACAGATAGCTAAAATAATATACAGATACCCAAAGTTGTATCATATTATTATAGGTATATTCAGGAAGAATTTGATTATGGAAATTTAGAGCTTCATTCTGTTATTAAGACATAGTTCATTTCATGATATATTTGTAATAGCTGAATAACATTATTTAATAAACCTGTGTTTAAATTTTATCTAGAGGTTCATCCAAATAATATAGGATATAGATAATAAGTGCAGTAAGTAGAAATACCAGCAATATTAGAAATTCTTTAGTCTTAAAACCAAATATCCAACTGTTAACTGGCTTAACTAGGCCAAATCAAACTAAGGAGCCCAACACTGATGAACATTTTCTTACATATTTAAAGGTTCAAACCTTTTCAAAGCTAGGTCTCAAGCCAGCTCACTTTTAAACTGTAATTACAGTACTCTACTATGCAGAGGGTGACAGTGCCTGTGCTGCCTAACCAACATGACCTAAAACACCAGGCTAGTCATTAACATGGCTGGTTAAGAACATCACTCTTCCTCAGTCTATATGCCTTAAAACACACAACTCTTCTGAAAACATAGTCAAAAGAAGATAAAGATGTAAGAGAAAGGGGGTTAAAATCCCTACAGTTTTGAATTTGCACAGGAATTGTCAGTATGCACTCAGGGCACAGTTTGCCTTTAAATGTGTATATGTGTGCATACCTAGATATCCCAGCTCTCTCCAATGAGAGGATCCCAAAAATAAAAATAAACAATAAAGTAGTAGTGAGCACCTCTATGCTCAGATTGTAATTTCTAATAGCCATTTCCCTTGGAAAAAGAACCAGGATTCCCTGGGAAAATGGTCAATTCTAAGTCCGAAGTAGTAAATGGAAAATATAAACCTAGAACATGTCACAATAGAAAGCAAAGAAGTTCCCTGAGATGGGCCAGGACAGGAGTCACCCATGCTGAGTAAGCCCCACTGGAGGGCTGGGGAAGATGTGAGCAGCAATGAAGATATCAAATGCAATGGACTCAACCACACAAGTTGATGACGATGATGCTGATGATGACAACAATAATAATTATAAATGCCTTGGTCAGTTTTAGGTGATGACAGCAAGTGACTGATAGAACTAGACCATTCTGCAACTCCTAAATAATGAACCAAGGCAATAATCATCAATGACTGATAATGTTACAGGACCTTCAGGTGTGACTTCACCACTTGGAAACATCTGTGGCCAGTGGCACCTTTACTTGAGTTTTGCTCAGGCCCACCAGGCCCACTTGGCCTGGCAGGCTGCATTCAGCTGGCACTACTGGCCTGGATCCCATGCCTGCCAAGGGCTAGTGGAAAGGCACACTGGCTGTTATGGGATGGGCAGCTCCAGGTGCTGGCCTGGGCACCAGCTCCCTGCAAGCAGCTTCCATGGCTAGCACTGGGGAATGTGGTGGCACTCAGTAGCTTGAGACACCAAGAACTGCAGAGCCACAAAGAGGGTGTCACACCCTTGGCTCAGGGAGCTCTCAGGTCTGGGATCCCTGAAGGGCTGCAGGTCTTCTCTTCTCTCTTTCTTGTCGCCCACAATGTGGTGAGCAAGGAGCATGTTTCAGCTCTGCTTGTGTTATAGCTCTTTCAGACCTGCCATTTGGCGTGTCCCAAGTTCTTGTCCTGTATCCAGGAAGAATGAGGTGTGCAGCAGTGGAGGGTGAGTACGGCAAGCAGGAGCTTTACTGAATAACAGAATAGCTCAGAGGAAACCCACAGTGGTCAGCTCCTCTCCACAGTGAGGGTGTCGGAACAAGTGTTCAACTCTCAGCAGAGATGAGACCCTTGAGTGGGTAGCTCCTTTATGCAGGCAGGTAATCCCATTGAGTGTTCAGCTCTCAGAAGAGAGGAGACCCAGAAGTGGTCAGCTCCTCTCTGCAGGCAGGTCATCCAGTCGACGGCTCAGCTCTCAGGAGAGAGGAGACCCTGGAGTGGGTAGCTCCTCTCCCCAAGCAGGTTGGCCTGAGTGCTCAAGTCTGGCTACGTCCAAGGATTTTATGGGCTTCAGAAGGGAGGCAGTGCATGCTGACTGGTTCATGGGTAGCCATGGGCGTGCACAGTAAAAGCATCATAATTTCCCACTCTCAGACTGCAAGACTGACAGACTGGCTCCCAGGTTTCAGGCCTTAAAGGTGGGACTTCACTGGGGAACTTCCCCATCTTCCCTGGAGCCTGTCTGCCTTCTGCTGTTCATGCTGAGGGGCACCTGCAGGCCAGTGCCAAGCTGCCCTCAGTGCCCCCTCACCCTTCCTAACATGCACATCAGTGCCTGAAGTCAGGAAGGGGCTGAGACAGCAGGGGGCTGGCATGTCAACAGTGCCCTGAGTGCACACACACCTGGCTGGGTTGCAGCAGCACCTGGGTTTGGCCTCAACTTTGCTCCAAGACTGGAGCAGTCACTGGGAGCAGGGAGAATCCAGGCAGTGGGAATAGGTACTTCCACGCCTGCAGGGGCAGGGGGGTCTTCCTGAGCCCCTGAGTGTGCAGAGACACTCAGGTCCACAGCTGTGGCTGGGTGGCTGCAGCTATGCCTGCGAGTGGGGGGCTCCTGCCTGCTTCCAGCCTCCAAGAGCACAGGGATGCTGGGTCTGCAGCCATGGTTGGGCAGCCACAGCTGCGCTCAGGGAGCATGAGGTTCCTGCGCTGCCAAATCAGCAGCACGTGGGGCTTCCACCTGTTCTCAGTTCCTGCCTACCCCATAGAGCAGGCAGCCCCAAACACAGCCATCTCTGTCTTCCTTTCTCATAAGATAGCCTCAGATACTTGGAAGCAAGATGAGCAAGTGAACCTTGAGCTGAATATGAGAAAAGAAGAAGGAAGGCCTTCCCAGAATGTTTGGCTTGTAGGCCCAACAGAAGCAGACCTTAAGAATAGTGGCTGATGCCTTTCCTTCTCTTCTGCCCTCCAGACTGAAACAACCTGACCCATTGTTTTAAATGTCCAATTTCAGACACCAAGGCCTGCTTGAGGGTAGAAGGTAGGAGGAGGGTGAGAGTCAAAAAACTACCTATTGGGTACTATGCTCACCACCTAGGTGACAAAATCATTTGCACACCAAACCCAGCAACATAAAATCTACCCATGTACCAAACCTGCACATGCACCCTCTGAACCTAAAATAAAAGCTGAAAAGAAAAAAGTAAAAGTAAAAAGTCCGATTTCAAGTGGAGACCAGGAGACATTAAGGTTTCTATGGAGGAAGAGGCTCTCTGCTGCCCTACCTGTTCCTGCCACATCCTGCTGCTTACATCTTTTTTTGGCTGAGTTAGATAACATCACAAAGGAAAAATTATTAATTAACTTTTTCTAGAGTATCCATAAACATGTTATATTGTTTCATCAATATAAAAGAAATCTTATTTTTAAGTAAAGGTAATCCAAAATGATACTAAGTTAAAACATACAGTATATACCCAAAGGTTTTCAGTAGCTTCAGTCTGAATGTTCAGTATGATGTTATATAAATATAGATATGGATATTTAACTGACTAAAACAATAATGGATGTGATTTTAACTACTCAAAATTTTCTAGAGCAAATGGTTCCCATAGCAACTAAAGACAGTCGTGCTTTGTGCATCTCTAGTATTTTCTGGGATGCTAAGTGATGTTAAATTTATGCTTTAATATATATGGCATAAAATACCCAAGTTAAGCTTACGAAGGGAACCATAATTTTCCTTCTTTTCATCTCATTTTGTGGCTTTTATATATAATAACAAAATTGTTCTGAAATACAGTTGGATTTTTGTCCTTATAATCAACAAATGAAACGAAAAGCCACCTAGAAAGGCTGACCATAAACATATATCCATAATACAAAAGCCAAGGCAACATTGCATATATACAAAAACTATTTTAAATTCTGATAAACATTATCATTTAAATTACTACATGATACTTATGAATTCATGATAAACTAGCTACATTTTCTGCAGTACCCAAGATGCATTATGGTTAAGTTAGAACATAGATAGCCTGGGTTCAAATCTGAGCTCTGTGACTAGCAATGCACCATTGGAAAAGTCACTTTCTGAGCATCAGTGGCTTCTTCTATAAATGGACATATAATAAAATTCTTGTAGGGATCAATTTAAAAAATGCCTGAAAATTACCTACCAGAGTACCTAGCAGTGCTTAGTCAATGTAGTTGCAATTATTTTATTTCAAACACACCGGCTGAAGTCAGTAATATAAATACTATTCATACAATTTTTAATTTATTCATTCAGAAGCCAAATTCTATGGTATATCAGTGAAAATGTTCCCATGAAAATCATTTTAGGTTATAAAAATATCAAGGTTCCCCTCTTTTCTCTTAGAAAAAGGTCTAAAATTATCTGAGCTCAAAAAACGAAATGCGAAATATTTATTAGACTAGAGAAACACACTTTTTTCACGATTACATAGCTCATATACTGCTTGGTGGAATTATATGTCAAACTCTCAAAAAATATGTATCTATCTCTAGGCCAACAGCTAAAAAATTGTTAACTCTAAGTGAGTTTTTTAAGAAAATTAAACTCCTCAAATTAAGAAAGCAAATGGAATTACATTCTTTACAAAGGGCAGGTGGGGTAGTTTGTTTGTTTGTTTGTTTGTTTTTCATTTTTTTGAAGAAAGAAAGAGAAAGGAATAAAGGAAGGAAAGAAAGGAGAAAGAAAGCAGAAAAGAAAAGAGAAATAAAGATAAGAAAGACAGAGAGAAAGAGAGAGAGAGAACGGGAGTCTTGCTCTATTGCCCAGGCTGGAATGCAGTGATGTAATCATATCTCAGTGCAGCCTCAAACTCCTCACCTCAAACCGCCCTTCCACCTCAGGCTACCCTACCAAGTATCTGAGACTACAGGCATGCACCTCTATGCCAGGCTAATCTAAAATAAAAATTTCATTTTCTTTTTTTTTTGGAAAACTGTTTTCTAAAGTGACTATCTTATTTTGTATTTCCACCAGAAACATACGAGGTTTGCTCCAGTTGTCGCATATATTCACCAGCATGTTGTATTATCAGTTTTTTTATTATAGCAATTCTAAAAGGTGTATAGTAGTGTCTTAATTTGATTTTATTTTGCACTTCCCTAATGATCTATGATGCTGAGTATCTTTCTTTTTTTGTGTGATTATTTTAACTTAATATAAATTAAATTAAACATTTAATTTCTCAGTTGCACTAATCACGTTTCAGAGGCTCAAAGGCCAGATGTCCATTAGTGGCTATCTTATTGGAAGGCACAGATTATCAAACATTTCCTTTATTGCAGAAACTTCTGCTAGACAATAGGATGCCTTAGCTAAATTCATGAGTTCTTTCACATCAGAATTCATGGCTAATCTTCAGTAGGAATAGAGGAATTTTATAAGACTATAATATTTAGTTCTAAAGCATTCAAAGTCCAATTTTCTCATTCCATGTTACAGTTAAATTTGATACTGCCATTTAAAGCTAGCTGGCTGTTTTGTCCAATAGTTGATGCAGATTCTTCATTATGTTGATGCTCTTTATCTTTTGGTATGTTTTTAGAGTGGCTAGTACTGGTTGTTCCTTTCTATGTGTAGTGCTTCTTTCAGGAGCTCTTGTAAAGCAGGCCTGGTGGTAACGAAATCTCTAAGTACTTGCTTGTTCGCAAAGGATTTTATTTTTCCTTCACTTATGAAGCTTAGTTTGGCTGGATAGGAGATTCTGGGTTGAAAGTTCTTTTCTTTAAGGATGTTGAATATTGGCCCCCACTCTCTTCTGGCTTGTAGGGTTTCTGCTGAGAGATCTGCTGTGAGTCTGATGGGCTTCCCTTTGTGGGTAACCTGACCTTTCTCTCTGGCTGCCCTTAGTATTTTTCCTTCATTTCAACCCTGGTGAATCTGACGATTATGTGCCTTGGGGTTGCTCTTCTTGAGGAATATCTTTGTGGTGTTCTCTGTATTTCCTGGACTTGAATGTTTGCCTGCCTTGCTAGGTTGGGGAAGTTTTCCTGGATAATATCCTGAAGAATATTTTCCAGCTTGGATTCATTCTCTTCATCACATTCGGGTACACCTGTCAAGTGTAGATTAGGTCTTTTCACATAGTCCCACATTTCTTGGAGACTTTGTTCATTCCTTTTTACCCTTTTATCTCTAATCTTGCCTTCTCGTTTTATTTCACTGAGTTGATCTTGGACCTCTGATATTCTTTCTTCTGCTTGGGGAATTCGACTGTTAAAACTTGTGCATGCTTCGCAAAGTTCTCGTGTTGTGTTTTTCAGCTCGATCAATTTATTTATATTCCTCTCTAAGTTGTCTATTCTCGTTAGCATTTCGTCAAATCTTTTTTCAAGGTTCTTAGTTTCTTTGCATTGGCTTAGAACATGTTCTTTTAGGTCACAGAAGTTTCTTATTAGCCACCTTCTGAAGCCTGATTCTGTCAATTCATCACACTCATTCTCCATCAGGGCTTGTTCCCTTGCTGATAAGGAGTTGTGATCCCTTGCAGGAGGAGAGGTATTCTGGTTTCGGGTGTTTTCAGCCTTTTTGCGCTGGCTTCTTCCATATGGGGTAGTTTTAATTCAGCTGCTGCTATAACACAGGTGTTCCCACTGTGCAAATTCAAATGGAATATTCCTTATTAAACGTATATTTCTTATGTTCATGGAGCTCATGGAGAAAAATAAAGGCATATGTCTATAACTTTTAACAGAGATGCTATGGCAAGAAAGTTTTTAAAGGAAGAATTAGAAGTTTTATGACAGAAGAAGAAAACCTAGGGAAAGAGTACAAGAAATGAAGGTTTAGGAAAGATGATATATTGACCATATTTGCTCCTAAAATTATTCTAATATATGTCTGTTTTTATTAATCAGTTTTTGCATCTCTGCATGATATTTGCTATCTATCATGAAGCAGCAGAGACATGACTACATTCTATATATTGCTCCTCTCATCAAAGATCATCCTCTGAACAGGAGCTGTAGGCCCAAAGCAAGCATTCCAGAGAGAAATGGTTTCCTCTGTCTTGTTCTCCTGCTGTAACTACAAACCTGCTCTAAGTACAAACCTGCTTTTGATGCTCACCTGAAGGAGCTACATGATTTGTTTGGGTAGTCAGTAAGCCCCTGCATTAGTAGGTATTCGCTGAGCATTTTGTTATGTGACAAGTACAAGTCTAGATGCTGGGTTGTACCAGTGTTTTTAACAGAGAATAGCAGTCCCCCCTGTTCCAGGGGAGATACATTTCAAGACCCCTAGTGGATGCCTGAAACCATGGATAGCTTCTGTTATGTCTTCCACACACAAACTTAATGCCGTGTACATCTTAACTAAGCACTTACCATGCACTGCGGCTGTAACTTTTGTACTCTGAGGTATGACAGCAAAAGTAAAACAATTTTCTTTTTTCTTCGTCACAGTTTCATATACAGAATATTCTTTCTTACTGTAGATTTTAGCAAGGAGTGCAAACAATTCTTTTTATTTCCTTATTGAGAACTTTTACCTTTCACTTGAAGGAAGCACTTTGTGGTTTCTCTTTGGCATATCCAAATTGCCATCATCACTACTCCTGTGCGTTGGGCCAGTAGTTAAGTAAAGTAAGGGTGACTTGAACATAGCACTGTGATCCTGAGATAGCCTATCTGTCTCCTTAGTAACTACTTGGTGGGTAGCGAGATTAGATATCTCAGTAACTACTGGGTGGGTAGTGGGATTTGCTGGACAAAGGGATGACTCATGTCCTCAATGGGACAGGATGGGACAGAGTAAGTTTTCATCGTGCTACTCAAAATCGTGTACAACTTAAAACTTATTATTTCTAGAATTTTCCATTTGAAATTTTTGGACCACATTTTCATTGACCACAGGTAACAGAAACCGTGGAAGGTGAAAATCTCAGACAAGAGGGGACTACTTTACTTTACAGTAACATCATCTGATTTCCTTTTCTATTTGTATGAACTAATACTTATTATGGGATTATTTTAAAAGGCTATTCTGGTGCATTACTTATAATATATGCCAAGTTCTGCTTGCAAAACAGTAAAACTCTCAATTATATTGTGCTGTGATGGGTTTTAAAGTTTTAAATTTAACACAGATAAATCACAGTAAATCTGAGACCATCAGGTTAAGAGGCTAATATTATTTGAGATGCAAGATCATTCAGTGAAGAAAAATGTCCAAGAGTAAAACTTCACTCGTATGTAAATAAATAGCAATATTTATACATAAGTATAAACCTGTACATATATATACAGACATAAACATATTAGATATATAAAACTGACTTTCACTAATAAAATGGAGTTACCTGTAATAAACATAAAAAACTGGATATACAACTGCACTAAAGTTTCCTACATTTTCTGGGCTTCTGTTTTCTCATCAATACAATTAGAAATTTAATTTGAAGATTGCTCCAAATTCAGAGGTTACATAATTGTGTAATTAGAAAAAGTAAGATATTTTAAAATGTAGAAACCTCTAATATCTGTGAAGAGAAAGTGGTTATTTTTCCGGTTTCCACTGCCAACTGCTATTCACTCAGCATGCACACAACAACCCCTGGCCTGATCAAAGATCCTGTTCATCTATTGTTGAAAAGACATCTCTCCTCCCTCTCTGACTTCTGCTCTCTGTCCTGGAGGCAGAACCTTTGTATTTCCCACCCACACTGAATGTGATATGATTGCTAAGTAAGAGTAAGCAATGCAGGAACCTCTACAATTATTACAAGAAATTAAAGAGTAGAAGTTACAAAAACACCAAAATGGGAGCAGAGGCAGGGGAAGAGAAAGGCAATGGCCCCCATGCCACAGGTCTTGGAACTGCACATGCATGAGTCATCTACAGGTTCACAGACATTAACACTAGCTAGCTTTGGTTAACACTTTCATTTACTGAAAAGCTTTATAAATATGAAGTCCTGAGAAAAATAAGCAAATGTGGGAAAATAATATTTGGAATACTGAAGAAAGAACAATAAAGATTTTAATACAACCATACACAGCTTAAAGGTCTGTGACTACATAAAAAATATACAATCTCAGAAGCTGTCCATCAGCAGACACAAGTTTGTTTTGTTTTGTTTTGTTTTTTAATATGAAGTATCTCTCTGTCGCCCATGCTGGGCTGCAGTGGTGCAATCTTGGCTCATTTCAAGCTCCGCCTCAAGCAATTCTCCTGCCTCAGCCTCCTAGTAGCTGGGACCACAGGCATGTGCCACAGCACCTAGCTAATTTTTGTATTTTTACTAGAGATGAGGTTTTGCCATGTTGGCCAGGATGGTCTCGATCTCGTGACCTTGTGATCCACCCACCTCTGCTTCCCTAAGTGTTGGGATTACAGGTGTGAGCCACCACACCCAGCCACAAAACACAAAAGTATTTTTTAAAGTTTTAAAACTGTACAGAAAGTATAAAAAGAAAATCTCAAATTCCATTTTCTCTTTTCAGTGATGTATATATGTGTATATATATACACACACATACACACAGTATACGTATACAGACTTTGAGATGTTTTGAAAACGTGGGCTCAAAAAGTGATCAAAAAGTTGATAGCAAAAATTACAGTAATATTTTGGGTGCCTGAATGATTTCCACAAATATTTAATTTTAGTATCTCACACTGTTGCAGTCCATGTTTATATGAATAGATTGCCATATCCGATAGCACATAACAAGTATCTTCAAGAACTGCATTGAATATTCAATACAAGAAAAAAGTTTACAGATGTTGTCTTTCTATCATCTGGAGAAATTTTTAAAGTATTCTGCAGCTGTAATGATGGATGTGCTCACACACTGGGTCTTATTCTATTGTTCAGTGTTCTAGCAAAACCAATCTCACATTGGCAAACATAACCTGTGTGGTCCACAGATGAGATGAAGAAAATATAAACAGATGGGACAGATCTGTTAATCATAAACATTTCTTCATCAATGTCATCATCAGATTTATTTGTGTTATGTTATTGTGAAAGACTCTGATGGGGATTATATTTAATCTATATTTTAAACAATCAAAATTTTGGCCATTTTTCACAGGTGTGGATCAATATGACATAACATACAAACTTTATTTTCAGTGGCCAGGATGGCACCTTGATATTAATTATGTAATACTGTTCACACTCAAATTCTTCTAACAAAGCATAAGTGCATAATGCCTATTCACTTACCTTCCTAATACAAGAAGATGGTACAGTGTAATTACTTAGAGGTGAAATAAAAGTAAAAAACTGAGTTTTATTTTGCCAGCTACATCATTTTTCTTTGTGACCCAGGACAATCCTATACTTCCAATTCCTCTTCTATAAAACAGATAAACCACCGTGACATACAACCACAAAACTCTGTGCAGAATGCCTATTTTGCGCCTCAGAGGACTGCAATACAAGGAGTAAAAGTTATTGTAAATAGGTCAGGCATGGTGGCTCATGCCTGTAATCCCAGCACTTTGGGAGGTCAAGGCAAATGGATCGTTTGAGCCCATGAGTTTGAGACCACGCTAGGCAACATGGTAAGAAACTGTTTCTACAAAATATATATATATATATATATATATATATATATATATATAATATGTGTTTATTATATATTTATATATAATATATTTATATAATATACAAATATATAATATATATTATAATATATAAATATATATTATAACATATATTATAATATAATATAACATATAAATATATTCATATTATATAATATATTATATTTATATTATATAAATATATTTATATAATATATAAATATATTATATAAATATAATGTTTATATAATTTATAAATACATATTATAATATATAATTATATAATAAATATATTATCAGGAGGCTGAGGTGGGAGGATCATCTGAACCCAGGGGATCAAGACTGCAGTGGGCCTAGATCATGCCACTGCACTCCAGCCTGGGTGACAGAGTAAAACCCTGTCTCAAAAAATATTGTTAATGATTACATTCAAAACACCTATGTACCCCCAAACAAAGATGTATTATTAATTTCTAAATCTTGACTGACTCTTTAGAGAGGTTTGAATCACAGAAAAACCTCAAAATAATTGTTTTTTCTATTTTCTGCCTAAATCTCAGGATTATTTTGAGGACCCAAATGAATTTACATGCAGACAGGCCTTAGGGTATTACAACTCTAGATTAGAAAGACCTGGTCCATGACGAAAGGTTTACATCTCTCCACAACTTCTAAAGAATGGCCAGAGAAGAATGATCAAGGGAGGGTGAGGGGTCCTGGGCAAGAGGGCAGGAAGGGCTCTGCAAAACCAGCATCTGCTGGAAACCCTCATCAATATCAGAAACTGTTTCAAACACATATAGATTAATAGAAGCCATCCTGGCAGGTGAAGGACACGGGTCTTATTTCATAAGCTATTAATAAAGTAAACATTTCCCCATAAAATGCCTACCTAACCAGGGAAAATAAATTATTTAACAGTAAAATTATTGTAACATCACAAAGATTCACTAACCAAATAGTGTCCTGATTCCAGGACAAAGTAAGTTTCAATAAAAAAACTCAAAGTCACAACAGTTCTATCAATCTGTGTCATCTCCTTGACAGTGCAATGTAGAATGCTACAGGACAATAAATGTTCACCAAAGACAAGGGGGGTCAGAAAAGACTCAGCAAGAGACAGAGATGGGCATTAAGGGATTGATTGTGAAAACAACTACCAACACTATCATTCAAATCTAATGAGAAAAAATTCATAGATGAGTACATGGAATATTCAACATCAGAGTCAGATTGAGACAACTGAATACAGGTACCAGTTATATGTTATGCCTGCCTTCTTTCTTTCCTGATTTGGAATGTGTGTTGTGTTCTGCTTCACACTAGTAATTTCCAACACTGGGTGTACACCGGAATTACTTGGAGAGTCTTTAACAAAGCACTGCATGCTGGGCCCCACCCTAGACCAATTAAATCAGAATCCAGAAACAGGCAAGACATTTGTGAAAGAAAAAAAACAAACCAAACCAAAACAAAACCTTCCCAAGTAGTTCTATAGTAGTCAGGGCTGAGAACTTTGCATTTAGACCCTTTTTATTTACCCCAAAATCATAAGTAGCTTTCTCCACATCACATGACAAATTATCTTTAAAACAAAGTTCCAGGATGTGTAGGAAGTAGTGAAAGATTCCTAACCCACATAAGTGCTCAAGTTTAAGCAGGAATACATCAAGTCCAGGGCATTTGCAAAAATAAAAAGAGCAAATCATGTCCTCCACAAACCTGTAAGATCTTGGGAATATCTAAGATGATTCTGTTGAGGTGAGAGCTTAGACTTAATACAGTATTTATATTGTATTCTCTCAAGAAATAGTATCACAAATACTAGGAGCAAAATATATTTTTCCATGAAAATTAAGATTTCTAGAGTTAAATCAAAGGAACAAGTAGTTTCATTTTTATAATGTGTTTAATACTCAGTGGAAAATGTTAACAGAAGATGTTTGTCTCATCATTGATTACCACAGACGGCCAATCTTGATTGTGTTTAATACCAAATAGCCGTTATCTGAGAAAACAATTCTGAATTCTAACATCAAGAATTTAAAACAACTGGGAAGTGGATTAAAAAGAGAAAAGAATTTAAATACTGAAAACAGTTTTCACAAGCTGCAAAAAGCTCAAGTTAGTAGTTACAAAACTTTTAGAGACAAATAAAGTAAAGATGAATTTGGAATATACAATATAACCCTCTGCATACACTTCCTGGCCAGCAAAGTCTCTAACAGGGAAAGTAGGATATGAAAAAAGAGAGTGACACAGGACAGAGGGGTGGGGCATCTTGGCAGAGAAAACAACACTTTTTAAGAAGCCTCTCCAGAATGCATTCCCCATCATGACAATACATTGCTGATTAATCTTGGGACAGTACATTCAAATGTCTCCCATTTTCCCCAGAAAGAGAGGAATAAAAATACTAATGGGCTGGGCACAGTGCCTCGCATGTAAAATCCCAGCATTTTAGGAGGCCAAGGCAGTAGGATCACTTGCGGCTAGAAGTTTGAGACCAGACTGGGCAATAAGGGAGACTCCATCCCTGTAAAAATGACAAAATAATTAGTCAAGCATGGTGGTATGTGCCTGTGGTACCAGCTACTTGGGAGGCTGAAGTAGGAGGATCACTTGATCCCAGGAGGTTGAGTGAGCTGTGAAGGCACCACTGTACTGCAGCCTGGGCAACAGAGAGAGACCCTATCTCTAAGACAAATATAGAACAAAACAGAAACTACTGATTTACATTGCACCGATTAAAAGGAATAAAGGATGTAAAAATTACAGAGTATCACACGAAGTCACCCATCACAATCACGATTACACTGACAGGAGGTGGAGAGGTGGCACCTACAGAGACAAGGCTAGCATGCATGATGGAGTGGAAGCCAGTGGGGAGCACAATTGCATACACAGAAGGGTTAAAACCCGAAGGACCGTTCAACTCAGCAGCAAACTAAAAATAAATAGATAATATTTTTATTTCTTTTTTTTGGATTATTTTATTTTATTGCACTTTAGGTTCTGGGCTGTATGTGCATATCATGCAGGATTGTTGCATAGGTACATATTTGGCAATGTGGTTTGCTGCCTCTATCCCCCCGTCACCTATATCTGGCATTTCTCCCCATATTATCCCTCCCCAATCTCCCTACCCCTTGCTGTCCCTCCCCTATTCCCCCACAACAGACCCCAGCATGTGATGCTTCCTTCCCTGTGTCCATATGTTCTCATTGTTCAACACCTGCCTAAGAGTGAGAACATGCAGTGTTTGTTTTTCTCTTCTGGTGTCAGTTTGCTGAGAATTATGGTTTCCAGATTCATCCATGTCCCTGCAAAGGACATGAACTCTTTCTTTTTTATGGCTGCATAGTATTCCATGGTGTATATGTGTCACATTTTCCTTGTCCAGTATATCATCAATGGGCATTTGGGTTGGTTCCAGGTCTTTGCTATTGTAAACAGTGCCACAATGAACATTATGTGTGTATGTGTCTTTATAATAGAATGATTTATAGTCCATTGTGTATATACCCAGTAATGGGATTGCTGGGTCAAATGGAATTTCTATTTCTAGTCCTTGAGGAAGTATCACACTGTCTTCCACAATGGTTGAACTAATTTACACTCCCACCGAGAATGTAAAAGTGTTCCTATTTCTCCACATCCTCTCCAGCAACTGTTGTCTCCAGATTTTTTAATGATCACCATTCTAACTGGCGTGAGATGGTATCTCAATGTGGTTTTGATTTGCATTTCTCTAATGACCCATGATGATGAGCAGTTTTTCATAGGTTTCTTGGCCTCATATATGTCTTCTTTTGTAAAGCATCTGTTGATGTCCTTTGCCCACTTTTGAGTGGTTTTTTTTTTTTTTTTTTGTAAATCTGTTTTAGTTCTTTGTAGATTCTGGATATTAGCCCTTTTTCAGATGAGTAGATTGCAAAAATTTTTTTCCATTCTGTTGGTTGCCGGTTCATTCTAATGATAGTTTCTTTTGCTGTGCAGAAGCTCTGGAGTTTAATTAGATCCCATTTGTCTATTTTGGCTTTTGTTGCCAATGCTTTTGGTGTTTTAGTCATGAAGTCCTTGCCTATGCCTATGTCCTAAATGGTTTTGCCTAGGTTTTCTTCTAGGGTTTTTATGATGTTAGGTGTTATGTTTAAGTCTTTAACCTATCTGGAGTTAATTTTAGCGTAAGATAATACTTTTAAAAAAAGAAACCTACACAAAACACAAGAAGGAAGGATAAGGACAAAAAATCGACACCAGTCAAGATAAAGAATGAGCAGCCTCCAGATTAATGCTTAAAAGGAATAAACAAGAATGCAATTGGAGAATACTAATGGAGGGGAAAAACTCCAAACCTAGAGCTTAAAGAAGTGGGTGGCATTCTGGTTAGAAGGGACAGATAATTTAATTCCATTAATTCTGTCAGGATTCCTGAGAGCATGGATCTATCCATGCAAGCCTCTGCCATGCAAAGCACATATGGTAGAATTTGAATAATTACAAAACAAGTCACACATTTGATCATTACACCAAAAAACATATAATTTAAAAACTCAAAAGTAAAATATGTATTATCAATTTCTAAGTTTAGCCTTATAGCTTGGAAATTCAAATGACAAAAAGGCCTATGAAGTGTAGGGTGTGTGTGTGATTCTTTACATTTTTCTCAAGGGAGGACTTAGGAGAAGAGTGCTGTATTTTATAATTTAATATACTGCCCTATAAGTAAATTGACAACAAGATATTCCAAGTAACACGATTAAGCATAAGGAAAGTAAAAAAGGAGAAATTCACAAACGGTGTATAAACAAAAATAATTAGCTTTCCAGAATACTAAGAAATCTGACTACTTATTAACAAAGAAGGAAACTCTCACTCTAGGATCTGACACTGAGTCTCTTTCTCCAGGTTTCTCCTCCAGGGTGAATGTATTCTTCTTGCTGGACTTTAATTAACTGGTGAAAATGAGTTACTGTACCTGTAACCAGAGCCTGTCTCCTACCACGGTCCTGCCGATGGCACTGCACTGGAAGGTAGCAAACCGGCCAGCGTTAACTTCCACATTCTGAATACGCAGGAAGTGGGGAGTCCTAGCTACATAAAGAAAAAGAATAAAAGATATTAAAAGTGAAGATTTGTAACTAATATATGTCTTTTTCAATCTATCTGCAATTTTTAGGCTTTCAATTTTGTTCACCTTGGTAAAAAATAACACTTTTGCTTATATGACCTTTAAAGATTACACTATAATTTTAAAAGATAACGTAAAAGCTTTTGTATGTTGTGTAAAAGAATAACAAAAAGCCAAGCATTCTGGAGTAGAATGAAACAGAAAGAAGATATTTTATTGTTCCTGCTGTGCAAATTATCACAGCTCAGCAGTCTTCTTGTAAGAACAGATCTGTATTAATAAAGATTATACTGAAACCTAATTGATGTTTTGAATGAAAACATATTAGATATTTATACCCACCACACGAAAAGAACAGTAAGAAGTTAAATGATGTTGTCAAGGAAGTTTTTTAAGCCAAGTACACAGCAGTACATAATATATATTTTAATACAACTAACTGGTATGCAGCATTACTTATGTAACATTTTTCAGCTACCAAAAAGACTATTCCTTTAGACATACTCTGTCGAATGATGCTGAGACTGCTACAGCATGGCAATGTTTGCTGATTCTTATTTCAAATTCAAAAACCAAGAAGAACTCCAAATGGTGAACACTATTGTCTTGTAATGTACATTGTCCATATAGGACAGCTGTTTAAATAAAGGATTATTCTATTTGATATGAGAAGCACAGACCAATTTCTGCATCACACTGACAACAGGTGTCCAGGAACTAGAATGATAATTCTAGGACTTAAATTTTATGACAAATTCTACTTTCAGGAAAACATTCCGTTATCATAACAATGATAGAGTGAAAGTGTAACAAAGCATGGAGGGTGGGCACAGAAAAGCAAGCAGAGGATGATCACACTTTCCGGGAGAGACGGCTAAATCTGGATGATAACTAGAATACATCTGTTACACCTTGCCAGCTTCCCCCACTGCCAATGTGTCTTTAGCCATATCTAGACAGCTTCAAAAAATGGGGCCCCGCTACTGGGTAGAAAAGATTACAAACTGGTGCTCAGATAAGCCTGGGCAGAACGTAATTAGGAATGGAAGTTGAGTTACTACCAAACAACAAAGAAAAACTTAATTTAATATCGTAACACACAGGAAAGCCCCATTACTAATTTGGAGGCCACTAATAATTCAGACAAAGTATTCTTGATGCTCAGC
The DNA here is from genome assembly GCF_009761245.1 of Sapajus apella. Lineage (NCBI taxonomy): Eukaryota > Metazoa > Chordata > Mammalia > Primates > Cebidae > Sapajus > Sapajus apella. The sequence goes on along the minus strand of NW_022436969.1, from coordinate 18,694,621 downwards.
ATACAAAATGTCCTAAGTGGCTTCCAACAAAGCAATATAAGCACAGACCACTGTTTCTTCATACTAATATATTAATATACAACTCTATGATCTCTGCTTTTCACTGACTTAATCAAATTACCCCTTGCTCAAGAATAACATAATTTTGTGGTTTTTAAAGATCTTTGTAAAAAGTCCCTAAATTGAATTTCTCTGTTAGCCTTTATTCCTGAAAAATTCAAAGACCTATTTGTTTTAGAAAATGGAACAACGTAACCTTTATTGGGTACTTATGTACCAGAAACTTTTCCACTGAGTACTCACAAATATTCTGTGAGAGATATTTTCTCCATTTCCAAGATGGGGAACACTTGTGGGTGCCTGGCTAGTAAGTGTCAGAAGAAGAACAAACTCTGGTATATCCAGTTCCAAACCCCAGGCTCGGTTTACGAAGCCACAGTGCCTCTCCCAGATTTCCCACCATCTGTGACTTTCCTTATCTTCATATAAGGGACATGAGCATTCTTGGATTTTTGTACTTGGGGGTGTGCTGCAACCAATCTTCCTTGGATACCAAGCGATGGCTGTATTTACTATAACCAGGGGATCTGCTGTTAGAATGTAACTTACATTTTTAATTTGGGAGTCAAAGATAACAATTGTGTAATATTCAGTCTTTCTTTGTTTACACCCACCCTTAATAAAGACATGTTGTACAGAATGAGTTATCACTTCTCCTTTGGAATTATTTTGTTCTTCAGTGTGGCTTTCTTAAGGACTTTCCATAGGTTGTTACTTCTATGGTGAGGTTAAGGGTGGGAATTTACACCTCTGTCCAAATTATATTTTGGGAGGGCCCTCCCCTGGAACCAACTGATTGCCTTTGGCTTAGAAAATAGTGTTGCTTGCTTGGAAAAATGACTGCAAGTAAAAATATAATCTACCTAAGATAATACAGTTACACTTCAAATGGAAACCAGATGAAAACATACAAACCTATTAAGTATAAACACTTTTATAAGCAAATAATCCTTCTGAAATATAAAACAATTAACCTAAATGGAAGATATTAACTCATTCACAGGGTAAATAAGATAAACACTGTGGAATACAATCTCCTAGATCAGTTTTCTCCAAGAACATGCAAGTCAAACATTCTGCTAATGTTGTAAGTTTTTTTCAGTAAATATTAAAGGCTTATATAATCTTCCAAACTTTTAAGATGCCTAGATTCCCCTTGTTTAGTGCTATAAATCCTAGACCCATGTTCAGGTGGCAAGCAGATTAAGGCTGATATTACTTTAAGATTTGGATTTCAGCATATTTGTGTTCAAGCATCAATACTTCCTTCAGTCCTTGACTATCTCTGAATATATGCAAAAGTTCTTAAACTTAAATCATCACAAAACTTTTTTATATGTAAAATACAGATTTTTAAAAGTACCTATTTTGCAGTGGTCATATAAACAATAAACAAGCTGATGCAGCCAAGGCATTCACTGTGCCTCATACTTAGCCCTGAAAAATGTTCCTTACTATTTCAAACAACTGATCTGTCATTGGAAACTGGAAAAGAGCCCAAGAAAAGAGCTCTACAGCCAGAAAAGTTTAGATTCCATGCTAAGCTGTATGCTCTGAGTCTTGCCATACTACTTTAATTGTAACATCAGGTGTATACCATCTTTAGAATAGAAATTTCAATCTATCTAATATTCAAAAAGAAACATATTCTCTCTCTCTCTCTCTCTCTCTCTCTCTCTCTCTCTCTCTCTCTCCAAATTTATAGGCCCATTTGTCTCCTGGGTACCCTTTCAAAATGCTTTGCCAGCTTTCTTCTAAAATAGGAGATTTAAAAACTAAGTATCTTCCATGAATAACAAATAGGTTCTTAGTACAACTCTCCTACCCTCTCATTGCTTCCATATTCTTTTGCTTCTTACTAAGAAAGAATAGAGGTTTTTGGTTATTAATTGATCTCAAATCAGCCTTTGATCCCAAAGCCAAGAATTATCATTGACCAAGATGTAAATCTTTTTGTAGATGTTTCATTATTATTGATTCTTCAAAGTCTACATAAAAATACTAGCAACAAAATCAAAGAGTAATTTGTGAGATCAAAGTGCAAACTGAAATAGAACAAGAGGACTATCTCCTAACCTCCTTTGCTTTAACTTACATTTTAACGTAATGACATAGGTTGAAATGTAGGGGATGCATGCCCAACTCCCAAGAATAAACAGAGTTAATATTTCTCCCTATTTGTTTTAACATATCATCACAAAAAAGGAAGCAGATTGCTGCAAAAAACAACCTGGTACTGAGAACCAACATATTTTGCAAACATTTTTTTTTTAATTTTACAATTGACACACAACTAAATTTCCCTATCTAGGATATCAATCATTTTTAGCTATTTAGAGGTTTACCATTAGCAGCTAACTAAGCCTAGCAAGGCTATCACAGTGTAGTGCCTAATAATAACAATAAATAGCTAACATTAATTAAGTCTTAGAATGTGGTAAGCATTGTTATAAGTTTCTTATATACATTAACTACATTTACTCTGTGAAAAAAAACATTATTATCTCCATTATACAAACGAGATTATAGGTCCAAAAAGGCCAAGTAATTCTTGTGTTAGAAGCAGAAAATTTTTCTCTTTACATATTTCAGGTCAAAGCTAGTTTTGTTTTCCTTGAAAGATAAGAATAGGCTTTAATGGAATAATTTTTCAAGTGGAAAAATAGATTCAACATTCTTATCAGAGAAAACTCAGCTATCCACTACATAAAAATAACTTTTAGAAGTCAACTCTATCTTAAGAATGATATTCCTTTGGAGAAATGTCCAAACTGAGTTAATGTATGTTTAAAGGGAAATGTCAATTCTGAGTCCATGCATCTCTCAACCAAAGCACATGAATCTGTCTTTATTTACAAGAACATAATTCCGAAAACAATTATAATTTGTGTTTTGTCACAATTGTTCTTATTTCAATCATACTGTTTAATAAATCTTCACTAAAAAGCCTAAATTTGAGAGGGGCAACCAACCAACGTGTGACTACACAAATTAATAATGGAAAGATTCTTTTTAAAAATAAGAACAATTTTGAATTTTAGAGGCCATATTGTAAACTTTGATATTTACAGAAATTGCTGACTTATTTCCCATTGTTCAAGTACTAATACAGAACAGTCTTGGATTTTGTATTCAATTTATCCAATATATAGCACATGGGTTAAGCGGCTTTATCTCTTTTCACTATATTATTTTGTTTTTAAACTGCCATCAAAATAATGGGGCATAATTCTGTATAATTTTAAGATTTCAGAATTCAAGGCATCATATATCCAAGCTAACTTTGTATAATGTTTAATTGCCACATGGCAACATATATAAAAGATTATATACCATGCCTAAGTGAGATTTATCCTAGAACTGCTAGGTTGTTTTAACGTCTTAAAATTAATCAATATAATATGCCAGAATATAGGATAGAAACCATGTAACAATCTGATAGAGAAGACGAATTTGGTAAAACTCAACAGCATTTAATGATTAGAAAAACAAAAACAAAAACAAAAACACTCAACAAACTAGGAAGAAAAAGGAAATTCCTTCCTAAAAGCAAGCATTTACCAAAAAACCACAGCCAACATCATGCTGAAAGACTTAAAGCTTTCCTCTTAAGATGAGGAAAAAGACAAGCACTTCTGTTCTTTTCACTTCTAATCAACACTGTACTGGAGGTTTTTTTAGCCATGGCGAACTGGCAAGAAAAATAATAAAAATCACCTGGGTTGGAAAAATAGAAATCTGTATACTGTACTTGAAGATGACACAATTTTGTATGCAGAAAATCCTAAGGATCCACCAAAAAAAAACAATTAGAGCTAATAAGCAAGTTCATCAAGATCTTGGGATACAAGATCAATACACAAAATCAACTGCATTTCTACATGCTAGCAATGAACAATCCAAAAATGAAATTAAGAAAATGATTCTATTTAAAACAACTTCAATATAAAATACTTAGGAATAAATTTGACAAATGAAGAAATAATATAACTTATACTCTGAAAACTACAGATACTATTAAAGAAAATTTTGAAAGACCTCAATAAAAGGAAAGACATCCCACATTCACAGATCAGAAAGCCTGATAATGTTAAGGTAGCAATAACCCCTCACCCAAACCAATTCAACACAATCCCTATCAATACTCCAGCTGAAATTTTTTGGCTGAAATTGGTAAGCTGATTCTCAAATTCATTTAAATGTACAAGGGATCAAGTCCTGGATATCCTTCTTAATTTTCTGTCTTGTTGATCTGCCTAGTATTGACAGTGGGGTGTTAAAGTCTCCCACTATTACTGTGTGGGAGTCTAAGTGTCTTTCTAGGTCATTAAGAACTTGCTTTATGTTCCCGGGTGCTCCTGTATTGGGTGCATATATATTTGGGATAGTTAGCTTTCTTGTTGCATTAATTCCTTTACCATTATGTAATGCCCTTCTTTGTCTCTTTTAATCTTCGTTAGTTTAAAGTCTGTTTTATCAGAGACTAGGATTGTAACCCCTGCTTTGTTTTGTTCTCCATTTGCTTGGTATATCTTTCTCCATCCCTTTATTTTGAGCCTATGTGTGTCTTTGCTTGTGAGATGCGTTTCCTGAATACAGCACATCGACAGGTCTTGACTTTTTATCCAATTTGCCACTCCGTGTCTTTTGATTGGGGAATTTAGCCCATTTACATTTAAGGTTAATTATGTGAATGTGATCCTGCAATTTTGATGCTAGCTGGTTGTTTTGCCTTTAGTTGATGCAGTTCCTTCATAGTGTCAATGGTCTTTACAGTTTGGTATATTTCTTAAACTCAGATCTGGACCAAGTAGACCTAATATGCATCTACAAATACTTCTACCCCAAAATCACAGAATATACATGCTTCTCAGCACCCATCACACTTATTTTAAAAATGACCACATAATTGGAAGTAAAACACTCCTCAGCAAATGCGAAAGAATGGAAACCATAACAAACAGTCTCTCAGACCACAGTGCAATCAAATTAGAACTAAGGATTAAGATACTCATTCAAAACCTGCACAACTACATGGAAACTGAAGAACTTGTTCCTGCATGACAACTGGATAAATAATGAAATGAAGACAGAAATAAAGATGTTCTTCGTAACCAGTGAGAACAAAGACACAATGTACCAGAATCTTTGGGATGCATTTAAAGGAGTGTCTAGAGGGAAATTTATAGCACTGAATGCTCACCAGAGAAGCGAGGAAAGATATAAAATCAACATCCTAATGTCACGATTAAAAGAAGTAGAGGAGCAAGATCAAACAAACTCAAAAGCCAGCAGATGGCAAGAAATACCTAAGATCAAAGCAGAACTAAAGGAGTTAGAGACACAAAAAACCATCAAAAAGTCAGTAAATCGAGGAGCTGGTTTTTTTAAAGGATCAACAAAATAAACTGCTAACCAGACTAATAAAAAAGAAAAGAGAGAAGATTCAAATAGATGCAATAAAAAATGATAAAGGGCATTATCACTACCACTCCCATAGAAATACAAACTACCATCAGAGATTACTACAAACACCTCTATGCAAAAAAAAAAAAAAAAAAAAAAAAAAACCAGTAAATCTAGAAGAAATGGATAAATTCCTGGACACTTACATCCTCCCAAGACTAAACCAGGAAGAAGTTGAATTCCTGAATAGACCAATAACAAGGTCTGAAGTTGAGGCAGCAATTAATAGCCCACCAACCAAAAAAATTCCAGGAACAGATTGGTTCATAGCTGAATTCTACCAGAGGTACAAAGAGGAACTTGTACCATTCCTTCTGAAACTATTCCAAACAGTACAAAAAGAAGGAATCCTCCCTAACTCATTTTATGAGACCAACATCATCCTGATATCAAAACCTGGCAGCGATGCAACTAAAAAAGAAAATTTCAGGCCAATATCTATGATGAACACCGATGCAAAAACCTTCAATAAAATACTGGCAAACAGAATCCAACAGTAAGCACATCAAAAAGCTTATCCATCACAATCAAGTTGGCTTCATCCCAGGGATGCAAGGGTGGTTTGACAAATGCAAATCTATAAATGTAATTCACCACATAAACAGAACCAAAGACAAAAACCACATAATTATCTCAATAGATGCAGAGAAGACCTTAGACAAAATTCAACAGCCCTTTATGCTAAAAACTCTCAATAAACTAGGTATCGGTGGATCATATCTCAAAATAATAAGAGCTATTTATGACAAACCCACAGCCAATATCATATTGAGTGGGCAAAAACTGGAAACATTCCCTTTGAAAACTGGCACAAGACAAGGGTGACCTCTCCCATCACTCCTATTCAACATAGTATTGGAAGTTTTGGCTAGGGCCATCAGGTAAGAGAAAGAAATAAAGGGTACTTGAATAGGAAGAGAGAACGTCATATCCGTGTTGCATATGACATCATTGTATATTTAGAAAACCCCATCATCTCAGCCCCAAATCTCCGTAAGCTTATGAGCAACTTCAGCAAAGTCTCAGGATAATAAATCAATGTGCAAAAATCACAAGCATTCCTATACACAATAGACAGAGAGCCAAATCATGAGTGAATTCCCATTCACAACTGTTATAAAGATAATGAAATACCTAGGCAAACAACTAAAAAGGGATGTGAAGAACATCTTTAAGGAGAACTACAAAACACTGATCAAGGAAATAAGAGAGGACACAAACATATTTAAAAAACATTCCATGCTTATGGTTAGGAAGAATCAATACCGTGAAAATGGCCATACTGTCCCAAATAATTTATAGATTCAATGCTATCCCCATCAAGCTACCAATGACTTTCTTCACAAAATTGGGAAAAACCACCTTAACCTTCATATGGAACCAAAAAAGAGCCCTCATAGCCAAGACAATCCTAAGCAAAAAGAACAAAGCTGGGGGCATCATGGTACCTGACTTCAAACTATACTATAAGACTACCGTCATCAAAACAGCATGGTATTGGCACCAAAACAGAGATACAGGCCAATGGAACAGAACAGAGACCTCAGAAAGAATACCACACAACTACAACCATCTTTGACAAACCTGACAAAAACAAGCAACTGGGAAAGGATTTCCCATTTAATAAATGGCCTTGGGAAAACTGGCTAGCCATATGCAAAAAGCTGAAACGGAATCCCTTTCAAAAAACCTTATACAAAAATTAACTCTAGATGTGTTAAAGATTTAAACATTAGGCCTAACACCATAAAAACTCTGGAAGAAAACCTAGACAAAAGCATTCAGGACATAAGCATGGGCAAGGACTTCATGACTAAAACACCAAAAGCAATGACAACAAAAGCCAAAATAGACAAATAGGATCTAATTAAACTTAAGAGCTTCTGCACAGCAAAAGAAACTAACATCAGAGTGAACATGCAACCTACAGAATGGGAGAAAAATTTCACAATCTATCCATCTGACAAAGTGCTAACATCCAGTATCTACAAGGAACTTAAACAAATTTACAAGAAAAAAACAACCCCATCAAAAAGTGGGCAAATGATATGAACAGACACATTTCAAAAGAAGACATTTATGCAGCCAACAATCATATGAAAAAAAGCTCATCATCACTGGCCATTAGAGAAATGCAAATCAAAACCTATCAGTTAAAATGGTGATCATTAAAAAATCAGAAGGCAACAGATACTTGAGAGGATGTGGAGAAAAAGGAATTCTTTTACACTGTTGGTGGAAGTGTAAATTAGTTCAACCATTGTGGAAGGCAGTGTGGTGATTACTCAAGGATGTAGAAATAGAAATACCATTTGACCCAGCAATCCCATTACTGAGTAGATACCCAAAGGAGTATAAATCATTTTATTATAAAGACACATGCACACGTAAGTTTATTGCATCACTATTCACAACAGGAACGACTTGGGACCAACCCAAATGCCCATCAATGATAGGCTAGAGAAAGAAAATGTGGCACATATACATCATGGAATACTATGCAGCCATAAAAACGGTTGAGTTCATATTCTTTGCAGGGACATGGATGAATCTTGAAACCATAATTCTCAGCAAACTGACACAAGAACAGAAAACCAAACACCGCATGTTCTCACTCATAAGTGGGTGTTGAACAATGAAAACACACAGACACAGGGAAGGGAACATCACACACTGGGGCCTGGAAGGTGGGGGGAAAGGGGAGGAATAGCAAGGGGTGGGGGGATTGGGAAGGGATAGCATTAGGAGAAACACCTAATGTAGATGATGGGGTAATGGATGCAGCAAACCACTACCATTGCACTTATATACCCATGTAACAAACCTGCACGATCTGCACATGTACCCCAGAACTTAAAGTATAATTTTTAAAAAGGGAAAAAAATAATAAAGGTAGGTTTCCTAGCAAAAAATAATAATTAAAAAAAAAAGTACAAGGGATTCCGAATAGCCAAAACAATAATGAGAAAGGAACAAACCTGAAAGACCCACTGGTCCCAATTTCAAAATTTACTACAAAGTTACAGTAATCAAAACAGTATCATACTTGCAGAAGAACATTCATACAGGTCAACTGAACAGAGCTGAGAATCCAGAAATGTCTTTATATTAATTAATTAATTAATTAATTTTCAACAAGGGTACCAGGGCAGTTTAACAGGGAATGAACAGTATGTCAACAAATGCTGTTGGAATAAGTGCATATCCATAGGCAAAAGAATGAAGTTACCCCACTTATACCGTATACAAATATTAACTTAAATAGCTCATAGACCTATGTGTTAGAATTGAAACTATAAAACTCTTTGGAAAAAACATAGGAAAGCTTTGTGATTGTGGAACAAATATTAGCTACAATTCCAAATAACACAACTGGAACAAGTGATGAAAGAAAACACAGAAAATTGAACTTTATCAAAATTTAAATCTTTGTGCTGTAAAGGTTGCCATGAAGAAAACTAAGGAAAAAAAAAAAAAAACCCTCACAGATTGGGGGAAAATGTTTTCAAATCATATGTCTGATAAGGAACTTGTATGTAGACATATAAAAAAAAAAACTCTTACAACTGAATAAGAAAAAGATAAGTAATTAAAAATGGAGAAAAGATCCGAATAGACATGTCTCCCAAAAATACATATAAATGGCAAATAAGCACATGGAAAGATGCCTAACATCATTACCATTAGCTAATCCTAACTACAAACAGAAGCCACCTCAAATCCACAAGGATGGCTGTTTTTTTTTTTTAAGACAGAAATATTTGCAAGAATATGAAAATTTTAAATTTTCATACACTACTCTTTGACATGGAAAATGGTGCATCCAATTTAAAAAGCAATTTCACAGTTCCTCAAAATTCTAAAAACAGTTACAATGTGACCCAGAAATTCTGCTCCTAAGTATATTTCTAAGAGAATCATATCCAAGAGAATTGAAAACAAATATTCACAGCAGCATTAGTCCTAATTATTCCCAATCTCTGGTTTTGTTGCTTCATTCTTTCCTAGCTTTGTTTGTGCATTTTGTCCAATAGCCCAAAGGGGAAAACAACCTGAATGTCCATTATCTGATGCATGCTTACATAAAATGTGGTATATCAATACAGTAAAATACTATTTGGTTTTAAAAAGGAGTGAAATATTGACATACACTACAACATGGATGAACTTTGAAACATGGTAAGTGAAAGAAACCAGACACAAACAACATATAGTGTGACTGCATTTAAATGAATATGGAGAACAAGCAAATCTACAGAGAAAACAAGTAAATTAATGGTTGCCTAGGGTTAGAAGTGGTGGTCATAGTGAGGCAGGAGAATAGGGTCTAGAGGCAGGGAATCTAAAGCCGAATAATGCTCACTTCCTAGAACTAAATCAAAAGGAGAACCCCAACTTTCCACATCCAAGTGACAAAAGGACCCAAGCTACTTCCTTTGCACACTGCTTCCCCCAACATTTTCTGGACAGTTTAAAAATTGAAAGTACTATGACTGGTTCCCTCCCACTACCAATCAGGCTGATCTTGAGCCAAGTTTTCATTTGCATAGGAGCATAACTTTGTAATTTCACTTCAGCCTCTTGATTGATCACCTTCTGCAACCAATCAAATGTTTGCAGACTGTGTAACTTCACTTCAGCCTCTGATTGGTCCCTTCCCACAACCAATCAGACTAATCATCAGTCAGTACTTTAGTTACATAGGGTGTATACCAAGTAACCAATGGGAAACCTCTAGAGGGTATTTTGAACCCCAGGAAATTCTGTCACTGAGATCTTGAGCCACTTGCTTTGGCTGCTCCTAGCCTGCGGAGCGTGCTTTCATTTTCAATAACTCTCTGCTTTTGTTGCTTCATTCTTTCCTTGCTTTATTTGTGTGTTTTGTCCAATTATTTGTGCAAGACACCACGAACCTGGACACCCTCCATGGGTAATAAGAGAAAATGAAGAATGACTATTAATTGGTAGTGGGTCTTTGGGGGGATGTTTAAGGTATTTTAAATTTGATTATGGTGGTGGTTACATAACTGTGAATACACTTAAAAACTACTGAATTGTACACTTTAAGTATGGATAGATTATGTGAGTGATAGGTCAATAAATCTATTAAAATTATATATGGCTTTTCAGACATAAAAATACATTATCAGTACCACAAGGTAATAAGAGAAATGCCCATAAATGCATAGCTTATAATATATTCAAAAACAGGAGACAACATTAGGAAGCTATTATAATAAAATGCTTCTTTTCTTAGCAGGATTATTGAACCAAATTCCAAATATGTTTTTAGTGTGCATACCAAATGCAAAAATTATCTGTTTATTAGAAGTGGTCGTATGCTAGAGAGCTGCTGATTCTGCAGAGCCATCTCCACAATTCAGGCTGATCTTGCATCTTATTGTCACTACATTAAAGTCAATTTTATGAGCAACTGTATACTTGTATCAGAATATCTAATATTAAAAAATGTTGTAATGCCTACTCATAAACCTATATGAATCCAAATAAGAGCCTTTACAGTGAAGCAAATGAGATTCAGCAATTTTGCAGTCATTTGGAAAGCATAGTTTTAGATATAAAATATGTATGCTCCTTTAGGATTTAAATTTAATGAACATCAAAATTTCAAAATAATTGATTATTATGAAATCCTGATAAGAAATCTCATAAAATATTACCTGTAAAGCTTTCCATTTTGAGAACAAACTATTGCCTTCCTTAAAATCTTTATTTGCATGTTTTCCCCATTAACTTAGAGATTCAGGAAAAAATAACTATGGCAGAGCTATCATCAAAATCATTTAAGGCTTACAGTTCACAACGCTGTTGTACCATACATCACCTTGGTACAGAGCCTGTTTTGCAATTCTGTGCCTCCTAACAGCAGTTCCCAAAGCCAACTATGTACTAGCACAGGTATTCTCCAAAGAAGAGAACATAAACACCATTTCTATGGCCATAGGAAGCTGTCTCCTATGGGAAGAACAAAATTGTATGACATTTTAGGAAGGCACTGATAAGCATGAAGTCTTTAGGTCTTTGCTGAACACAATGACTAAAATCCAGTAGAATGGAAGGGGCTACACTTCAGGAGCTATTATGTTGGCCACTGGCCAGATGTGAAAGGAGCCCAGGATACGTAATAGAAAGCCACTGCACCTGCACTCAGTACATCCACCTTGCCGTGAGGTCTGCTTTAAGAAACATGGAGGCAGCATATGTCATTAGAGTGCTCAGCATGCAGTTACTGGATCTTTTTTTTTTTTTTAACCTTCTAGTAAGAAGTGAATCAGAGGCCATGAACTTTGTGCATATTAGAAGATCTCATGGCACTTTTCTAGCTGGAGGCTATTACTCTGAGGATCTGGCTGAGTTCCAGCTCAGGTAATTGTATTCTGCTTCCTAAATTTGCCCTGCTGTTTCAATTAGGTACAGTCTTAACAGTTTTCCTGCCTTTTCAGGAAATGGGAGGGTACAGGGAATCTTCCTGAACTCCCCAGTCTTGCTGACAACAGAAGAAAGACAAATATAACATGACACAAAAGTAACACGTACCTTTGCAATGAACGAATGACTGCTTTATATTAACTTCAATGTTTGGCAAGCTTCAGAGCACCAAATAGAGATATCAGAGAGAGCAAAACCCCTTTGATGGAATTTAGGCAACTGTGTCATGATACCTTCTTCATCACAGGCCTTCTCTAAAAAACCTACAAAGAGGGTCCTGGTGATCTACTTGAATCCATGTACTAAAAAGCTGAGCCAGCCCTGCAAATGTTTCCATTTTTATTATTGTAGATATAACCGTTCTTTCATAATTTTGGGTAGGGTTCATCAGGAGAGACCCATGAAATGTATAAACTAGCCAGTTTCTCTTTAATACCAGAGATTCTAAAAGTAAAGCAGGTTACCATCCCTCAGATGGCCAAAAATTTGAAGTCTGACAACATCAATTTTGAAGGAAGATACAGGGAAAATAAAACTACCATGCATTGCTGGTGATAATATAAACTAGTTCAGATACCTTTCATAGCATTTTGTCAGCATCCAGTAAAACTAAAAATGTGTCTGCACCACATCCCAGCAATTCAGCCTCTAAGAACACACTCCACTGAGGCTCTCACACACTGCGCCAGGAGGTGTATCCACCAGGCTCACGGTAGTACTATTTTAATAGAGAAAAACTGGGAAGAAACATTAAATGTTCATAAAATACTAGAAAAAATAGAATGTAGTATATATGACACAACACCATGGATTAACCTAAAAAATGTAATACTAAGTAAAAAATAATTAGAATACAAAGAAATGTGTATGGTTTGAAACCATTAGCATTTATAAAAGGCAATCCTTACTTTTTTGCTTTTATAAACCCATGAGGATTATGGGAAACAGCACACATGCACATGTGCGCACGCACACACACCCACACACACATTTGCAGTGTTCAGTTGCTTGGCACTGTATGTTATTTGGTAAAAGTTGAGGCCCGGCTCCCTTGCCAGAGTGGGAAAAGCCAACAACTCACTTTCCTAGTCACAGCAATTGCAAGGCATGAATAAGCATGATCTAGCTCACTTACCCTGATATCCCCCTCAGGGCTTTGCATCTAAGGCCAAAGAAGCCAAGACCCAGAGTCAGTGCAGAATGTCTAGGCAAGGGTCATCTTTCAAGCATAAGGTGGGCACAGGCACAGTGCCAGCTGCCCATGTTCTCACAGCTGGCTCCCCTGCCATAGTGGTTGCTGTGGCTGCTTGCATAGCCTAACTTTGGGGGCCTGCTCATCATCTGAGTCTAGACCACAAGAGTTCTCAGGGATATCACTGTCCTCCAATTCTCTTTCAATAAGATCCCTTTTCTGCTTCATGCAGCTACAGTCTGCTGCTGCGTCCAGACTAGAAACCATAACAGGTCCAACAACCAGCTCATCATAGTGGTGGCCCCCGGGGGGCGGGGTCTGGAAAGAAATAGATCTAGCAATCCGCACTATTTTATTTAAGAAAAAAGGTTCACATACAAACATGACAAATTGTTAGTTGTTCATAGTAGATATTTTTTAAATTGTATGCTTATCACCCATTGTACTTTTTTAAAGTACTAATTTTTAAAAGATGAAGAACAGGCCATTTCTAGGGTCCCCAGGTGATATAGGCAGGTATCTTATGTTTGACAGATCCCAGGCCTGTTTGCAGCTATAACATTTGAAACTGTGACAAATACTAAGGAACCATGCCAAAAACATACTAGACTTAGGAACAAAATGCACAGACTCTTAATACTTAACCTTGTATTACAATTGAAAAGAGAATGCGAAAGGCCATGGCAACAAATAAACAAGTTCTTTGCAAGGATGTCTGAGCATGCCAAAGAATTCCTTCATTCCCCATTCCTGACCCACACTTTAAAATACTTAGACATACACAAGCCATAGCATTTACATTAAGTATATGCTTTTGGATTTCTGGACTGGCAAACCAAAACATACAGACCTGTCAGAGAACTTCCTTGGCAGGATGACTTCTTTGCAGGCTTTCAACGCTTCTCTTCATTCATAATGTAAATATGCCCCCAATGATGTACCCAAATATTTACAAGTAAAGACAACTTACTACATGGATGTCCTAACACCTTCACTTCATCGATAGCGAGATAGCCTTGATGTCCAGAAGTTATCACTTCAAAAATCACCTAGAAAATTAAGAAAGATTTACATATTCATTTTGTCTGGCTTTTACCAAATATCTCCTATATATAAGGCTCTTATAAATAATTTCCTTTATTCTTTCACTAATTCATTCATTCATGTGCCTAACATCTGCTATTCAATGTTCCAGGTTTTAGACTACAAAGGTAGGTAAGACCCCACCCCAATCTTCAGGGAGGTCAATAGGTAGTGAATGGATTAGACAAAATCCCAACTTAGAAAACCCATAGTGAAGGATACTTTATGGAGTTGCGGAGGATGACATGTACACTGTAGGAAAAGCAAGAAGCTCACAGGCTAGTGAGTTGGCACAGACGGCAACTTGTGAGTAAGCTGCCTGGGTGGGAGACAGGGACATGTTATAGAAGAGTTTCTGGGGTTCCCTCTCCAACAGTTTCAGCAAATGCAAAGGATTCCCCACACAAAGCCATACTCAAGCTTGTGAGAGATCCTGAACATGAAACAAAGTCTAAAGAAGACTTTTAAGGTTACACTACATGTTAAACCCACTGCCATACCCACATTTGGATTGTGGTTGTTTTCCCTCAAGAGAAAACGTTAACATTTAGGTTGCTTTAGGCAATATTTCTGAAGTTCTGAAGGTGACTTCCTGACCACACTGGACCATGTGGGGTAGTAAGTTGAAAAATAATACAATTTGAATAATAATAATAAAAATAATAATACAGGTGAAAAAATAAGACAATTTAAGTGTTATGAAGGCAGAGTACAGGGTACTAGAGGAACATACACCAGGAGGACCTCCCATGAGGAGGTGAGAATTGGGCTAATAGCTGCAGGATGAGAAGGAACTAACAGTGTGAAGAGGACCAGGTTCAGTCCTGGGCACATATGAAGTCCGTGAGGTGGGCGTGACCATGGCCATCAAGGGGAGAATTTGGACCTACTGCCACAAAGGTCAGCTGTGACCAGGTTGCAGAAGACTCTACTTTAGGACACAGATACCAGGAAAGAGAGCCTATTAATAATGAAGTGGCTAACTGAAAATCAGACAGCAGAGCTATGAATCAAGAGGAAAATAATGTAAAAATTTCCAGTGGCAAAATCAAGAGGGCTTTAGCTATTCCTTGATCATTGGAGAAGCCAGAGAAGAGGAAAAGGCCTACATGCCTGGAGGTTCTAAGAATGATGGACTTTTCTGAGATGGTGCAGCCACTTCAGAGAAATTAAGGCTAAAAAGAAAGAAACAGTGAAAGAGTTATCAATTTTCTTAATCTGATATATTGGCTAAAGGTGTCAGTTGTCAGGCTATCATTTAAAAGCTCCACATGAATGTTATTTTGACCTCCATTTACACATAGAATGAAAACTATCTCAGCAGGGGACAATGACTCATGATGCTAAGTCCACAAGCTAACCATTGTACTCTTGGAGATTCATCCCAGAGAAATGTAAACTTTCATTCATATAAAAATCTGCTCATGCCTTTAATCCCAGGACTTTGGAAGCCCAAGCCAGGCAGATCATGAGGTCAGGAGATGGAAACCATCCTGGCCAGCATGGAGAAACCCCATCTCTACTAAACTACAAAAAAATTAGCAGAGCGTGCTGGCATGCGCCTATAGTCCCAGCTACTTAGGAGGCTGAGGCAGGGGAATGGCTTGAACCTGAGTGGCAGAGGATGCCATGAGCAGAGATCATGCCACCGAACTAAAGCCTAAGCAACAGAGCGAGACTCCATCTCAAAAAAACAAAATCTGTGCACATCATATTTACTGAAGCTTTCTTCATAGTAGCCAAACAACAGAAACAGTCCAGATGTCCTTCAACTGGTGAATAATTAAATACCCCGTGGTACATCCACAGCATGAAATACTACTCAGCAATAAAAAGGAACAAATTATTGATGTACCTAATACCTTGGGTGAACCTCCAGATAACTATGCTGAGTGAAAAACATCAATCCCCAAAGATCAAGTACTCTATAATTCCATTTATGTAATAATTTGTAATGTTAAGATTTTAGAAATGGAGGACACATTAGTGGTTGCCAGGGGTAGAAACGGAGGAAGATGAGGCAGAAGGAAGATGGGTTTGCTTACGAAAGGATAACATCACTGCTCCTTGTGTTGGTAGAATTGTTTAGCATCTTCACTGTGGTGGGGGATACACAAACCTATTCAGGTAACAAAATTGTGCAAAGCTAACTGTACGTATACACTATTCTGGCTATGATATTATATTATAGTTTTGTAAAATGTTAGCATTCTGGGAAATGGGGTAACATGTACACAGGGCTATCTCTATTTTTTCTTACTACTGCATGTGACTCTACAATGATTTCCATAAAAATTTCAATTTATAAAAGTAATTTTAAGTTAACACTTACTAAGCATGTATATTACATCCAGTAGGAAGATATTCCATTATTTCATTAGTTCATGCAAAAAATCCATAATTTCAAAGTTCCAAAAAAATTAAAAGCTCTACATACAAAGTAATTGTCCAAAAAATGCAATGAGTCTATTATAGATGCAATATTTAAACTCACTTTTTCTGATTCCAAATATGATGTTTTCACTTCTACACACAGCTGAAATGAAAATTTTGATCCTAGGCCTGCATTATTTTGTGCATGTGATGGATGCAAAACTGGAGAAAGAAATCAGCAGAGCCAGAATGGAAAAGCTCAAGAGGTTCCCTAGAGTACAGAGACAAAAGCCATACCAGAAACTCTTGCTAGACTAGATGACACTGTGGCACAATGCCGAAGAGGAAAGGCACAACAGAAAAACAGAAATGAAATAAAAATTCATCCTGTTCATAAGTTTAATAAATTGTTTCCACTGCCAATACAAGAGAAAGGAAGATATGCATGGATATTCCTGCAATGGGACCCTGCTAATTTATCTCTCTACTACTAGTCTATAAGAGGACAACTGAGAGTACAAAAAGAAAAGGAGTGTTGAGAGCAAATAAAGGAAAAAGCATTCCTGAGGCCCTCAAAACAGGTTCCCTGGATAACAGTCACATCCTGCCTCCCAGGAAACAGCTACAGCTGGCACTGCAGGAACCTGCAGGCTGCTCTGATACAATGGCTACTGGAAGAACAGCCGAGGGGTGGCAACTAATGCCACCATTACCACCTACCCAAGAGCATGGTCACTGTGGTTAGAAAAATGTATTTTGAAAACCAAACGCAGAAATGGTCATCAAACCTTCCGTCATTCCACCTACCACCCTTCTCTTCCTTCTTCCCTTATTCATTCATGCATTCATTTATTCAGTGAACTCAAGGATCTACTGAATGCCACCTCTCTGTCAGGCACTGTGATAAGCACTTGGAATATATCATGGATAGAACAGCTGAAGACATCTTTCCTCAGCATAACTATTTTTCACACTGAAATTTTATTTTGTTTTATCAACTACAAGAGCTGAAGCTTCAAGTAAAAATGGAATTATCCCTATTCTTTGAAGATGATGCATTAGCTTTTAGAATATAGTGTACATGCGAGACATGCTTGTGTGGATCTACTTTTAAGTTGATCTGTATGTGTAAATTTAATCCATAATGTTTTATTTAAACCTATACAGGGCCATACCCCTACCAAAGCAAAGGAGTGTGCAAAAAAGGTAGCAGAGAAGATCCGAGACCTGGAAGAGCCATCTAGACTTCTCTGGATCCATTTTTTCATCTATCGCATCAAAGAATGGATGACTCTCAGAAGTTTTACACTAAGAAATTCTGAGTCTTTTAGTCCAAATATTTATAAAATATCTACTATATGCTCTGGAGGATCTAAACAAGGTAGACGGTTTTATAAAATGTAAGCTTTATTTCGGGAAAAAACAAGAAACATGAATGATGAAAGAAGAGAACAAGACAGCAATGGCCAAATGACAGATTCAAAAAAAAAAAAAAAAAAGAACAGCTCATAGCAACGGGATCCTTCCCTGCCACAGAACCATGCCTCCTCCTCCCCAAACACCAGGAAACCTGTGACACAGCCATACAACTCCCAATGCAGAGCTTCAGCTGCTAGTATCAACTCACGGATTTCCCAGAAACTATCTGCCCACATCTATGGACTAGAGGCAGAGGGGCTCAGAAACAAGCCAATGCACCCCATATTTCCCAACAAGACGACTTGTTAACAAGGCCACAATAAAAGAATTACACACATGCTTTTATCAGCAACTTCATTTGCTCCCCTCAGTCTTCCAACTAGAATATCAAGAGGCAAAGAAAGACAGCATCTGATTACAAGTATGCTTCCTGCCCCCTTTCAGTTTAATTAGAGATTTTAAAAAGTAAACTTCTCAAACTTGGCTAGTTCCAGCACTGACTTAAAGCTAACTGCAGAGTCAAGAAGATAAAAACACACTTTGTTAATGCGTTCATGTGTGCATGTCTACCCATACATACACACAAAATTAATACGTGCTATATAAACAAAAGTTTCTTATACCATTCATTTAAGTTGTGTCCATGTTTGAAGCAATAACTTCTATGTTTATTAAAACCATTTTCTAGCTCTTTCTTAGAAACTTGTAAAGTTTCTAAGCAAAACAAGTTTTATTCGCAGCTTCAAGTTTACAACATGGTATACAACTGTTTCAATACTACAATTAGAAAGTAAGTATGAGTTGTACTGAAGAGTTTCCTATTTTGAAATAAATATAACTAAATGAAGCTATCTGAATATAGATCTATAGAGCAGTCCGAGATTAACTATTTTAAACACCCAACCATTGAGAGATTTGCTTTGTCTTTTTCTACAAACAAGAGGACTAAAACACGCAGCTCAGGCTGGGCACGGTGGCTCATTCCTGTAATCTCAGCACTTTGGGAGTCCAAGGTGGGCGGATCATGAGGTCAAGAGATTGAGACCATCCTAGCCAACATGGTGAAACCCCGTCTCTAGTTGGGTGTGGTTGTGCAAGCCTGTGGTTCCAGCTACTTAGGAGGCTGAAGCAGGGAAATCACTTGAGCCCAGGAGACTGAGGTTGCAGTGAGCCAAGATCATGCCGCTGCACTCCAGCCTGGTGACAGAGCAAGACCCTGTCTCCAAACAAAAAACAAAACAAAACAAAAACCATGCAGCTCAAAAGATGAGGCTCATCTTACATAGGTTGCTTGTAAACAGATTTTGAATTCTGCTCAAGGTTTCACTGTCGTGAACTCTGGCTATCTGGTAAGTTTTCCATTATGTACGCCTTTCTAGCCAGTGCCCTTACAAGACTTCAAAAGCAAAAATAATCTTTTTTTCTTTTTGTCAAATAAGAAACTACTCCAGTAAAAATACAGGTATTGCTCTAGTGAAGTATACCAAGTGTGTGTAGAACCCAGTGGAAATCATAGGAATGTTTGAAAATGCCAGCATCCAGATCAAAAAAGATTGAGGTCAGAGGAAACAGTAACATGAGAATACCAACAGTACCATTGGAAAAGGAAAAAAGAAAGGTGTAAGAAATTGATTTTGGGATGTGCCAGGTTCACTTTTATGAAACAGAACAAAATATATTGAAAATATTCTATAATAGAAGTTTTGAATTTCTAATGGAGCTATGTACCAAGTTTTTCTCTTTAAAAAAACCAACAATTTAGTAATTAAAAAAAACTATTTATTTGTATACTTCCATATCCCAGGTATCCTTTGCATATATTACCTAATTTTCCCCCATCAATCATGTGAGGTAGGTCATATTAGCTCCCTTTCAGGGATGAGTAAGCTGACTTAGAAAGGTTAAGTAATTTTTCTGAGTTCACACAAGTAGTTACAGAGTTGGGTCTAATCCTAGATCTATTTTGCTTCCAAGTCTGGACACTTTTCATGTTGCCAAACTGCCTTACTAGCAAGTATGAGAGACTGTATGTATATAGAATACATATACACACTAATACATACATATATGTCTACACACACATACACACGTATCTTTTAATGCATAGATACACATGTTGTAAAATTTTTACATCCAGATTTATAAAAAATACAGCAATTGAGAAGAGTGATATGGCATAGTTTTAATAACATCAAGTTTAATACAAGAGTTGGCAAACTACAGCCCATGGCCAAATCTGTCCCACCACCTGTTTTTATATTGCTCACAAGCTCAAGATGGTTTTTATATTTTTCACTGGTGGGAGTAAATAGAAAGAAGAATATTTTATGATACATGAGAATTGTATGAAATTTAGATTTCAATGTCCATGAATAAAGCTTTATTGGAACAAGGCCATGTTCATTCATTTACGTGTTGGCTACGGCTGCTTTCATACAACAGCAGCAGAGTTGAGTAGCTGCCACAGAGAGCATCTGGCTTATAAAGCCTGAAATACTTACTATCTAGCCTCCTATTTTTAGAGGAAACTTTCCTGCTTGACTCACCAATGCACGGTCATTACTCTGGTTAACAAGAAAGCAAATGTCAAAAGCAATATGTTATCACAGCCAAATATAATATGCCTTGTACTCCACGGGGGAGCTTCATATACCAGAGATGAAAAGAAGACCCTGTCCCTGGCTTGACTTGTTTTCAATTATATTACATGTGTGGTTTTCTAAATATCCAATTAAGTTTGTAATATCAGCATCAATTTTTTAAAATATGTATTTTGCAATATACCAAAACAAGGTCAGAAAAACCAATTACTTCATAGGTCTCAAAATATTAGAAAAATTAAAATAAAAATAAACAAAATAAAACCCAACTCATTGAGAAGTCAAAAATCTTCTGTAAAGACACTGAACTACTGAGAATTAGTAACACTTTAAAACCTGACCCTAAGATCTCATTTTAAACCATCTTCTTTGGTGTTAGCTGAATTTGGACTAAATGGTTTCTGTTTGTTGTTTTTACTAAAACAAACATTTTTAGGAAAAATGTCTTTGCCCTGTGGCCCAATCTAAATTGTGATTTTTTGAAAAGTTATGGGTCAGTCTGACAGAATCACAGTCATCTTATCTTATTATGAAATAATTTTGTCACAACACCAAACAATTTTATATCACTTGTTTTTGGACTTGGCTTAACAGAAAATACAGTCAATCCTCATTAGTCAAGGTTCGTATTTGTGAATTTGCCTACTTCCTAAAATTTATTTGTAACCCCAAAAATCAATACTTGCAAAGCTTTCATGGTCATTTGTCGACATGCAGAGAACAGCAAAAAAAATGTGAGTTGCTCAACACATATGTTCCTAGGTGAGGTCAGGCAGGGTAATGTTCTGTCGTCTTGCTTCAGCTTTTATACCATAAAAGACTATCCTTATCATGGTCTAGTTAGTGCCATGTTTTTCCATTTTTGTGCTTTTTTTGGGTGATGTTGCTTTTTAAAATGAACCCAAGTGTAGCACTTCAGGGCTGCCTAGTGCTCCTGAGGAATCAAAGGAGGCTAAAATGAGCCTTAAGGAAAAAATACACGTGTTAGAGCGCTCCAGTCAGGATGCGTTACAGTGCTGCTGGCCAGGGCCATAGGTTCAAAATTAATGAATCAATAAGATAAACAACATAAATATGGCATCTTTAAACAGAAACACATATAAAATGAGGTTATGTATTGATCTGTGGACAAAAACATTACAAAAACATTGTGACCAGAGGCTCACAGGAACCTAACCCCGTATTTCCCATAGAAGTAGTTCAGTATTCACTAACTCGGTGTTCTCTGTTACTTTCTAGACATAACTGCTGCAAATAACAGAAGATCAACTTTATTTGTGTGATGTGGTTCACTCTGAGTCCCCATTTCAAAGCACTGCTTTGCTGATAGCTCCCAGATATTTGCAGCCCTGGGATGTAAGAAAATGTACAATACAGAGAATCAATATTTATTCAATCTCAACTAATAACATTTCAGGAGACAAGATGTTGTATCCCTACAGCCTTTGGAGACTGTGGGAAAAGCCATTGCTTTCAGAGAGGAAACAACCGGCTAAACCAGCTGTTTAAACTGACTATTGCTCTCCTTTGCTCATGAAAATCCATCCTGGATGCTGGCCTCTGAGAGATTTGACATCAGGCTATCCTTCAGATGTCAGCCAAACAGGAAACGGGGAAGCAGTTTAACACCACAGCCTCCCTGATCCTCCCTGCTTCAGTGAAGAGCAAAATTAGCTTTCCATGCTGCCACTTTTCCTTGCTATGTGTAAGCAAAGAAAAGGGATTTGCTTACCAACCCAGACACTTACAGAGGAAAATGTGCTGGTGGAAGTCATTAGTCAGTTCCCTAGAACAAAGGGGGTTAAATGGTGTATGTCTGTCCTCCCACATACTACCTAGTCCATCCTTCTGGTTTTGATTTAAATAAAATGCAAAGGTGGGTCACACCCATTTACAAAAACTTTATCTTGTTTGTGTCAAATGAGTTACATAAAATAAAACATATAAAGTTTCTATAATATTAAGAGTCAAGGCAAAACCACAAAACATGTCACATTAAGAAATCAGGAGCAAAATATTCAAACATTTGTATTTGTATTGACATGTTATCAGAAAATAAAATAAAAATCTGCTTTGGGAAAGGTAAAGGCACTCAAAAGGCAGCAAAATTTGCAATGAAGCTAGTTATAGGTACTTGAAAAATGATATTTTTAAATGACTTCACCTGTTTTTCCTACCAATAACACAACCTTCCTCACTTTTCTTTTTGTTTCCTCCTTCCCTTTAAAGTGTGATATGATCATAGGTTACATACTCATTCAATACCCGTGCACAGAAATTAAGTTAGAGGGTAAAAAAAACATGACTTACAAGTCATAAAGAACAGGGCTGATACGCATGTAGCAGCAGACCATGCTGAGATAAGGATGCTAAACAACAGAAGTGCTTATCCTTTATCATCACATAAGAAGTACAAGATGGTTGGTTTGGTGGTTGACACCTATAATCCCACACTTTGGGTGGCTGAGGTGGGTGGATCATGAGGTCAAGAAATCAAGACCATCCTGGCCAACATGGTGAAACCCTACCTCTACTAAAAATACAAAAATTAGCTAGGCATGGTGGCATGTGCCTGTAGTCTCAGCTACTCAGGAAGCTGAGACAGAAGAATCACTTGTACAGGGGAGGTAGAGGTTGCAGTGAGCCCGAGGTTACAATGAGCCAAGATCGCATCACTGCACTCCAGCCTGGTGACAGAGTGAGACTCCATCTTAAAAAAAAAAAAAAAAAAGTACAAGATGAGAATGGAATTTAGAAATGTGGCAAGTTTTAAAAAATAATCAAAAATAAAATCTTTAAGGATGAAAATAAATCATACAAATTGTTCTACTTCTTGAATACAGTTCTAAGTCAATATTAAACTGACAACCTAGTGTGTCCCCAGAGGTTTCTTGAAACATATTGTCTTTCTTAAGCACAAAATGTAGAGTATTGGGGCACCTGCTAGACTAGCTTTCCTGCTTGAAAGAGTGATATTTCACTGCCACAGCAAATTCCCCACATCCTCTAGAGGCATGAAGCAATTCAATTGTCTTACACTCAGAATAAGAGCCATAGCCCAGGAATTTATGGAGTCAAAGTATGTTCTATTTTTCAATTGGCACATATCAGTATTTCCCAAGTATACTTCAGGGAACACTAGACTCAAGAAATACTCTGCAAAAGCCCAAATTCTGGCTCCAGCTGGGCACCTACACTCACCATGTGTCCTTCCTGGAGATTCAAAAACACTCCTAGCCTCTTGAGTGGCCTGCAGAACTGACTCTGTTCTGCTGTGTTTAACCCAGTGCCTCTTCCCATTTGGTCAATTAATGCCTCTTACATTCCCTGGATTTGTGGAACACAACCTACAAAAGACTCAACAATTGAGCTCTAAAACACTGTCTCTAAGCAGCAAATGTATGTGGGCCTGCTGTCACTTAGCTGTGGCTTTACATGGCTTTGCAGTAAAATCAGTAGGCTGAAAGCAAATACACCAAAGAAACAGGCACTGAGGCAGCTATGCAGGGGAATAAAGTTTGCAGTGAAATGTGAAAAGATATGTATGATCAAGTCATCCCTATTCCCTCAACTCCTCATTTACTAGAAAAGATGTCAGACTGATAAGGGTGAATCTTGGTTTAGTGCCCCTCTCTCCTGTACAAGCTCCTTTGAGTCCTTGCTGCACAAAGAACTCTGAGCGAGGCCCAGCTGAATCCACTCCTAATCTTCTCCCAGGACCCTTCAGTATATCTAAGGCATTTGTTTTAACAAGGAGGCTCTCACGAACCAACAAGGCTCTCATATTTGATGACTTTATCCTCCCACTCCCTACAGTCCCTGCCCACCCTCCCCAGCCTCACTTCTTTATGGGGAGCCGTGGGGGAAGGGGATTTTCAGCTACCTATGCATTTTTTTCTCTTTTTAAAACAACCATTTCTATTAAAGATCACTGCCTCCCTGACCTCTGACTGGGCTCAGAATCACTGTCTTCTGAAAGCAGAGAAGAAGTCTAAAATTCTGGGTGCAAGCAGAGGCTTCTGGGGTGCATGCATGATTAGAATCAAAATAAATCAGTGGTTGACTCCTTTGCCTCAGGGGTGTGGGGGTGGGAAACAGGAGGCTGCAGGGACATGGAGGGCAGGATCAAAGCAGAGATCTTTTTTTTTAATCAGCACAATAAAGCAAGAGGGTGAATGCATGAGGAAAAAATTACTCTTCAAATGGCAAAAAGGCAATGTCTAAATCAAGGGAGGCAGGTGCTCTGAGGATGGCAGGTACCCGCACTTCTCCACTGCTTCCCAACCACAGGAGGGCAGGTCCACGCAGTGGAAATTAGGAAAAACATTAAATAAGCAATTAAATATGTGTTAATCACCAAATACTTGACAACTTATGTTTTAAGGAACAGTAATTAATCTGCAATTAGCTGTATTTCATGCAGGTTACCATTATGATGTGTAACTGTAGCATACTATTCTACCATAAATAGTAAAAGCTACATAAAATGACTACTGTGGCAAGAACACTTTACTCTGCTAAGAAACTTTTCAAAATTCTATAAATGTCTAATAATGTTAATATTAATGCTAGAGGAAAAAGAATGTGAATGTAAGAGATGCCCAAAAAGACCTATCATGTTTATCAAAAGTACACAGGACACTGTGTCTAGACTGATTGAAAACTTCCCCTAGTCCAACAATTGCAAAGTTCAGACACTGACCAAGATGAAAATTAACTCAGTATTTTGTAGCCAAAGGGAAGTGAGAAATAAACGTTCTGGAAGGAGGCCCAGGAGGTCATGAGAAGTTGTGAACTGAAGAGCCCAACACAACAGTCCCTGAATGTAACCCAGGGTCCTTGAGATGCAGTCAAACAAGTCCAGGGAAGGGAGAATTCCACAGATCCTCATAGAACCTCACCTTGCACTTTTGTATGATAGCAGCTCTGGAATGTTCTGATGGAAGGGAACTTGGTTCACTTTGTCTCATGCAGTGTTTCACAAAAGGATTTGTTCCTGGAATCCTTTTTCATTTAATACTTTTTAACATTCCACTAAACACATTTAAAGCTCCTTAGCAAGGAGAAGGAAAGCACTCAACTATTAACTGGTTCCCTTTTACCATCTTCCACAAATCTTAATAATCTTAACAGTGGTTCAACAAACTGCCACCACTTCTTAAGAGGTGAGTGTATCCCCAGTGCACTTTTCCTTTCATCTTCAACCCCTGAACAGTCATTATACTTAACCCCATCATTAGGAAAGTAAGGCTCCCAAAGTTTAAATCAGTTGCCCACGCTTCTAAGTAAGCAGGGCTGATATTCAAATCCCATTCTTTGTATGTTCTTTTACTGGCCTCTGATGCTACTCATGTGCAAACAATTTATAATATGAAAATTCTTTAAAAAAAATTCATTAATCAATTCCCATTCATATTGAAGCTACTTACTAGTGTGAAATGTGCTTATAAAGTACTATATGAATATAAAGTGCTTTAACATAAATATTTCAAGTATATGTGAACCTTATATTAATATTTTAGAATTCTAGAATCTATCCTGCAGCCTATGTAATAATTGTAGAGGCTCTGTCTAGGGTAAGCTGACTCCCTGCACCTTGAGACAGGGTTTCTCAAAGGTATCACCTCGTTTAGATGCCCATATCCTATTATCTTGTCTCCAGCTTTCAGGCCTAGAAACGGCCTGAGAAGGCATCACTTGGATATTGACTTTTATGCACCATGTTCACATAAGATAATGTTACTCACATGCATCCATACACACACAATACTGGAAAAATTAATTTTTATATTTTGGGAATCAGAAAGATAATAGAAACTAGAGTTACATCTTCAGGCCAGTACAGAACTCCCGATAAAGAAATCTGGGCCGGGCGCGGTGGCTCAAGCCTGTAATCCCAGCACTTTGGGAGGCCGAGGCGGGTGGATCACGAGGTCAAGAAATCGAGACCATCCTGGTCAACATGGTGAAACCCCGTCTCTACTAAAAATACAAAAAATTAGCTGGGCATGGTAGTGCGTGCCTGTAATCCCAGCTACTCAGGAGGCTGAGGCAGGAGAATTGCCTGAACCCAGGAAGCGGAGGTTGCG
Source organism: Sapajus apella (assembly GCF_009761245.1). Classification (NCBI taxonomy): domain Eukaryota; kingdom Metazoa; phylum Chordata; class Mammalia; order Primates; family Cebidae; genus Sapajus; species Sapajus apella. The sequence goes on along the minus strand of NW_022436969.1, from coordinate 18,667,889 downwards.
TTGAGCCGAGATCGTGCCATTGCACTCCAGCCTGGGTAACATGAGTGAAACACCGTCTAAAAAAAAAAAAAAAAGAAATCTGTATGGGAAATTATATCAAAAGTAGATGGGCTCTTGCATGACTCGTATTTCTAAGAGCATCAGGCTGTAACAGCCATCTTCTCAGTACAGATGTGCTGGACCCATGGGCTGTGGATTGGAGTTGCAGCCCAAGGAAGCGGCCCTCCTCTGGCTCAACTTTACAACTTATTTGTTTTTTGGTTGTTTTTGTCCAGGTTTTTCTTCTGACCATCTCTAATTAGACTGACACCTTAGGCCAGGAGTGAAAATTGGATTTGGTAGGTGTCTTCCTTTTACTTTATATTTGTGAATATGGCTTGTCCTTCTTATCCCAACTGGGAAACATCATTCAGGTCTTAATAGTGATTTTAAGGCCTGCAGTGCTTGGGAATATTCCTGCTGACATTCTCTTGCCACATCTACAAAGTGCCATTTACCTAATAGCTTATATTACTATTAGGGTAATGGTTTCAATTCCTTTACTGTCAAGCAGATAAAGAGGAAATAATAAAGAAATGCTACCTTAACTCTGTCTTTAAAAATTCCAAGGCTGATGCTTGGTTGGAGTAGTCTGGAATTAAATAAACAAGTGGGTTTTCAGTAGATCTATACCCTTTACAGATATTGGTCAGGAGTTTTTTTAAAACTCAGCAATACTGTATTAAAGAATCTCTACAACTCCATCTTTAAATTCAAAGTATGAAGCTATTCCTAATGAAATGATCAGTGCAATGAACCCAATGTTTATGCACTCCCCAGGTTCATGTTGAAACCCTAATCCAAAATATGGTGGTATTAGGAGGGGAGCCTTGGAGAGGTGATGGAGTCACGAGGGTGGAGTACTCATGATGGGAGTAGACCTTCATAAGAAGAGGTGTGAGAGCTCTTGCTTCCCTGACCTCCCTCAACTGTGTGAGGACACAGAAAGATGTCCATCTGCATCAGGAAGAGAACTTCCATTAGAATCTGACAATCCTGGCGCCCTGAGCTTGAACTTCCCAAACCCCAAAATGTGAGAAATATTGTCTGTTGTTTAAGCTATACAATCTGTGGTATTTTGTTACTGCATCGCAGCAGGCTAAGATATCAATGAAGCAATGAAGGTATCAATTCAAAAGTGAACCAAAAAGCTATGAGAATAAACTTCTAACTTAAGTTGGAAAATCATTTATTGCTCAGTAAAGTGTGAGAGATCATAGTGAAAAGTGAGAGGGCTTAAAGGTTAGGAGCAGAAGTTCACAATTAGGAAGGCAAAATATTTATCCAAAGGTACTCAAGAAAGTAGGAATTCACTGAAAATGACAATGGCCTAAAATATACAGTACCATCTTACTTTCAATGTGGTTTGATAGTTCCTTTTTAAAGTCTGGTCTTCCACGACTGTCCATAAACCACATCGTTCCTTTAATGTAGTTGGCTGAGCTAGGGGTGTAAAAGGCAAAACAGAAATTCCACATCTGACTGCAGCCTAGGTCATGCTAAACCATGACACTGTGGCTCTGGAGGCTGTGACGGGTCTCAAGAGAGACCATTCTAGAGGTTTTGCGTGGGCACTACTAAGGCCCAAGAGAAAAAGCTCAGGGAAAAGATGAGCAGGACATACTTTCTGATCTCAACTAGGAGTGTGGTCCACTGGCCTCAATACAGCAGACACCTGGAGACTGAGGAAGAATCTAGAATAGCTCCCAGAGGGACAGTGGGAACATTCTAGATCCCTGTCTTCCCTACTTTGGGAAAAGCTCCTCCAAAAGAAGGTTTTTAATCACATTCAGCTTCTCAGAACTAGGTCACCATACAAAAACCCTTTGAAGCCTAGCTTGGCCAAACCCACTTCTACGGCTTGCTTTTTTTATTTTTATTTTTCTTTGAGACAGAATCTAGTTCTGTCTCCAGGCTGGAGTGCAGCCGCACTATTTCAGTTTACTGCAACCTTCAAGTGATTCTCGTGCCTCAGCCTCCCAAGTGGCTGGGACTACAGGCGCACATCACCATGCCCAGCTAATTTTTGCATTTTTAGTAGAGATGGGGTTTTTCCATGTTGGCCAGCTGGTCTTGAACTCATGGCCTCAAGCAATCCACCTGCCTCAGACTCCCAAAGTGCCAGGACTAAAGGCACAAGCCACTGCGCCCGGCTACCCACTTGATTTTTAATCCTATGAAGTGTGTTTCCTAGTATGCTTTAAACTACTAATTGGTCACTAGATTTACATAGAAATAATATGTTCATTAAACAGGATATTTTCTTTCTGGAGGAAAAACTAATTTTTACTTTTTGTTTTATAAATAAAAACAGTACATGTACATTGGGGAAAAACTGAGACTATAACAGATGGCAAAAAAAAAAAAAAATCACCTGTTATCCCACTAGCTAGAGAGATTCTAGATTCTTTCTTCCTTTTCTTCTTCTTCTTCTTCTCTTGAGACAGAGTACCACTCTGTCACCCAGGCTATAGTGCAGTGGCGTGACCATGGCTCACTGAAGCCTTGACTTCCCAGGTTCAAGTGATCCTCCAGCCTCAGCTTCCTGAGTAGCTGGGACTACAGGTGCATGCCATTATGTCCTGCTAATTTCTGTATTTTTTTTTTTTTGTAGACACTGGATTTTGCCATGTTGCCCAGGCTGGTCTTAAACTCCTGGACTCAGGTGATCATCTCACCTCAGCCTCCCAAAGTGCTGGGATTACAAGCTTGAGCCACTGCACCCAGCCAAGATACCACTTTCTTATGTATTTATTTCAGAATATATTTCAATCTTTATTAGATTTTTAAATAGAATTTAGCATATTGCTTTATACCTCTTTAATCCATTTAACAATATAACCTTAAATGCATCATTAAATTTTCTCCCATAATATTATTCTTAATGGCTGTAAGATAAATTTTTGTATTGAGGTAGCATAAATTAAAAAATCCTCTATTGTTGGAAAAATACTGTTTCTGATTTTTCTTTGCTATAAATAAGCTGTTATGAATATCCTAGTAGTTAATGATTTGCAATTGCTCTTCATTACCTCCTTAGGATAAATTCCTAATGGTGGATTGCTAGATTTAAGCATTTCTAAATTTTTTGACACTTTTTATTGCAAAGTATATACTCTAAAAAGAACTTAACAATTTATACATGCACTAACAGAGCTCTCCCTATCTCTTCATTTCTGTTAAAAAAAATTTACTTGTTACTCAATGAATTCTAGAAATTGTTGTAGGTATATGCCTACAAAGATAAATTAAGCAAGGAATTTACAGCCCATTTATTCATCAATCCAGGGGGAGAGAAATTGGGGCTGATGGATCTTAACTCATAAATACCGAACCTGCAGAATGGATTACTGGATGCTGTTCATGCCCATTTTGAAGACAAGCAGCCCTTGAAAGCCCCAGCTCTCTTTCCGTAAGTCTAGCCAAGCACCTCAATTAAACATGAAAAATAATCTTAGATGCATGTTCCAGTTGGCTCCTGTCTGAGCCAAAGGAATTAAGAAAGAGAAAAGCAAAATATTGCAATACTCTTTATGCCTCCTCTTAGTTAGCAATTAATTGAGTATTCTCAATACTGTTATTTTTCAAAGATGCTGTGGACAAAAAAGAAAAAGCTCTCCAAATGCCCATTGTCACTAATTTCCCACGTTGATCCTAAGTCAGGATGCTCTTGTGTCACAGGCATCCCCAACAGAAGGGCAGACAGGACGTGATGTCAGGACTGCTTTGGTACCACTTCTTAACTCCCCATGGGCCTCGCCCTTCAGTTACTTTAAATGGAACTCAAAGCAGTTACTGTGGGTCTCCACAGATCCCCCAAAATAAAAGGACAGGCCTTGTGGCAGTGCCTCTGTGACAAGGACTCAATCTACATCTGGTATTTTCTTCCCATTGCTCACACAGGTAGAAGTAGGGACCTGCCCCTCACTGGCTCATCTCTTAATGACTCATTTACTCCTGAGACCCATTTGCAGAGGGCATCTTCTTTTAGTCTCAGGTCTATGCCTCTCTGCGTCACATATGGCGTACTTAATATAGAAACTAAAATATCCAGCTGGGCACCATGGCCCATGCCTGTAATTCTAACACTTTAGGAGGCTGGGGTGGCAGGATAACTTGAGACCTGAATTTGAGACGAGCCTGGGCAACATAGCAAGACCCTGTCTCTACAAAAAAAAAGTTTAAAAGTTAGCCCAACGTGGTGGCATATGTCATTGGTTCCAGCTACTTGGGAGGCTGAGGAGGATGAATCACTGGAGCCCAGAAGTTTGAGGCTGCAGTGAACTGTGATCACAACACTGTACTCCAGCCTGGGGAATGGAGCAAGTCCCTGTCTCTAAAAAAATAAAATAAAATATCTTTGCAAACTCCATAGGTAGCACTTCTTGCCCTGCTACAAGTGACTGCTTTTATTTTCTTAATACATGCCAGGCATAAACAAATTTTGAATTATATTCTTTACTAATTTGACAAAGCCTTAAGACACTCCTTATCAAATAGCATAGGTTTTTCTTACACTGATATAAAAATTTACTGATTTTTTTAAATTGCAGATTTAGGAGAAATGTGCAGGTTTGTCACCTGGGTATACTGCATGATGCTGAGGTTTGGGGGTATGATTAATCCCATCACCCAGGTAATGAGCACAGTGCCCAAAAGTTAGTTTTTCCACCCTTGCTCCCCTCCCCGCTTTTGTATTCCCCAGTGTCTACTGCTTCCATTTTATGTCCATGTGCACCCAGTGCTTAGCTCCTGCTTATAAATAAAAACAAGCAGCATTTGGTTTTCTGTTTTTGCATTAATTCACTTGGGATAATGGCTTCCAGTTGCATCCATGTTGCTGCTAAGGACGTGATTTTTTTTATGGCTACACAGAATTCCATGGTGTGTATGTCCCACATTTTTAAAATTCAGTCCACCACTGATGGACACCTAGGTTGAGTCCATGTCTTTGCTACCGTAAATGCTGCAATGACAAACATTCTACCAAAAAAACACCTGAACTCATGTGATTTATTTTTCTTTGGGTATATACCCAGTAATCGGATTGCTGGGTTGAACAGCAAGTCTATGTTCATTTCCTTGAGAAATCTCCAAACTGCTTTACAAAGGAGCTGAACTAATTTACAAACCAAAAGCATATGATGAATGTTCCCCTGTCTCCACAACCTTGTCAACAAAAATATACCAACATTTATTATACATTTTCTGATTATAAAGATATAACAATAATTTATATTTTTAGAAATTAGAGGATGCTTCAAAACATGTAGTGAAAAGAAAGCACATACCTGATAAAAGTTAGGCCAGAAAGTACTAATGGCCAGTTCTGCCCTGTTCCATGTACGTGTCGGGTCTCCCGATATATTCCAGATAGGATTCCCCAGTGGCCCGTTATTGACCTTCACGTAGACATTGAGTAACCCTGGAGGAGAATTACTCTTGCTGGACACAAAATAGTGAAAATCGATGCAGTGGGTGTCATTTTCTTTAAGCTGGGGTAAGAGCAGGTGGGCTCTCTGCCCCTCAGGTCTCCCAGAGGCATTCACCAGCATGAAAGAACCTGCAAAAACAAAATCAGAGAGAGTCACATCCTGAAATACTACTTTCCAGTTATCTCTGAAAACCCACCATCATTTACATGGATTGGCAATGCAATTCCATGTCTTACTTAAGCGTAAACTGCCACTTCCTTCCTTCCTATTTCATATATTACCTCCTCTTCCTCCTACCACCCACATGTGTTCTCAAGAGTACACATATTAATGAAAAATTCCCTGGCTGTTACTATAATTTGACTTCTAAATAACAGAAATATAGTGTAATGTTTGTAGACTTGCCCTAATCAATCTAGCAGTCAGGAGTCACAGGTGATTATTTACATTAAAAATTAAAATTCCATATTTAAAATGCATGTCCTTGTTCACACCAGCCATGTTTCAAGTGCTCAAAAGCCGCATGTGAGAAGTCGCTACCACACTGGGCAGCACAGATAGAGAGCATCTCCATCCACCAGAAAGTTCTACTGAACAGCACTGTTCTATCATGGTAGCATTACTCAGTAATCACTCTGTATAACCTAGAGAAAGATAACAGATTAGGTGGGCGGTGAATCTTAGGGTCATGATATTGACCCCATCATGCTCCCGGCTGTCAATGTAATAGGATCCTCTTGTACTTCAGCAACAGTACCCCACCCCCATTGCTGGAACAACTGAGGTCCCCCTGACAGTGAAGGTGTTCTCACAAAAGGTGATGACTTATGCAATCACTGCCCCAACTGGAGGAGAATCATTCTCAGAAGCCTCATGAGCTCTTTGGATCTTGACCCCAATGACCCTAACCTACCCATGAGTGTTGAGGAGCTTCCAGATGGCCCTAACCTACCCGTGAGTGTTGGGGAACTTCAAGCTTTCCAGATACCTGAGCACTTGAGCCTTCCCCATATGAATTTTATATTTCACATGGTAAAAAATAAAAGCAAAATGTTCTAAAATAAAGGAAAAATAGGTTATCATAGGTCCGTTTTAGCACAGAGAAAAAAATGTATTGAAATTCTAAGGAGAAAGTACATCTGAACTTGGAGTATAAAAATGAAAAAATAAAAATACTATACAGATGAGATAGCCTCATTGTGAATCATACTGTTCAAGGTGCGCATATATATATGTTAATAGGTGTTTTACTGTCTACCCACACCTATCCATAAACACACATACACAGTACTAGAAAATGCATGGAATTTCTGTCGTTTACATGCCGTGATATCCTCAACAGGAAGACCACATTTTTATAGTAATTCCCAAAGAATTACTTGGAATTACTACATAATTCCCAAAGAATTATTGGGAAAGTATTATGATAGCTACCTTTACAGCTATGAGGTGAGCCAAGTTTAACGCCATTTACAATAAACAGGAACAGGGTCACAGAGATATCAGAAGCAGCTTATGTAGATTTTAGGATGAGTTAGTGGCAAACCAGAACTTTGAGCCTCTGAGTTTCCAGCCCATTATTCACCCTGCCACACTCCAATAACCTCATGTTTCTTCATGTCCTTTTTGAACACATATGAAAAAAAAAAAAAAAACCTTTCATAGCAGTGAAGGAAAATTATAGTAGGTATTTTAAGATAGAACAATTTTTAAAGCAATGAATGTTATACACCAAGAAATACAAAAGCCAAGCCACATGGGAATCTATCTATGAAACATAACTTACCTATGAAATATATTTCCACATTAAGGAAAAACTTTAACTGTGATTTAAGAAAGACGGGCAGAGAAAGAACAAGTGACAAGAGACTATCATTGAAATAATTCAGGTTAGTTATTGCTTGTTTACAAACGTAAAAAAAAAAAATCTTCAAAACATGCAGGGTTGATGAACCCCATCACAAACCCAGAGTAGGACATTGGTGTATATGAGATACAGATTGTGTTTTTCTGTTCTTAGTAATATAAAAGCTGATTTATGCCAGATTCTATCACTGGGGGCTCTATTACCTACAACACAGAGGTACATATATTACCACATATATTCTTACTGATGGGGCTGAGGCATGACATGTTCTTGAGGTCACCTCTGAATGAACAGAACCTTTAGTATGGCCATATTGCCAAGAATATTGTTTCCTTCATTGTTCCCATCACTTAAGCTTGGGCAACCATGGGTGGAAAGCATGGCAATATACACAGGATGGCAAAATATGTGTTGCCCACATCATGTGAAGCACTTAGAGGAGTCTCCTTTCACACATTTACATAAATTAGATACCTTTCTACCATTAGTGTTCATGAAATCATCCAGTTTTCCAAAACTGCTATTTTCCTAGCTACACAGCCTGCCCTCCAATGCTGAATCCACTATGCTCCATTCCAGCATGAAATGCTCTTACACTCTTGTGTCTGAAGTACACAAGAATTTTTATGTTGATGTCCAGGTGAAATTCAGGTATAATCTAAGTTACTCAAGTGATCCTAGCTTTTACAGTCCTTTCTCCTCCTTTTTCCCTGTATGATTTCGTGAAATTCACGAGAGGCTTCTCAAGTGCAGCGGCAGGGCTTTGATGGAAATATGTAGCCTTTATGCACAGTCCTGCTCCGGCAGGGGTTCAGGTCCTCAGGAGGCAATTCTGTCTGGAATGATCCCATGGTCACTAGCACATCTACTGTCTCCCAAATGATCTGGAAATCAATGGAGCAGCACTCAGATTTTAACACTCATGATCTTTTAGAGGAAAAGTCTCTGCCAAGCACCTTCCCCTGTGGTACACTCCTCTGCAAGATTCCCTTTTTCCTTCCTCCACAGTCTTCCAATGGGTGTATCTATGCAGCCTCTTAATTAACCATGAATGCATACAAGGCAAGTGTGACAAAGCATGACACAAAGCACAAGCCCAGCAAATGCTCCTGACTTTCATTATGACGACTTTAGCTCCCCAAACCTCCTAAATGCATGGCTTTTTAAAATTATGTAGGTTTTTCTTTTGTTTTGTTTTGTTTTTTGAGACAGGGTTTCCAGACTGGAGTGCAGTAGCAGGATCACAGCTTATGGCAGCCTTGACCTCCTGTGCTCAAGTGATCCATCCTCCCATCTCAGCCTCCCGAGTACCTGGAATCTTAGGTGTGCATCACCACACCTGGCTAATTTTTTTTTATTTTTTTTATTTTGTAGAAGGGGATCTTACTATGTTGCCCAGGCTGGTCTCTTACTCCTCGATTAATGCAATCTTCCTGCCTCAGCCTCCCAAAGGTTAAGATTACAGGTGTGAGCCACTGTGCCCAGCTGGAATTCTTTGCCAATTATCTCTATTTCCCCCTGTTCACCTCACAACACTCCTGGTCCTACTGTCATTCACTTAAGTGGCAACTTTTAAGTTTCCTTTATTTATGAGAGAAGAATACTAGTACACTGAGATAACACAAAACCTTCAACTCAATTAATCTTGCCCTTACATTTTTGGGAAAAGGATATCCTTATTTCAGTGCGTGACCATCCAGACTTAACTCACAGCTTTAAAGTACAAAAGGTGATGTTTCTGCCCACACTCGTGTTTCCGGACAGTGCTGCACTATTATGTGTCAATGAGTTTACAGAAGCAAATGTGAAAGTCTAACAACCTGCAGTAAACTCACAGTTGGCAGGAGAGGGAAGTGATGCTTCTTAGTGATACTTCTTAGTTTGCTTTTTATCACCTGTGTGCTGTGAGGCATAAAGTCAACTCACCAACCAATGTTTAGAGAATTACAGAATTCAAAGCATTTATATGCAATTTTAGACTATTAAGTCTGTTTTTTAAAATATTCCTATATGGCTGAATGTTTAATTTTCACCTTCTACTTCAATGTTTTGACTGCAAGGAAATGCATTTTCAAGAGTAATTGGGTCTCCCTCTGTAGATACTTCCTTACCTCAACTCTTTCCTCCTACAAAAAGCATTCCAACTGGGTGAACTTTAAAAGAATCATAATTCAAATTAGCATAGAAATTCTGTTTGTGTTCAGATAACAAAGCACCCTTAAGTCACTAGTATGTAAGTAGAAAGTATATACCATTGCAGGCACATGAAATGAGCTCTGCATGATGGAGTCAGCTTTAAAAGGGACAGCCTTTGGATGCAGACTTCGAGGCTTCTTAGTAATAATTATTTTGGTTTCCCCAAAAAGGAAAACTCTCTTATAAGAACACGCAATGTTCACATTCTCAAACCTCTGGGTGAATTAAATTTTTCTAATCATATCCATTGGCAAATGCTTTTGATGAGACTATCTTCCATCATTGTTTGTGATTGTTTGTGACAGCAGTAATAAACACACAGAATTAGTTACTCCTTTCTAACCCATCATTAAAATTTGCATTGGTGTGGTTAGTGCTGTAGATTTGTCAAAGCTGAGAAAACTGCATGAATTCTCTTCCAAATGTATTTGAGAAACTTTGCAAGCAACAACAAAAAAGAATATTTTCCATTATCTAGTAGGAAGAAAGAATTACATGTGTTCACTACTTTCGCTGACAGAGAAGCAGCATTTTATGAACTTTAAAGCTATTATAAATTATAATGAAGCCAGGCGCAGTGGCTCATGCCTGTAATCTCAGCCCTTTGGGAGGCCAAGGTGGGTGAATCACAAGGTCAGGAGATTGACACCATCCTGCCCAACATGGTGAAACCCTGTCTCTACAAAAAATATAAAAATTAGCGGGACGTGGTGGTGTGCACCTGTAGTGCCAGCTAACTGGGAGGCTAAGGCAGGAGAATCAAGTGAACCCAGGAGGCAGTCGTTGCAGTGAGCTGAGATCATGCCACTGTACTTCAGCCTGGCAACAGAGCTAGACTCCATCTCAAAAAAAAAAAAAAACCTATCATGAATTATAAAATTCACTTTTTAAACTTCTTAATTTTAGCAAAAGCATAAAGGTTATTGGTCTTTGCCTTCCTTTGGCGGTTTTGCCTTTATTTTTTTCTTGTATGACCATGCCTTCAAATTTGTGGATTTAGGAAATGAGAGGCAAAGAAAATGTGAACAAGTTCCGACACTGCAGGCATATCTCCTGACTCTAGTTTATGGTGTTATCTGTACTTCTAACCTATTCAGATACAACCAGTTAGAACAATTCAGTTCACTAGAGCAGCACTTCTCAAACAATCTATGGTGAAAAAACAGTTGTTTTTTCAAAAAAAATTTCCAGTGCATCTCAGACCAATTTATATAAAATACAATCAACATGAATTGCTAGAAAAATGAAATTGTTTAGACACATAACATTACTCTGTCAAATTCCTACACACATTTTCTAAAGGCTTGCTCTCAGTTTCTGTACTGGTCAGAGACCAGAAACAATGTGTGGGCCCGCTCTGATCTGCAGACCATACTGAACAGCATAGGCTTAAAGTTACAGCAAAAGAGTAAAGCAGTATAGCATCCTTGGCATCCAAATATACAGTTTTCCTCAACAGTAGATGAGGCAAATTGAAAGAAAAGAACGAAAAAGAAAATCTGGTTTCTTAACCCAAAGGTAAGTTATAAAGTCTAAGCCCTTTGAATATGAAAGAACATTGTAGAAGAAAATGAAGAGGTAAAGTGGGAAGCAAGTGGACACACGTGGTCGTGGTGAGTGGAAAGTTTGTACCCAGGCTCAGGTGCCACCATCACTCTAAAAATGCTTATTTGCCTCCATTTCAGTGTGATGAAACCACAGTCTCCAAGCTGCATTCACATTCTGCAGACCAGAGGTCATGCATCCTTCATAAGCTACTGTCTATTCTATGCCTCTCCTACAAACATGAAAAGACCTGGCTTCAAGGAAAGGAGAAACCAAGGGGTGCCAGTAGGCCATGGCACGTAGAATCACCACATACATTTGCATGTCTTAAGGAGAAGGAGAGAGGGTATGGGAGTAGAATGGGCCACCAGTGACTAGGCCAGGTGCTCCATGAGCTTGATCTAATTATAACAATGAAGGTCTGAAGAAAGAAAGAGCAGGGTGAACCCACCAGAAGACAAGTGGAAGCATCTGATAGAGCCAAGGGTAATCAAAGCTTTTACCAAACTCCAAAGGTAATGCTCCTAAGACCAACATTTTTCAAACATTTTGACTGTAATTCATAATAAAAAATATATATATTGTTTATTTCTCTTTTATTTATTTTCTGACAGTTTCACTCATCACTCAAGCTGGAATGCAAGTGCACAATCTCAGCTCAGTGCAAACTTTGCCTCCCAGGATCAAGTGATTCTCATGCCTCAGCCTCCTGAGTAGCTAGGATTACAGGTGTGCACCACTATGCCCAGCTAATTTTTGTATTTTTAGTAGAAACACGGTTAAACCATGTTAGCCAGGGTGGTCTCAAACTCCTGACCTCAGGTGATCCACTCTCATCTCGGCCTCCCAAAGTGCTGGGATTACAGGTTTGAGCCACTATGCTCAGCCAATATATTGTACTTTACAACCCTGGACACATGTGTAAAGTGACGTGTCTCTATGTACATTTACCTACACACACATACTCAGGCTTTCATTTAAAAAATGAAATCACTATGCTTCTAACCATGTATATATATGTACTGCATGTACATTTTCTATTCTATTTCAATTGCATTTTGCAAAATCAATCAATCAATTAATTCTGGCTGCTACTTACAACTGACATCGCAGCCCACAAATGCTTTAGGACCATAATGCAATTCCTCCCAAAAATCAAAACCACGGTGCTCTGCTCCCTAAGAAAAGCTTTTCTTTAATTTGTGCTTTACAATGTGATCTCATCCTCTGATTATCATAATACCAGGTTACAGCCCTCCTACCCCTCCCTCAGCCACTACTGACAAGGCTCCTAAAGAACATGTCTCCAGAAACTTCCTGAAATAGGGAAGAGGAGGGCCAATGGAGAAATAAACGAACTATGGGAGCAATGCTCAAAGGGAACAAAGCCTCTGCAGGGAGGTGCCACACTGCTCTAAAAATGCTTATTAGCATCCATTTCAGTCCAATGAAACCATAGTCTCCAAGCTGCATTCACATTCTACAGACCAGATGTCATGCATCCTAAGCTTCTGTCTCTTCTATGCCCCTTCTACAAACATGAAATACTTATTTATCAGCCACTAGGGAATAGGACATGAATAACAAAAATTCTCTCTTCTATCAAATGACACATTTTCTTTTCTATTTGCCCTGTCCCTTCTTGCCTTCCTTGTGGATTCCCAACAATTACTGAAAAAGATCATTTGTTAATTGTATTAATTTTTGCCCCATTCATAATATGCTGGTGAAAACAAAGTAAGATAGCAAAAAGAAGAAACACTGTATCACAGAGAAGCTGAAGTAAAACTCTCTAACCAACTGCACATCTCTTTACTCCCTGATATGGCTTGGCTGTGTCCCCACCCAAATCTCATCTTGAATTGTAGCTTCCACAATCCCCAGGTGTCATGGGAGGGACCCAGTGGGAGGTAACTGAATCATAGGAGTGGTTACCCTTATGTTGTTCTCATGTCAGTGAGTGAGTTCTCATGAAATCTGATGGTTTTATAAGGGGATTTCCCCACTTTGCCTGGCACTTCTCTCTCCTGCTACCATGTGAAAAAGGATGTGTTTGCTCTCCCTTCTGCCGGGATTGTAAGTTTCCTGAGTCCTTCCCAGTCATGCAGAACTGTGAGTCAATTATACCTCTTTCCTTTATAAATTACTGAGCCTCAGGTATTTCTTCATAGCAGTGTGAGAATGGACTAATATACTCCTTTCACCCAGACAGCAGCTGATGCAATCATCCTGGCATGGACCATTCTACAAATCATGCCATTTAGTTCACGGTACTCTGTTCTCCTTGAGGGAATTCCACATCAATCTGGGTGTCACAAAATTAATAAGCACAGCTCATATACCTCACATATGCATACAACCTTTGCTTTAGGATATTTATATTAAATACAAAAAATATATCCAATTGTCAATTTAGTGATTCACAGCACAACTGAATGGCTATTTTTATTATTCACAAAAGTATTGAGCTGAATATATTATTTCACTTTTACTAGTCACTTTTAGCCATGGCAGGATTCATCTGAGCACCCATTATATATTAGGGCATTTTGAGAACTACAACAATACAAACTTGGACCTATTCCTCCAGCAAAAACTTCCCAGTTTAGCTGTAAATCATATTTTAAGTTTTTTGTATTCATCACAGGAAGAATAAAAAGAGATTCACAGAGTTAGCAAATCAGATCATTAAGTTCACCCACACTTACATAAGTAACAACCTGAAGAGGCTGTAAACTTTATGGTTTAGGACTGTCAATCTTAAAGGGGACTTGCGAAACACAGTTATTAGAGACAAAGCGGCATTGGAAGAGGCTCACAGCAAAGAGAGAGGAAACCCCGGGGGCTCAATAGTAAGAAGTAATACTCTCTCCTTTCATAAGAAGGAAGTTAAGTTTAATGACAACTAAATTGTATTACACTGTGTCATTTAGACAAACTGCTTCAGTGACTTAGGTGGAAAATACTAGGTGTGAGCTTTATAAGTAAAAAACAAACACTGAGTAAAGCAAGCACAACCTTTTAGCTATCTGATGACTAATGACTATCTCAGGAAATGAGCCACACATACAACAATCGAGTAGTGACAGGTTGACTATTTAGAATGTTCTAAAGAGACTGTTTAATTTCCCATACGTCAAGTTTTTCATTGATTGACATCTTTAGAAACGGGTTCGTTTTTGTTATAAATCTCAGAATGACACAGTCATCACAATATAAGCTTCCGCTTATTTTTTCCCCTAAATTAGTGTTGATTCAGAGATCTTTTTTTTTAACATGTGAAAAAAGCCTATACAACTCAGTATGGCCTGCAGATCAGAGATACCTGGTGATAGTTTACCAGCTAAACTATGACTTGCTTTAAGAAGAAATTGTGCAGTTAGCTTTTATATAAAATGCAGGCCAAATGTAAATATTTAAAAGGTGTATCTTTGACACATTCAAACACTTGCTAATGGTACTCAAAAGAACCTTGCTAAATCATCCTTTCTCCTATAAAGCAGTTTAAAACACTTCAAGGGTTCTGCTGACATTCCTGATTGAGATACCCCCATTCCTGAAAAAGAAGAAGCCAAAGGATGTTTCATTAGCCCAACTAGGGTCAGAAACCAGAGTCATGCAGGAATTTTCACTGCTTGATCAGAAGGTGGAAAGAAGGAATTGTCAAAACTTAACAAGGTGAGTCAGTGAAGAAAATTAAATAGTTTCCACATTAAACTAACAATACAGTATCGAGTTTATAAATTCTCAAAAGTCTGGAACTTAAGGAACCTGTTGGATTAATTAACCAGAAAAAGCATCAAAATACCAATAAATAATTAGCAAATAATATGAAAAGGCAATCTTCATTAGCAGAAATATAATTAGAACAGAGATGTCTGGGAAAAGAGTTATCTTACCACTAACCAAATAAATTTAAAGTAAAGCAAATGCTGGGTATAATTTTAACATGGATACATTTCTTAATTACGTAAACATTTCAACACCCTATGCTTGAGAGGTTCTGATGAAGCTCCTGCAAGGGTTCAGGAAAGAAAGAAGCTGGGGAGTTTATACACAGAGCATCCCAAAAGCAGAAGCCACAGAGAGAGTCACACTCCTACGAGAGTAGGCTGGCAGATAAATCTCACCTATAAAACTTGATAGTTCTGTGACCTTATGAAAATCACTCTCAATCTGAGCCAGTTCATCCACAAACTCAAAGCCAAACAGTGCCTGCTTTGAAAGACTTGGACTAAGGCAAGCAAAGTACTCTGGGCTGTGCTGGGTAGGACTTGAAGAGGGCTCCCTGAGCTTGACAGGAAAAGCTGGGCTCTGTAGCAAAACAACCTGAATTAGGATCATAACTCAGGCACACGTTGTCCTTGAGCAAGTGAACTAACACTTCTCTGCAAGTTTCCTAATCAAAGAGGTGGCTGAATAAATTAAGTAAGATAAATCACATAAAATGCTTCTTAAAAGAGTGACTGGTATAGAGCACATATATGTCAAGTGGTTCCAGTTTTTATCCAAATGTATTTGAACTTAGTCTAGGAAGACAAGATAGCAGCATTCTTACTCCAAGGTAGTTTCTTACACCCATAAAATTATGTGTATCAATGATCATGTGATTACACAGGTTACCATCATCCATCTTTAAATCAGCATAACAAGGTCAGTAATACAAACCAGGCATGGTATTTGGATTTATTTTCAATATCTAAACATGAATTCTCAATTACAAATAATCATTCTAGATGCAACATGGAGTAAAAAAATCTCCTAGTGTAATTTAAATGCTTAAATGCTACCAAGTCTGCTAAATTATAAATATACATTTTTAATTATAAGAGCAAAATGCTACAATAATTAATGGTTATTATGAAAGCTGCTAATTATATTTATAAAACCAATGATTAAAAACTTTCAAATCATTAAATAAATACAGAACTATATTAACAATTAATATGGGAACTAATAATAACTAACACTTTCCTGATATTTAATATGTGCCGGGCATTCTTCCAAATGTTTTACATTAGTATTCCAGTTGCCTACAGTTTTTCAATAGAGTCACATGCTATACAGTTTGCAGCCTAGGAGCAATAGGCCATACCATATAGTCTAGGTATGGAGTAAGCTCTACCATCTCAATTTGTGTAACAGCACTCTATCATGTACAGTGAAAAACCTGCCTGGCCATACATTTCTCGGAAAGCATCCCTGTCATTAAGCAATGCACAACTTTATTACAGGAATATATACAGATACAAATACATAGGGAGAGTGGCCGAGATAGAGAGAAAGGAAGAGACAGGGAGGAAACGGTTTTTACAAACAAATTTACTGAAAATGTAAAGATGGTAACGTTCAGGTCTTTGGCAAGAATGGTACATGTTACCAAGAATGCTCCACTGATACCCATAGTATCCTTGGATACACCATAATATATTGAACTACTGAACGATTTACCCACTGTGGGATATGTCACTTATCATTTGTAAAGAATTTGTGGGCCAGGCGGGTGGCTCACACCTGTAATCCTAGCACTTTGGGAGGCTGAAGTGAGTGGATCACCTGAGGTCAGGAGTTCAAGACCAGCCTGGCCATCGTGGTGAAACCCCATCTTATTTATTTAAAAATATATTTAAAAAAAAAAAGAATCTTGTCTTGTCTTGTCTTCTGTCTTGTCTTGTCTTCTGTCTTGTCTTGTCTTCTGTCTTGTCCTGTCTTCTGTCTTGTCCTGTCTTCTGTCCTGTCTTCTGTCCTGTCCTGTCCTGTCTTGTCTGTCTTGTCCTGGCTTGTCTTGTTTTGTCTTGTTTTGTCTTGTTTTGTCTTGTTTTGTTTTGTTTTAGAAGTCTCATTCTGTCACCCAGGCTGGAGTGCACTGGTGCAATCTCAGCTCACTGCAAACTCCGTCTCATGGGTTCAGGCAATTCTCATGCCTCAGCCTCTCCAGTAGCTGGGATTACAGGTGCCCACCACCATACCCAGCTAACTTATTTCATGTTTTTAGTACCAACAGGGTTTCATCATGTTGGCTGGGCTGATCTCGAACTCCTGTCCTCAAGTGATCCACCCACCTCAGCCTCCCAAAGTGCTGAGATTACAGGCATGAGCCACAGTGCCGGGCCATTTTGCAAATAATTTCTGAATGCAGCTTTCGGTTTTCTCTTTCTCCTAGTGTTTTCAGCTCCTCAGCTCCTTGCTGTGGGAGCTACAGTTAATTAAAATAGTTTAACTCAGTGCCTCTTGATTTACTCCCTTAGGTAGGCGGTCTACAAGCAGATTGATACATATATATTTCTATCGTTGTAACTCTAAGCTTGGCTGGACGGAAAGTTATCTTTATTGAGCACACTATTTCATTTTGGGGGTTTGTTGTTGTTTGTTGTTGTTTTGTTGTTGTTGTTAATTCAGAACCCAGCATAAGTTATTACATTTCTATTAAAACTTCGGTTTTAAAACTCATTTTTCATAGAGGTCTAAAGAGGTTTTTCTCTCTCTCTCTCTCTTTATTTTTTTTTTTTGTCTCTAGCATAACCACTTTAAAAATTTCATTTTTTAAAAGTTTCATTTGAAATGTCTTCACTTGATGATGAACTGATCGATGTACAGGGAAACAAATGTATTATTAGGGAAAATTCTTTATATTAGCTCTGAGAATATAAAAACCAGATAGCCAAGTTCTAGATATCCTTGCAAACTGTTTTGTTTACATAGAAACCCAGTTCTTTCTTTCCTTGTTTCAACTTTCCCTTTCATTAAAAAAATTAACAAAATTATATATACCATTATAAAATGTCAAAAAATAAAGAATTTCAGGGCCGGGTGCGGTGGCTCAAGCCTGTAATCCCAGCACTTTGGGAGGCCGAGGCGGGTGGATCACGAGGTCAAGAGATCGAGACCATCCTGGTCAACATGGTGAAACCCCATCTCTACTAAAAATACAAAAAATTAGCTGGGCATGGTGGCGCGTGCCTGTAATCCCAGCTACTCAGGAGGCTGAGGCAGGAGAATTGCCTGAACCCAGGAGGCAGAGGTTGCGGTGAGCCGAGATCGCGCCATTGCACTCCAGCCTGGGTAACATGAGTGAAACTCCGTCTCAAAAATAAAAAAAAAAAAAAAAAAAAAAAAAAAAAGAATTTCAAAGGAAAAATTAATTATTTCTTCCTAATTTTCACTTAACTGACCAGAAACTTATCCCATTTAAACAACAGTAAATTTCCCGCAGAATACTTCTTTATACACAAATAAACATATAGATACATATATTAAGGTTTTTTTTAACCTTTTCTTATTTATTCAAAGAATAAGAAGCTGATACATTCCTGTGCAGCTTGTTCTGTTCCTTTACCAATAATATGTTGACAACTCTTCAGGCCAATAAGGACACAGAGATCCTAACTTACATTTTCCACACCTGCTCTGACAAAGAACATCCAGTAAAGAGCCACATGAACTGTTTTCATTCTACTTGTAAGACTGTCCTACAAGTCAGATTTCTCGCCAAAAGGTATATGTATTTTTAATGTTCCAGAGTTTTGATTTATTGAATACAAATATTAAGCAATTGCTCCAAACATGAAAATGGTATTTTTTAATTTATTAATGATCATGGTCAGAGGTTTATATAAAGTGGCCCTGTTACTTCAAAGAAAAGAAGACTGGCTAATGTGAAAGCAGCTTCCAGCCCAAAAGAAAGGAGGTCTCTCTGCATCATCTGTTCTAAGCATAGGATATCATCTTGACTTCCTCTACTCCCACCTTCTGGCTGTGTTGTTGTTACTGTTGCTCTTGTAGTTACTGAACCTGTGCTAAGTGCTAGCTACATGCCAGCCACTCTGCTAAGCACTTTACGTCAATCCTTCCATTTGGTCCCTTCAGTAACCATTGAGAGAAGTATCGTTGTCATTTTATAATCAGCAGGGTTAAAAAAAACTCCCTGCCTGGAAGCGGTGGCTCATGCCTGTAATCCCAGCACCATGGGAGGCCAAGGTAGGTGGATCATGAGATCAAAAAATCAAAACCATCCTGGCCACTATGGTGAAACCCAGTCTCTATTAAAAATACAAAAATTAGCTGGGCATGGTGGTGCATGCCTGCAGTCCTAGCTACCCAGGAGGCTGAGGCAGGAGAATCGCTTGAACCCAAGAGGCAGAGGTTGCAGTGAGACAAGATCGTGCCACTGCACTCCAGTTTGACAACAGAGTGACACTCCATCTCAAAAAAAAAAAAAAAAAATTCCCTAAGCTCACACAGAAAAGCAGATTGTAATCCAGTCACTCTGATTCTAAAGCTGATGACTTAGTCCAACACATAATCAAGGTTTCACAGCACATCTCAGAGTCAGATAACCAAATATTAGTGGCATATGCTCTCTGGAGAAAATTAAAAGTAGAACAAGAAAAGCACACTAGAAGCTATTAGGGTCATCTTCAGCTTTGAATTACAACTCTTAAAAAGTAAAATTAGTTGATTCTCAAATTACATGAAATTCTCAAATTCCCTTATCAAAAAATAAAACTTGGCCGGGTGCAGTGGCTCACTCCTGAAATCCCAGCACTTTGGGAGGCTGAGGCGGGTAGATGATGAGCTCAGGAGACTGAGACCATCCTGGCCAACATGATGAAACTCCGTCTCTACTAAAAATACAAAAATTAGCTGGGCGTGGTGGTGCACACCTGTAATCCCAGCTACTCGGGAAGCTGAGGCAGGAGAATTGCTTGAACCAGGGAGTAGGGGGTTGCAGTGAGCTGAGAATGTGTCACTGTACTCCAGCTTGGATGACAGAGTGAGACTCTGCCTCAAAAAAATAAATAAATGACAAATAAATAAAACTTAAAACTCACTATGCTTATGATGACAGTATGGAGCCAAAACAAATTCTATTATTTCTTCTCAAGCAAACAAAAGAATTAGTGACAGAATGCAAGATAAGGAGATGGAAATAAAATCTATTATTTTAAAAACTACCAATGTTCATTGAAAAACATGAATTTTAAGTAAGACATTTAATATAATATAAAAATTAAATCACTCCTGGATCCCTTCAGAAGCCCAGTGGATACTTTTTATTCTTGTTGCTTCTTAATGCAGTAAAATGATATAATAACACTCATGTGGCTTTACTTAAAAATGTGATTTAAAATCAAATTATTCAAAACAGATGTCCAATTCTCTTAGTTTACACAACCCTAGAGAAGACCAACATTATCTACTAAATGCTAGTCTGATGGTCAGAAGCATATCTGTGATGACTCTGAGAGGCACTCGCTACTAAATGCACTTCTTCTTCTACCTCCACAGAGCGCCCTCCACAGGTCTGTCAAGAGATGCCACGAGAACCATTTCCAACATTTGCTCCTGTACAAACGGCGCTTTCATTGTTGCCGATAATGAAATGAAATGAGAAGAAATGTACAAGAATTAATACCACCGATTATCTTGGGTATTTTTATTCAAGGCTAATTTTTCTTTCATTTAGCCAATATTTTTGCAAATAACTCCTTCAAGGAATCGTTTTTAATCTCGGTGAAAAAACAAACAAGCTTAACTTGGGAAGTTTCCTTGGGAAATTGCACTCATTAACAATGTGTTAAGGTACCCATAAAAACACGGGGTAGAACAGCAAAGCAATATGAATAATAAATGCATAATAATATAATTTTACTATAACATTAGAAAATAACAGTCATTAGAGTGAATCAGCAACAAATAGAATGGGAAAAAATTTTTGCAATCTACCCATCTGACAAAGGGCTAATATCCAGAATCTACAAAGAACTAAACAGATTCCCAAGAAAAAAACAGACAAGCCCATTCAAAAGTGGGCGAAGGATATGAACAGACACTTTACAAAAGAAGACATAAATAAGGCCAACAAACATATGAAAAAATGCTCATGATCACTGGTCATTAGAGAAATGCAAATCAAAACCACATGGAGATACCACCTCACGCCAGTTAGAATGGCGATCATTAAAAAATCTGGAGACAACAGATGCTGGAGAGGATGTGGAGAAATAGGAACACTTTTACACTATTGATGGGAGTGTAAATTAGTTCAACTACTGTGGAAGACAGTGTGGCAATTCCTCAAGGACCTAGAATAGAAATTGACCCATTTGACCCAGCAATCTCATTACTGGGTATATATCCAAAGGAGTATAAATTGTTCTACTATAAGCACACGTGCACGCAAATGTTCATTGCAGCACTGTTTACAATAGCAAAGACCTGGAACCAACCCAAATGCTCATCGATGATTGGACAGGGAAAATGTGGCACATATACACCATAGAATACTATGCAGCCATCAAAAACAATGAGTTCGTGTCCTCTGTAGGGACATGGATGAACCTGGAAACCATCAATCTCAGCAAACTGACACAAGAACAGAAAACCAAACACCCCATGTTCTCACTCATAGGTGGGTGTTGAACAATACGAACACATGGACACAGGGAGGAGAGCATCACACACTGGGGACTGTCAGGGGGAATTAGGGGAGGGACAGCTGAGGGTGGGGAGTTAGGGAGAGATATCGTGGGGGGAAATGCCAGATATAGATAATGGGGAGGAAGGCAGCAAATCTCATTGCCATGTGTGTACCTATGCAACAACTTTGCATGTTCTTCACATGTACCCCAAAACTTAAAATGCAATTAAAAAAAAAAGAAAATGGGGGAAAAAAGAAAATATTAGGTGGGGATAGTAGATCAACAGTAATCAAAGCAGTTATATGAGGAAGTGGGAAGGATAAATGGGATATTTTGAGTTACAATCAAAGGATTGTTTGTCTACATGAATATTGAGAGGCTGGGGAGCTTATGGTGTTCAAAATGATTCTTAGCCTAAACTATGTAAAAGAACAGTGGTTCTTTTACACCATTTACATGATTCCAGTTTATGCTGACAACTGAAGTTTACCTACCAAAAAAGCAGAAACAGTAATTTGATACATCTATATCACCAATGATGTATAATCTGAGATATGGCAGGCACTCAATTAGTTGAATTAACTACCACAATGCATTATAAAGAAAAAATAACAACAGATGCATTTTTAAATCCTTCTATGTATCTCATTGGCAGAAACACTTTTTAATTTTTTCTTCTTTATCATTTACACAATTATACTAAAAAGAAAGAGCAAACTTCAGATATTTCACAAGTACATCCACAATACATTCCCAATTTCTGAGCAAGGAATTCAGTCTTACCAGTCTATAATAACAACCTTATTATCTTTGATCACTCCCTAAATCTACTGTATACATGTATTAAGTAATCACTGCCCAGGTACTGTGGTAAGCACCACTGATGAAAACTTGAGTGTAACTCAAGCCCCATTCTTAAATCAGGTGTGGCAGGAAGATAGTGATGTTGCAATGGTGTGAACACCTCCCTCATTCCACATTCACTGAGGGCCCATACAAAAGTGGCACTCAAGCTAACTCAGGAAGGTGGGTGCTAGTGACAGCTCCTTAGAGAAAGGGGACTCTGAGCTGAGTCCTCTAGGATGAAGTGTTAGACAGGCCACAGATGGAGAAAAATCTGAGGATCCAACATTTGTTCATTCCACAGACACATGTGAGTCTGTTAACAGTGAACAGACACTGACATTGGGCATGAAAAAGACATGTCCGTGGCCCCTCAGAAGCGTCCACTCTAACAGAGTAAGCAACTGTGTAATTAAGTAACTAAAATACAAAGTTGTAATTGTTACGTCAGAGACATATCCAAAGGCCAAGGTGGAAGAATGGCGCTGCCGAATTAACAAAGGCTAACGTAAGTTTAGGATCACCATCAGGGTAAATTAAGAACTGAACTGGACCATCACTGAGAAACAGTAAAGCATCTGCAAATGCAAACTGTGACCATCAATATCTTGGAGGTTGAAGACACTTTATTCCCTGTCCAAACCTTATTCACTTCATTCACTGTCAACACTTTAGAAGGATTAACCAGTGTTCAACAGCAGAAATCAAGATGTGATTTAACCACAGGAGGAACAGCACGTCCACAGTTGTTGCTGGGAATCACAGTATGGCTTTGTAGGAAAGCAACAAAAAGTAATAGCAGTTCACATTAAAATGCTTTGTTCTTTACAGCTTGGTGCTTTGCTTTTATAAAACTTCTTTCAAGAGCTGCATTGCTGCCTTAAGTGGTATTCCAGGGAGGCGAACTCCCACCTTGCACACAAACAGGTCAGATACTTCAAAACTAACCATTATTGTTGGAGTTTGAAAGGTACTTTACCGTCATGAGAGTTGACTGCCAGAGAGATGGTTCTTTTGCAAAGTGTTTTAGAGAACATCTTTAAACCTTTTCATTAGGCAGAATTACTTCCATAGAGTCTACACCAGGCCCAGAGGAGAAAGCTGAACTAAAGGCAAGTAATATTTTTAAATTGTTGAGAAAAAATATCTTCAGGGATTTTGTATTTCAAATAAAAAATATTCAGGTGATTTACTATTTAAAAATGTCTATCAGATTTTATATTGATTGGTAGGCAGTGTAATAAAGAGAGGAGAGGATGAGGTACCATCTATTTAGAGTTAAGGTAGCTTTCAGTTACATGGAAAATTAAGTGCTAGAGAGTACATATACCAAAACAAAAACTCTGAGCAGTCAAAACAGATGTTGTCAAAGCCATACATTTATTCAGTTGACTCAGAGTCTGTACTCAACCATAGGCACAAAAATTATGTTACCTGGTAACTGCACCTTCAGAAATTCACATAAAAGAAGGAGACTGCTAAAACAGACACCCAAGCAACAATGAGAAAACTGAGTTGTCAAAAGGGGAGACACAATAAAACATAAAAGAGAGCCACGGCAAGTTGCAGCACAGCAGCCAGGAGTAGTTAGGAGCGTAAGTCACTATCCTTCAGCACGTCTGCGGGAAAACACTTATGTTTTTCATCATGACCTTAATTTACCACAAACAAGTTAATTCATGTTGATTAAGGCAGAAAGGTACCTGGTAAGAGTTTAGAGTGATTTTCACCTAAAAGCAGTAAAATTTTCTGATGCCATATAATAGCTAATTGCAAACCATCTTGAAGATTCAGCTCTCTAGACCAACTTCAACTCACTGTGCAATTTCAACTTCAGTTTCACTTTTCATTTCAGAACCATGAACTTTCATGATAAGATTGCAAAGATTAACTTGCAAGTGGCCCAATCTCTAGCCTAACAGAAGACACTGGGGCTCTTAGCCTTTAGGATATAGGCCAGTTAGGAGGTACAGAAGAGCAACATCATGTGGTTAGACATCAAGTGAGCTGATATCCACAGCCCCACAGAAAGCATCCAATAATTACTTGCATTAAAATATGCTCAGAAAAATCAGCACTCCTCCAAAAGCCATCAGTTTAATAATGGCCACTTACAGACCACTTCAACAAGAAAAGATCATTGCTTTCCTGGGGAAGCTTAAAAATTCTAAAAAACTTAAAGCCTGACCATTTACCTACCCACATGAAATCGCCAAACCTCAGACCAGTTAAGTCAAACCCATAGTTTATAGTCCATATCCATATTTTTTTAAAAAAGACAAACATTTAAACAAACTGATGGTGAAATTGTGAGACCACGTCTTATTAACAGCTTTTCTCTATCCCAAACCTAACAGAAAAAAGCTACGTATGATTATAGGAAGCAACACAGAGTTCCATAGAAATCTCCTTTAGCAGGTTTGCATATATTTCATTTTTTTCTATCCAAAGACTCTACTGTGACTTCTGATAACCTAAGCAACTGACAGAGTTGTAGACATCCCCACGTAACCTGCCCAGGCAGGCTGCATACCAACACCTGTTGACAGGGATATCAGGATTCTGTATTAATCAAAGAAGAATCATTTCTTCAGATTCAAATGAAGGTAAAATGATCTGCAAGTTTGTTACATTTATTGAGCAACTGCACTTAGCCTGTTCAATATCATAGCAGCAGCTTTCATAGTCGTAGCAGAACCACAGCAAAATTATCAAGTTCCTTTTCCACCTTCCGTCTTCCCATTTTACTTTTCTTACCCTCCATCTCTACGTGCCTCCATTATTTGCTCAAAAATTTCTTCAATGGAAGCAGAGAAATCCCTGGGAGATGTCCATGGATAAAATTCAAGGGGTCCAGGAACATGAACGATAACGAAGTTACATCTTAATTTTCAATACTTTCTAACTGAAAGTATTAAAAATATCTGACTGTAAAATTCATATTTGAATGAGGCATTTCCTTCAAATGTAATGTAGTCGACAAACCACAATTGTGTAGTATTTGTGACTTTGTCATCACTAAAAAATGAGGAGATATTTACTTCACATCACCCTGTTACATTCACTACTTTGAAATTACCTGAGTGAATAGACTTACTGTTAGGCATCATTATTAGGGCACTGATAATAAAGACACCTATTATTATATGACAAATTTTGTCTTAAGATTTGGAAACCTTTATTTTGAATTTAACTGGTTTCACTATAATTCTATGAATTTTATGTAATGCATTTATGCATATCATTCTGAAAAGAGGTCTGTATACTACCAGGCTGCCAAAGGTGTACATGGCATGAAAACAATTAGGAATTCATGTTCTAAATGCTCATGTCTTTCTGCGATTCCTCTTCCCTTATGACCATGTGCATTCTAAAGTGGTTGTCAAAAAGCATAGAATTTCAGGCACCTAAGTAAGATACAAATCTTGAGGAGAGGATTTTTTCCCCAATATTTAATCAAATACAGAGCCTACACATCAATGTCTGCTTTGCAGGGTGGGGGTAAAAGGGTAGGTTACTGCTTGTCTATATTGGGATTTTGGCTTCCTACTTACGTGAGGGTTCTTTCTCTGTCTCTGTCTCTCTCTATCTCACACACACACACACACACACACACACACACACACACACACACAATACAAATAGTCTTAATTCTACTACCTCTCCCAAGAAAGGTGTCCAAGATTTTGTGTAAAAGGTGGAAGACCTGTGTGCTGAGTTGTGTCTTCACCCCAGAAAGAGAAACAATAAAAACCTCGTAACAGAAACTTTCAAAATCTGATGGTTTTTAGCTTGTTTTAGAGGGACATTTTGCAGAGTTTTTAGGCTCATTTCAATTTACCCAAAATAAGTTGCAGAAAATGCTGATTAGGTACAAGTATAAATATTTTTAAATAGTATGCTGTCACTTGCAAAGTCCTGCTGCAATAACCCAGATTGCATTCAAATATTAAAGACATGAAAATCCTCAGTAAGTAATTGTTAGTCTCACTTAGTTTTGATATTACTATAAATACTGTTTGTTTCATTTTAATCATTATTCTGTTTATTTTATAAGCAGAATCTTAAAAGCACAAATCATACATTTTTTAAAGGGATTTACAGAGCTACAAACCTCCAGATTAAAAAAAAAAAAAAACTTGCAGGGAAGACAAGAAAGGTTGAGAAATCATACGTTCAGCCATGTAGAACTCTTTTATTAAAGGAGTAAAGAGCCTAGGCGCTAGGATTCAAAAATGAAGAGGACATGGACCAGGGAAATCACGGACTCATCCAACAGAGGGAC
This sequence comes from Sapajus apella, assembly GCF_009761245.1. Lineage (NCBI taxonomy): Eukaryota > Metazoa > Chordata > Mammalia > Primates > Cebidae > Sapajus > Sapajus apella. The sequence goes on along the minus strand of NW_022436969.1, from coordinate 18,641,258 downwards.
ATACAGCATAACTCAAAAAAGGGAGGGACTAAGGAGGAACAAATAGTATAGGAAGTTGAATCAGAAAAGGCTTCTTCCTCAGAGGAAGAACTTTTAGAGAATGCATTTGCTTCCTGGCTAACATGGTGAAATCCCATCTCTACTGAAAATACAAAAAAATTAGCCGATCATGGTGGCACACATCTGTATTCTAGCGACTTAGGAGACTGAGGCAGAAGAATCGCTTAAATCCAGGAGGCGGAGGTTGCAGTGAGCGAAGATCACACCACTGCACTCCAACTTGGGTGACAGAAAGAGAATCTGTCTCAGAAAAAAAAAAATGCATTTGCAGTCTGTGCCAGAAAATAACTGGGATAAGTATTCAAAAGGAAAGTACTTGACAGCACTGGTCAGCATAAGGCCTTTGAAACAGTAGGGGCAGAAACCAGAAAGCAGGGGATGGTCTACAGATTTGAAAAGCTGAGACAGAGTAGGGAGTGGGCCTCTACCATGCTCAAAAGCATCTCAGTCCCTGTGCAAATTTGGTGCCAATCACAGATCTTTACCTGTGAAATTCCCCTCTAACATACATCTAAGATTATTTCCCTGCATACTGGACAAACCTTGTTTTTAATGTTTCTGCTAAATAGAAGTATTCGGCATTTCTGCTAAACATAAATAATCCAGAGGAACAAGATGAAAGAGAATTAAAGGTGGTGAAAGAGGCCAGCAGATGATTCCTGAGCTTGGAAAGGCTAATTAGTTCTGTGACTTCAGCAGGTGGGTTTCTCAAGTGGCATACACTAGCAGGCAATTTACCTGGGATCTGAGACTCAACAAGACAACCCCCCCACCCCCACCGACAACTCTTCCCTCACTGAGCACAAAGATCCATTTGTTTATCTAAATCCATTTTCTCTCTCCCAAACTAAAAGAAGAAAAACTTTAAAAACTGGCAGAAATACTCATAATTCAATAAGGATCAGAAAATTCTCCATAAATTTTCTCAAATATAAACCTCCAATCTACTAGCCCTCCACTTCCACTTTTGCCTAGGTTCTCTGGAAAACTGAGCCTGGGAAAACACTTCCTGGCTTCCATGGAAATGGTTGAGAGGGCAGAAGTGAGGGAGACATGGCTGTGAGGCAAAAGAGGGAGGTGTATGGGGCAGGTTGGTTACTGACCTGGCCACAGTTTGCAAAAGCACAGCAGATCAGAGTAGCTGTAAAAACCCCTGAATCTGCACACAGTCCACCATGGGGGAAGAATTTCTACTAGCGCTGGTCTCTAACCATCAAGGTTTGTACCACAGGGTACCAACCCCCACCATTTCTGACTGATTCCCTGGTCCCTCTGGCAGCCATCCTGGAAACCTGAGTTCCCCCACAGGAGTGACATCTGTTGTGCAGGCCAGGGTTATGGGAACTCCAGTGGGCATGCTTGGGCCAGAGGCGCCTGGGGTCAGTGAAGCTCAGAAGCTCATGGAAGCCCTGGGTGTCAGGCAGTAATGCTGGTTCTTGATCACAAGCGACATCAGAGTTGGAAGACGGGAGTAATTCAATGGGCCTGGTTGGCCCAGCAGAGGTGTCCTGACTACCTGGCTACCGCCAGGAAGGATCAGGGTAGAAATGTGACCTCTGTGTGTAAAGAATGTAGTAAGCATCAAGGAATTTCCCTAGAGAGGTGTGAGGGAAGCAAAGCAGAAAAGGATGACCAAGAAGATCCTGGAAGATGAATAAACTGGGTCCAGCACAGCACATACATTAATATACATAATATATATGTCATATATATCTATGTATCATATATGTGTATATCTAACACACATATTAAACAGCTTCAGCTTTAGATGGAACTCATTTTGCCGAGGTTTACACGAAACTGGGAATATCAGTAGAAATTAGTGAGTAAGTGAAGCTGCTCATATTTCATTTATACATGTTTGGAATTCTTATATTTTTTGCACTTTGGGGCAAAAGCCCAGAATTCACTGCCTAAGGAATTCTGTTCTATAATTCAAGGATGCTCTATTTTTTAGATAGTTGTATAATTACAGTAATGAGTAAATCAAATCATGAATTGGTATCTTTATTGAAGACTGGCCAGTCATCCACTGGGATGTCAGCTCTGGAAGGACTTGTTTATAGATATCCCTGGCATCAACACACTATCTGGCACTTAATAGGTGTTCTGTAAATAAAGTCAATTCTTTATTTAGCATATGGAACAAGAATGCAGCCTACAAGGATGCTGTGAGTCTCCATTATAATAGCTCTAGCTCTTATTACTTCAAGATTTCTCTCCAAAACATTTCCAGGCACTAATATATGTATTTTACATATATTAACACTTCTATTAAAATATATTAAATTATATTGGTAATTCTCAGCACAGCAATAAAACTAGATTTTCCCCCCCAAACTAATTTTCTAAAAGACAGGGTCTCACTTGCCCAGGCTAGAGTGCAGTGGCACAACCACAGCTCATTGTAATATAAACCAACTCCCAGGCTCAAGTGATCAATATTCCCACCTCAGCCTCCCAAATAGCTGGAACTGTAGGCAAGCCATGACACTTATCTAATTTAGTTTTTTTTAAATAAGGGATAGTCTTGCTATGTTGCCCAGGCTGGTCTTGAACTCCCAGCCTCAAGTGATCCTCCCACCTCAGCCTCCCAAAGTGCTGAAATTACAGGCATGTTAGCCACCTTGTCCAGCCAGAACTTACTTTTTAATAAAGGAAAACATAACTTTGCAGTTTCTCAGTGCCATATTTCAAGGGAGCATTGGTAAAGTAATCTTGTACTCTTTCAAAATGTGACCTTCCTTATACATCATCTTTATTTATCCTACTCAATAAGAAAAATAAAATACACATAAAGATTTAAATGGGTTTTGATTTAATTGCTAGAAATACCTAGGGCCAAGAAAGAGCCTTATAACCCAAGAAATTAGAAAGATTCAAATGAAAGACTTGGCCTTTCTCTCTTCTAATAGCAGTTAAGAAGAAAGACTTATTAAAATAAGTAAGTTCTTTCTTCTCTTTGCTCTACTTTTTTAAGGATTCCACCACTTGCTTCTTTATCTTTGTCAAGAGTTCTAAGAAATGAACATTATGATGTAATCTTAGCTTGATTTCCACCTGCACCTCAAATTTCTATACTCAAGGGCTTTGTTCTACTCCTCTGTTGATGTAGAAAAAGTTGTCTAGGTTCTATCCAAGATGGCCGTTTAGGAACAGCTCGAAGTTGCAGCTCCTAGTGAAAGCGCAGAGGGTGAGTGGATGTCGCATTTTTATAGCCCACAGACCAGGAGATTCCCAGGCGGAGGAGACCCACGGGTAGCCAGCAAGGCTGTTTTGGCCGGCGCGGTTCTTTCGGTCGGCGGGGCTGCTTCACCCCGCGTGGCTACTTTGTCGGCGGCCCAGCCAGCAGTTCTCCATACAAAATACACTGGTCCAGGTGCCCTTTCAGCTGGTGATTGGAGTCCCGGGAAGCCACACATTCATCTGATTAAAGAAGGGACTGAACAGGGAGCCAGGCCAGGAGATTCCTGAGCTAAAAAGCACCACAAATCTCAGCGCGGCTGTTTAAGCCAGTGCAGTAGGTCACCACATGGGAAACAGCTGCCAGCTCCCTTTCAACAGGCGACTGGAACACCTGGGATAAAAAAGAAAAAAAAAAAAAAAAAGGCTCTGAGGCAAGGAGCCAGGTGATCAGGCTCGGCTGGTCCCAGCCCCACAAAAGAACAGCAATCAGAAACTCTCTGGATTGAGAGTTTCACAGCAAGCACAGCTGAACCCGGACGGTCCAGCTCCATGGGGGAGGGGCGTCGACCATTACCAAGGCACTCCACCAATAAGAAGGTAGTCCGCCATTACTGAGGCAGCCTGCTGTTGCCAAGGCAACCCGCCATTGCTGAGGCTGCCTGCCATTGCCAAGGTGACCCGCCGTTGCCAAGGCAACCTGACATTACAGAGAGAGTCCACCAATACAGAGGTGGGCCACCATTGCCGAGGAAGTGCTAACTACGCCCATATAAACAAGACTGCAGGGAAGTTCACAGAGCAGCTGGGCAGAGCCCACAGCAGCTCAGCAAAGCCTCTTCAGGCAGACAGTGACTAGGCTGCCTCCTTGCTGGGCAGGGCAGCCCTGGAAAAAAAAAAAAAAAAAGGCAGCAGCACAATGGAAACTCATAAATAAAGCCCTAACTCCCTGGGACAGAGCACCTGGGAACAAAAAGTGGTTTATGAGTTCTGCTGCAGCAGACCTAAACGTACCTGCCCAGCAGCTCTGAATGAACAACAGAGCTCACAGCTCAGCACTTGAGCTCCTGTAAAAGACAGACTGTCTCCTCAAGCAGCTCCCTGACCCCTGTATATCCAAAGAGTCTCCTCATAGAGGAGAGATAAGACTGACATTTGGCAGGTATCCTTCTGGAACAAAGATAGTAGAAGAAGAGACTGGTAGCAACCCTTACTGTTCTGTAGCCACTGCAGGCAATCCCCAGGCAAGCAGGGCCTGTAGTGAACCTTAGCAGTCCTACAGCAGAGGGGCCAGACTGTTAGAAGGAAAACTAAGAAACAGAAATAACTTCATCATCAACAAACTAGACGTCCACTCAGAGACCCAATCTGAAAGTCAGCAACTACAAAGACGACAGGTAGATGAATCGATAAAGATGGGAAGAAACCAGCGCAAAAAGGATGAAAACACCCGAAACCAGAACACCTCTCCTCCTACAAGGGATCACAACTCCTCATCAGCAAGGGAACAAGGCCTGATGGAGAATGAGTGTGATGAAATGACAGAATCAGACTTCAGAAGGTGGGTAGTAGGAAACTTCTGTGAACTAAAAGAACATGTTCTAACCCAATGCAAAGAAACTAAGAACCTTGAAAAAAGATTTGACGAAATGCTAAAGAGAATGGACAACTTAGAAGGGAATATGAGTGAATTGATGGTGCTGAAAAACACAACACGAGAACTTCACAAAGCATGCACAAGTTTCAACAGACGAATTGACCAAGTAGAAGAAAGGATATCAGAGGCCGAAGATCAAGATCAACTCAACGAAATAAAATGGGAAGGCAAGAATGGAGAAAAAGGGGTAAAAAAGGAATGAACAAAGTCTCCAAGAAAAGTGGGACTATGTGAAAAGACCTAATCTACATTTGATAGGCGTACCTGAATGTGACAAAGAGAATGAATCCAAGCTGGAAAATACTCTTCAGGATATTATCCAGGAAAACTTCCCCAACCTAGCAAGGCAGGCAAACATTCAAGTCCAGGAAATACAGAGAACACCACAAAGATATTCATCAAGAAGAGCAACCCCAAGGCGCATAATCATCAGATTCACCAGGGTTGAAATGAAGGAGAAAATACTAAGGGCAGCCAGAGAGAAAGGTCGGGTTACCCACAAAGGGAAGTCCATCAGACTCACAGCAGATCTCTCAGCAGAAACCCTACAAGCCAGAAGAGAGTGGGGGCCAATATTCAACATCCTTAAAGAAAAGAACTTTCAACCCAGAATCACATATCCAGCCAAACTAAGCTTCATAAGTGAAGGAAAAATAAAATCCTTTGAGAACAAGCAAGTACTCAGAGATTTCGTCACCACCAGGCCTGCTTTACAAGAGCTCCTGAAAGAGGCTCTACACATACAGAGGAACAACCAGTACCAGTCACTCCAAAAACATGCCAAATGGTAAAGCGAATCAACACAATGAGGAATCGGCATCAACTATGGGGCAAAACAGCCAGCTAGCACAAAAATGGCAGTATCAAATTCACACATAACAATATTAACCCTAAATGTAAATGGCCTAATGCCCCAATCAAAAGACACAGGCTGGCAAACTCGATAAAAAGCAAAAAACCATCGGTGTGCTATATCCAGGACCCATCTCACATGCAAGGATACTCAAAGGCTCAAAATAAAGGGATGGAGGAAGATTTACCAAGCAAATGGAGAGCAAAAAAAAGCAGGAGTTGCAATTCTCATCTCTGATAAAATAGACTTTAAAGCAACAAAGATCAAAAGAGACAAAGAAGGACATTACATAATGGCGAAAGGATCAATGCAACAAGAAGAGCTAATGATCCTAAATATATATGCACCCAATACATGAGCACCCAGATACATAAGGCAAGTTCTTAATGACTTACAAAGAGACTTAGACTCCCACACAATAATAGTGGGTGACTTTTACACCCCATTGTCAACATTAGACAGACCAACCTGACAGAAAATTAACAAGAATATCCTGGACTTGAACTCAGACCTGGACCAAGCTAACCTAATAGACATTTACAGAACTCACCATCCCAAATCCACAGAATATACATTCTTCTCAGCACCACATCACACCTACTCCAAAATTGACCACATAATCGGGAATAAATCACTCCTCAGCAAATGCAAAAGAACAAAAATTATAACAAACAATCTCTCAGACCACAGTGCAATCAAGTTAGAACTCAGAATTCAAAAACTAACTCAGAACCGCACAGCTTCATGGACACTGAACAACTTGCTCTTGAATGTTGACTGGATAAACAATGAAATGAAGACAGAAATAAAGATGTTCTTCGAAACCAACAAGAATGAAGACACAACATACCAGAAACTCTGGGACACATTTAAAGCAGTCTCTAGAGGAAAATATATAGCAATAAGTGCCCACATGAGAAGCAAGGAGAGATCAAAAACTGACACCCTATTGTCAAAATTGAAAGAGCTAGAGAAGCAAGAGCAAAAAAACTCAAAACCTAGCAGAAGACAAGAAATAACTAAGATCAGAGCAGAACTGAAGATAATAGAGACACAAAAAACCCTTCAAAAAATCAATAAGTCCAGGAGCTGGTTTTTCAAAAAGATCAACAAAATACACAGACCACTAGCAAGATTAATAAAAAAGAAAAGAGAGAATAACCAAATTGATGCAATAAAAAACGATAAAGGGGATATCACCACAGATTCCACAGAAATTCAAACCATCATCAGAGATTATTACAAACAACTCTATGCACATAAACTAGTAAATCTGGAAGAAATGGATAAATTCCTGGACACCTGCCTCCTCCTAAGCCTAAACCAGGAAGAAGCCGAAACCCTGAACAGACCCATAACAAGTTCTGAAGTTGAGGCAGCAATTAAGAGCCTACCACCCGAAAAAAGCCCAGGTCCAGACGGGTTCACAGCCGAATTCTACCAGACATACAAAGAGGAGCTGGTACCATTCCTTCTGAACTATTCCAAACAATCCAAAAAGAGGGAATCCTTCCCAAATCATTTTATGAGACAAACATCATCCTGATACCAAAACCTGGCAGAGACTCAACAAGAAAAGAAAACTTCAGGCCAATATCCACGATGAACACAGATGCAAAAATCTTCAATAAAATACTGGCAAGCCGATTGCAACAGCACATCAAAAACCTAATCCACCATGATCAGGTACGCTTCATCCCGGAGATGCAAGGCTGGTTCAACATACGCAAGTCTATAAACGTGATACACCACATAAACAGAACCAGAGACAAAAACCACATGATTATCTCAATTGATGCAGAGAAGGCCTTTGACAAAATTCAACAGCCCTTTATGCTAAAAACCCTCAATAAGCTAGGTTTGACGGAATGTATCTCATAACAATAAAAGCTATTTATGACAAACCAACAGCCAATATCATGCTGAATGGGCAAAAACTGGAAGCATTCCCTTTGAAATCTGGCACTAGACAAGGGTGCCCTCTCTCACCACTCCTATTCAATATAGTACTGGAAGTTCTAGCCACAGCAATCAGGCAAGAAAAAGAAATAAAGGGTATTCAAAAAGGAAAGGAGGAAGTCAAATTGTCTCTATTTGCAGACGACATGATTGTATATCTAGAAGACCCCATCGTTGCAGCCCCAAATCTCCTGAAACTGATAAGCAACTTCAGCAAAGTCTCAGGATACAAAAACAATGTGCAAAAATCACAAGCTTTCCTATACACCAATAACAGACTTAAAGAGAGCTATATCAAGAACGAACTGCCATTCACAACTGCCACAAAGAGAATTAAATACCTAGGAATACAACTAACAAGGAATGTAAAGGACCTCTTCAAGGAGAACTACAAGACACTGCTCAACGAAATAAGAGAGGACACAAACAGATGGAGAAACATTCCATGTTCATTGTTAGGAAGAATTAATATCGTGAAAATGGCCATACTGCCCAACGTAATTTACAGATTCAACTCTATCCCCATCAAGCTACCAATGATCTTCTTCACAGAACTGGAAAAAAACACCTTAAACTTCATATGGAACCAAAAGAGAGCCTGCATAGCCAAGTCAATTCTAAGCAAAAAGAACAAAGCGGGAGGCATCACACTACCGGACTTCAAACTATACTACAAGGCTACAGTAATCAAAACAGCATGGTACTGGTACCAAAACAGAGATATAGACCAAGGGAACAGAACAGAGGTCTCGGACGCAACGCAACATATCTACAACCATCAGATATTTGACAAACCTGACAAAAACAAGCAATGGGGAAAGGATTCCCTATTTAATAAATGGTGTTGGGAAAGCTGGCTAGCCATGTGCAGAAAGCAGAAACTGGACCCCTTCCTGACACCTTACGCTAAAATTAACTCCAGATGGATTAAAGACTTAAACATAAGACCTGACACCATAAAAACCCCAGAAGAAAATCTAGGCAAAACCATTCAGGACATAGACATAGGCAAGGACTTCAGGACCAAAACACCAAAAGGATTGGCAACAAAAGCCAAAGTAGACAAATGGGACCTAATCAAACTCCACAGCTTCTGCACGGCAAAAGAAACGGTCACTCGAGTGAATAGGCAACCAACAGAATGGGAAAAAATTTTTGCAGTTTACCCATCTGACAAAGAGCTGATATCCAGAATTTACAAAGAACTAAAACAGATTTTTTTTTTTTTTTTTTTGAGACGGAGTTTCACTCATGTTACCCAGGCTGGAGTGCAATGGCGCGATCTCGGCTCACCGCAACCTCCGCCTCATGGGTTCAGGCAATTCTCCTGCCTCAGCCTCCTGAGTAGCTGGGATTACAGGCACGCGCCACCATGCCCAGCTAATTTTTTGTATTTTTAGTAGAGACGGGGTTTCACCATGTTGACCAGGATGGTCTCGATCTCTTGACCTCATGATCCACCCGCCTCGGCCTCCCAAAGTGCTGGGATTACAGGCTTGAGCCACCGCGCCTGGCCTAAAACAGATTTACAGGAAAAAATTAAACCAGCCCATTCAAAAGTGGGCAAAGGATATGAAGAGATACTTTACTAGAGAAGACATACATGAGGCCAACAAGCATATCAAAAAATGCTCATCATCACTGGTCATCAAAGAAAAGCAAATCAAAACTACATTGAGATACCATCTCACGCCAGTTAGAATAGCGATCATTAAAAAATCTGGAGACGACAGATGCTGGAGAGGATGTCGAGAAATAGGAACACTTTTACACTGTTGGTGGGAGTGTAAATTAGTTCAACCATTGTGGAAGACAGTGTGGCGATTCCTCAAGGACCTAGAAACAGAAATTCCATTTGACTCAGCAATCCCGTTACTGGGTATATATCCAAAGGATTATAAATCATTCTTCTATAAGGACACATGTACATGAATGTTCATTGCAGGACTGTTTACAATAGCAAAGACCTGGAAACAACCCAAATGCCCATCGATGATAGACTGGACAAAGAAAATGTGGCACATATACACCATGGAATATTATGCAGCCATCAAAAATGATGAGTTCGTGTCCTTTGTAGGGACATGGATGAACCTGGAAACCATCATTCTCAGCAAACTGACACAAGAGCAGTAAATCAAACACCGCATGTTCTCACTCATAGGTGGGTGTTGAACAATGATAACACATGGACACAGGGAGGGGAGCACTACACACTGGGGTCTGTTGGGGGGAAATAGGGGAGGGACAGCAGGGTGAGGGGAGCTGGGGAGATATAGCATGGGGAGAAGTGCTAGATGTGGGTGATGGGGAGAAAGGCAGCAGATCACACTGCCACATGTGTGCCTATGCAACAATCTTGCATGTTCTTCACATGTACCCCAAAACCTAAAATGCAATAAAATTAAAAAAAAAAAAAAGAAAAAGTTGTCTGTACACACAGCCACAAACAAGCCAAATAACAAGCCGACTCTTGGCAAGGAAATGGCTAAAAGAACCTGATACTGAGTCCCTGGATGCAGAATAAATGAATGGCCCTGAGGAGTGGGGACGCCTGTACCATGCTCCGTTTCCAGGAAGGGCAAATGGAGACAACGACAGAACTGTCTTGTCACAGGCCCACAAGCCATAGTGATCTCAAAGTGAAATGTAAACACAGGTATATTCTCATACCTCTTTCAGCAAATCATCCTGCATTTGTTGCAATTATATTTTTTCTATAATTTTCAGCCTTTGCATGAAGATTTCCTTCATGCAGAATCCCTGAAGCCAACTTCCCAGTTGTATAGAAAGTTTACCTGTTAGCACTTTATTAGATTACAGTGCCAGTCAGACTGCAGGCTACCTATTTTAAAACAATTTTTAACATTTTAATCTAGTTACTCTATTTCAAGGTTTAACAATCTAGTTTCCCAGTTGCTTAAGAGATAAATGTCCTCAACATGACACACAGGACCCTTCGAATTGAGCTCAGCCCATGTACTGAGTGTGACCATCTGTCAACCTGCCTAACACGTGCCCCTCTGTACCACTTCTCAGACACAGACACCTTCCACTCATTTCCCACAGCAGAGAAAAGCCAGAAACTCATTCTGCAGAATTCAAGGAGTGTTTCCCAGAAGAGATGGCATGAGAGGTTGAGCGATGACGGGGAAATACAAGGAGAGGGAGCAGGAAGGCATTCTGAACCGTAGGTTCTCTGAAAACTAGTTTCAGGAGCGAGGGCAAGAGATAATGTTCCCATCTTGCCCTTATCTGTGGGTCATTTATAAGTCAGATGTTTTTGAGATGAGTATGGCCTCTGTATAAGCACAGGGAATACTGAAACTGCCTCTTGTTGCCTGCATATACTTCAGCCGTCTACAGCTTAGATATGGAGATGACGGTAGTGTCATTCAAAGCAGGCACACTCTGATGATCCCCTTTTTTTCTTTTGAGACAGGGTCTTGCTCTCATGCCCAGGCTGTAGTGCAGTGGCGTGATCGTGGCTCACTGCAGCCTAGACCTCCTGGGCTCAAGCAATCCTCTTACCTTCACCTCCCAAGTAGCTGGGACCATAGACATATGCCAGCACATCCAGCTACTTTGTTTTATTTTCTGCAAAGACAGGGTCTCACTATTTTGTCCACATTGGTCTTGAACTCCTGGGTTCAGGCAATCCTCCTGTCTCAGCCCCCTAACATGCCGGGATTACAGGCATGAGCCATGGCACCTGGCCTGCTGACCTTTTCAACTGGTCTAATACGGGTATCAACAAACAAAAGTAGAGATGAGTCACTAGGTAAAATGTATGCAGCCATGGGCATTACTCAAAACATTTTTAATTTCCTCTGTTCAAATTGCTATTATAGTTGCATTCCACATCTATGAATATGCATGTATAAAATGTGACTATGCCTTATTTATAAATCTGTGCAATCAAGACAGGTAACTATGATTTTCAAGGACAGCATGATATAAACAAGCGAAGATAACAACAGAACAGGCTTCGGAAACATCTTCTAGTCCCATGGAAAATAGAAGTGAATATAGAATACTGGATCATTTACTTCACCAATTACAGATCAGGTATGGCTCAATATTTTAAAGGATGGGGATGAAGAAGGCTAGTTCTTACGGGGACTTTTTGACATTGAATTATCTCATAATTAAACCAAGCAAATAAGCAAGTGTTATCATACCCATTTTGCAGAAGCTGAGAAAAAGCAACTTATCACAGATGGCTGTTTGATTCCCAGGCACCTTCTGTTTTTACTACTGTGACCTACTTGCTATGGGGATACTGTTTTCAGCCACATTCCTGACAATGTCAAACATCTGAATTATGCCATTAATTCTCCTTATTCTGAATCTGTGTTCACTAAGATACACAAATGTCTCTCCATGTAGTTCATGTGCTAGCCAGACGAAACAGTGTCTTCTCAGAGGGTTCTGTTTTTCCACTGCCAAATAATAAACTGCAAATTAATTTCATCTAAGTCTTTTGGGAGCTTAGTTAGCGAGAAGCTGATCCATATTCTTGTACGAACAAAAAGCTTACTTGGTTCTCACAAACTGCCAGGTGAGTTCAGTGCTATTAGTTCCATTTGACAAATGAAGAATTAAGATTGAGTAGAGGGTGGAGATGGAATTCAAAGGAAGGTCAGTTTCTGAGTCTTTGCAACTAGGATGGTACCACAACCTTCTCCCTTCTTCGTGTAGGTGGCATGCGCCATGGAAGTCACAAAGAAAAGGAGCCAAGAGCACCTTTGTGATGGAGAACAATCCCAACAGACGGAGGAATGTTAAGTGGACATGGGAATGAGGTATTTCCCAAGCCGCAAAGTGTGCTGAGCCACACGCCCATGCTGGTGTCTTTATGTGAGACCATGTCTCCTTAATCACTACATGCCAGTATGTCACATAATGTCTGTAATACTACTCAGTTACAGCCAACTTTAAGTGGATACCTCACCTCACAGCATTCTAACAATAATGTAAGAGTGTAGGTACACAGAGGGTTAGTAAGCAGGGACCAGGGGAGAAGAAGAAGAAAACACATTATAGCATGAGTCACTCAAAACAGATATATTCAAGAATAGCCTCATAGTAAATAGAGCTGTAAATTCTCTCCTGGGAACCTTTAAATATAAAATGTTTATCTGCCTGGGGCAGTTGGTTGACATGCTCATGCCTGAGGGTAGGAGATGCTATCTAACCTCCAAAGATATGCAGTAAAATGGTAACTTATTTAAAATTATTTACTTGGAAACAAATCTGTCAAAGATCAAAAGTCTGGGTTGGCTGGATGAAGCAATAAGCAATAAAGCTTCTCTTCCACATCCTTTATATAACAATATATTTACACAGAAAACTGAGGTCATTAAAAATCCCTTTTAAGAAAAATGTATGTCAATTGTATTTAAAAACAAAAACAAACAAAAAAAACTCCTAATATTTCAAAAGTTTAAAAAGTAAAAATTGAAAGTCTTCCACTCTCTCAGAGGTGACCAACTGCTAACAATCTGGCATGTGCACTTTCAGATATGAGATTCATCTTTAAATAGCATTTTAAGGTTAGGGAGCAAGTCAAATAATTTCCATTCTAGTACCTGCATTTTCAAGTACCCCTACAGCTTTCCACCTGTAATGGAGTTTCAAGTAAAATGAAATTTGGCTCCATTCCATTCCACACTAAATTTTTTTTGACAATCCGTGTCAAGATATTACATAGAAAATTGACTTGATTCGTAGAAAAGTTAAGAACCTTTTCAGAAGTGTAAAGGGGTAATATACTACATCCTCATTATTTCTACTTTAGCCAAGAGAGGTAAGAAGAAGTATGAGACCAGAATTGCAAGTTCAGAGAACTCTTTCCCTTGTATGCTCTTATTTCTTCTACATCTCAGCAATAAGAGTTGGAGGGCACATGGTAAAGAAGAATGACAATTACTGGAAAAATGGTAGACAATCATTTATACAAAAGCAACTATGTCCATCATTTCCTTTAGCTAAAGGAATTATTTTCCTTCATTTTCTTATGGTACATGAAAACTAATATCACTATTTAAATTTTCCGTTTTGTGAAACTTGAGGGGAAATCCTGAAATGTAGCCTAACAAATGGCCAATTCTGCAACTCTCAATTCAGCATTCTAGGTCCAACAGATAGAGAGAATTTCATGGCTCATTTTCTCTCCAACACCTGCTCTCATTAGCTCAGCTTCTTTGAATGAAAAGACAACCAGACTGAAAATATAATTCCACTAACAATTTAGAAAATCAGTTTTCATTGAAGTTCAAAGCTGTAAACCTGATTAGAAAAAACTGCTCGCTGATTGAAGCTGTTTATCTTGGTGGACAACTGCAGTTCCAAAGAGAATCAGCTTGGTATAGAATATTATTTTAAGCTCTTTCAAGAATAGGTTGCGTTCACATTCTATTTCTCTCTTCCAAAGGCATAAGTATTATGTCTCCATCACTTCTAATCAATGGAGATGCTCCTATTAGTCAACAAATAGCCGTTTGAGAAGAAGAGAAGATTCAAAAACCCAGTGCAATCTTCCTGATGCTCACATTTTTGATCCATGAGTGAAATACCAAAGAATACGGCAAGGTGAGATTCTCATTCTTCCTGGTATGCTTTCACTTTTCTGCCTACTTTTGAAGCCACTGTACTCTGGGGTAAGACTTCTGCTAACAGCATAGAAGCAAACAGCCTTACTACCAATTCCAGATTTTACCTGAAACTCCCAAGGAGGGACACCCAGCACCAACTTGCACTCCACCTGCAAAAGGGAGACCAAGTCTCTTCTCTCCTACATCAAGCTAAGCCCTACATTTCCATTTCTTCAACTATGTAACTCACATAAGGATAACAGAAAACACCATACTCCTTTGAAAGGGATTGCGGAAAGAAATGACATGGTCTGAATTTCAAATCTGCAAAAAGAAGGAATCAGTATCAATAGTTTTCCAATGTCTGTACAAAAGGTTATCTGTTCTTTCTGGCTTTAGAAAATTCGGAGAAATACCTAATGTAGAAGATGGGGGGGG